>NC_043705.1:90548528-90607237 GCF_006229205.1 Suricata suricatta
TCTTACACCATACACAAAAATAAACTCAATATGGCTGAAGGACTTGAATGTGAGACAGAAAACCATCAAAACCCTCGAGGAGAAAGTAGGAAAAAACCTCTTAGACCTCCACTGCAGCAATCTCCTACTCAACACATCCTCAAAGGCAAGGGAAATGAAAGCAAAACTGAACTCTTGGGACCTCATCAAGATAAAAAGCTTCTGCACTGCAAAGGAAACAAGCAACAAAACTAAAAACAACTGACAGAATGGGAAAAGATATTTGCAAATGACATATCAGATAAAGGGCTAGTATCCAAAATCTATTAAGAATTTACCAAACTTGACACACGAAAAACAAATAATCCAGTGATGAAATGGGCAGAAGACAAGAATAGACACTCTTCCAAAGAAGACATCCAGATGGCCAACAGACACATGAAAAGATGCTCAGCATCACTCATCATCAGGGAAATACAAATCAAAGCCACACTGAGATACCACCTCACACTAGTCAGAGTGGCTAAAATGAACAAATCAGGAAACTACAGATACTGGTGAGAATGTGGAGAAACAGGAACCCTTTTGCACTATTGGTGAGAATGAAAACTGGTGCAGCCACTCTGGAAAACAGTGTGGAAGTTCCTCAAAAAATTAAAAATAGAACTACCCTAAGACTCAGCAATAGCTCTGCCAGGAATTTATCCAAAGGAAATAGGAGTGCTGATTCATAGGGGTATATGTACTTCAATGTTTATAGCAATGTTTTCAATAATAGCCAAATTATGGAAAAAGCCTAAATGTCCATCAACTGATGAATGGGTAAAGTTGTGGTTTATATATACAATGGACTATTACTTGTCAATGAGAAAGAATGAAAATCACACCATTTGCAGCGATGTGGATGGAACTGGAAGATATTATGCTAAGTGAAATAAGTCAGTTAGAGAAGGATGGGCATCATATGTTTTCACTTATATGTGGATCTTGAGAAACATCACAAAAGACAATGGGGGGAAGGGAAGGGCAAAATAGTTACAAACAGAAAGGGAGGGAGGCAAACCACAAGAGACTCTTAAATACAGAGAACAAACTGGGGGTGGATAGGGGATGGGGGAGAGGGGGAAATGGGTGATGGGCATTGAGGAGGGCATTTGTTGGAATGAGCACTGAGTGTTGTATGTAAGCCAATTTGACAAAAAATTATATTTTTAATGGAAAATGGCTAAATAAACTGTGACCTATAATGCAATTCCATGTAGCAGAGCTTAAAAAATAGGATATAGTTTTAATATGTTTAATGATACAGCTCAGTGAAAAAAAATAAAGTATGGGGGCACCTAGCTGGTTCAGTCGGTTAAGCAACCAAGTCTTGATTTCCGCTCACGTCATGACCTCATGGTTTGTGCGTTCAAACTAACAGCACAGAGCCTGCTTGGGATTCTGTCTCCCACTCTCTCTGCGCATCCCCCATGTCCCCCTTTGTCTCCTGCTAGTCCTCTTTCTTGCTCTTTCTCAAAATATATAAACATTAAAAAATAATGAAAAATGCATATGATATGTTTATGTAAACAGGTAAGTCAAGCCAGATATATTACCTGGATACATGTACATGAATAACAAGAAAAGAGAGAAAGGACTAGACAAATATATTGTAATGTAATGTAACATGGCATAATACAAATATAGCAGAAAAAAGTATTCTTATGTTTTCTATTCAACAACATTTTGAATATAAGTTGTTAGGGGGAAATCTCAGATATGTTGCTCATTACCCACAGCTTGCTCTGTAACTCTTTGACTTCTAGGCCACAAGCTTTCCCCTGCTTGGTATTGATTTATTTCAATAGCACCTGCCATTTTGATTGGCATCAGTGATATTAATAACAGCAAATGCACAGCACTTGTGGTAAGTTTATGTATGTCAAATATTTTATGTATACTAATGCATTTAACCCTTACAACAACCTTATGAGGGATATATACTATTAATACCCCCATTTTACAGATGAAGAAAAGACCAAAGATATAGGAGCTAATTAATTTGCTATAAGTCACATAGCTAGTTAAAAAGTAATACGGCATCCTGGTCTGCACGCTTAACCTCTATGGTATACTTTCTAGATGGGAGGTGCTTAGGAGCGGTCCTGGATTTGGGACAAAGGGTAGATTTGCAGAGGATTTGATGTGAAGCTGCTTTTGCACTTGATGTTGAGACAAAACACCTCAGCTCTCCATACAAAGGTAGGGGGAAGTGGGCTGATGGAGACTCTGAGAAGGTCCACAGTGGTCCTGCTTTGGCACCACTACTTAGTACCAGACTCTGCAAGGTCAGCAAGGACAAGTGAAGGAGACTGAGTTTTCATCTCTTATTTGAGAACTGGACTGAGAAGCACATCTCTCATTTTATCCAAATGCAAACAGAACGGAGCCAAGGTTCACCCATTTGTCCACATTCATTAGGAAATTAACTTCTAACTGGATATGACTCATAATGTTGCACAGCGGTGCTGCCGAACAGGCAATGCTACGGGGGAATAAATACTTTCAACTAATGCCGAGCAGAGACTCACGTGACCTCAGAAAAGATGGAGCATAGCCAATACATAATTTAATGCCAAGATCTCTCTAGCTCTTTCTCTTCAAAATTTATCAAAGTGGATTTGGTTTTAAAATGTATGAATAAAACATTCTCTGGGGTCCAGCTATCTTGGGATTTGGAGGAGTCATCTGAGGATTCCTCACTCCTTGGAGACCAAGAAGCTTGGCCATTACCAGTCTCATGTGGAATTTTAGAAGCTTTAGTAGTCACAGGATGGGACTGTCAGGATTCCCACAACCCAGGAAGGTCAGGAGAGGCTGTCTCCCAACTGAACAGTGGGACATTCACTTTGGAGAAATGAGCATTTTGACATTTTCTTCTCAGAGGTAGCCCCACACTGCTCTCTTCTGTTCAAGAAAGTGATAAAAATGAACTGAAAATGAAGGCAGAGCAAGGAGCTCCCACGGCATGCATTTTTCAAAAATAGAAAAAAATTTAATGGTAACTAAGACAGAAATGGCTCTTGAGGTGGCCCCAGATCATCTGGACAAATCCAAACTTCTTTACTTGGCACTTAGGCCTTCAAGCAGCCCGTCTGCCTTCCCCTCCGTGTTCATGTTCTTTCCTGAGATCCTCCCAATTCTCTCTCTCTCTCTCTCTCTCTCTCTCTCTCTCTCTCTCTCTCTCTCTCTCTCTCTCTCTCTCTCTCTTATCCTAATAATGCCTACTAGTCTTGTCAGATTAGGGCAGACATTAGCCACCTGCCTGTCTCCTCCATGCCCCCACCCCCACCTTCCAGTCCGTGCTTCCTGCTCTCATGAAATGCATGACTTCCTACTTAAGTTCTGTTCACTTCTCTCTCTCAGGTATTAATCCGCAGTCCTTGGAGGCAATAGAATGCAGCAGTTAAGCACTTAAATTCTGAAGCCAGGCTACTGGGTTCAAATTTTAATTATCTGGGGCAAAATGACCTCATCACTCTGTGAGCCTCAGTTTCCTCAGCTGAGAAATAGAGAGGATAATAGTACCTACCTACCTCATAGAGTTGTCATGAGACCTAACCAAGTTAATGCATGGAAAGTGCTTAAAACAGCGCCTGGCAGATGGTTAGCACTCAGCAAGGTATTATTTAGCTCTCATTGCGTGCTTCTTGTTGTGGATATAGTGGCTGTATTTTGTAAATGTCTGTGTCCTCGAGGCCTAGCAGGTGCTCAACAAAAGTTTATGTCTCAGTGAAGGAAAAAAGAGGAGAAATAGGCTGATTCTGGTCAGTCTTCCATCACTTAAGGCTGGCTCACAGCCTGAGGCTGGTGTACCTCACCACAACTCCTGACACTCAGCTCACAGGTCTGGCCTTCTGGCTTTCAGGAAGCCACCGATCCCATATCAGAGCTCTGACCTCCCAAGACCCCAGGCCAGTGTTAATTGAAGGAGTCCAAATTTCCCTCCCTGCCAGCTGAAGTCATCAGGGAAGGGAGGCAAGATTCACGGGGCCCCCTAGCTCAGGGCCTCAGTCTCCAAGGATGCTTCTCACTTCCCCAAAGGGAACTGAAACTGAAAGCACAGGATTGGTCCAGGCAATGCTGCAGAGACACAGCTGAAGGGGGCAGGACCCCCCCCCCCCTCTTCCTCCTTTCACCACCATTCATGTATTCATCCAGCCATCATTCACTGAGTGCTTTCTGTGTGCAGATCCTGTTCCCACCACAAAGAGATGAATTAAATAGTCAGTGTATTAGAGAGTGCCCATCACAGCAGGGGAGAAAGGCCAGTAAGGAGGGGATTGCTCTTGAGGATGCTAAGGGCCTACAAGAGCACCTAATCCAGCCAGAGGTAGACAGGTGAAAATCAGAGAAGGCTTCCAAAGGGTGGTGACCATTTCTTCCATCCTTAGCCCTTTCTCTTAGGATCCCTATGAAGAAACATCTGAAGGTCACAGATGCCATTATTGCAAAGCAGCAAAACTCCCTCACTTCTCACACACTCAGCTGTGACTATACTCAGCTAAAGATGTCACCCCACCAATGGCGGCAGCAGCTGTGTGGCAAACTCTTCCTGTCACTGTAGGATGATGTGCATTATAAGCAGATTTGGACATGCTCGCCAGCTGCCAGAAGAGAAACCGGCAGAGGGAACTTACTTCTGGGATGGGAAGCAGCTGTAAGCCGGACCCACTGCCTCTCCTAGTGTATGTGGCTCTTCTTCCTTAGTGCATATGACAAAGGCAAGATAGCCTGGCTGCTGGGAAATTTTCTTCCTACTCCGATTGAATAGGCTCTACTTCCTCCTCGGGACCTATGTCCCAGCCTTCTGACACATTTCACAATCCTCTAAACATGCCATGCTCTCTCATTGTACTCCTACCTTCCTTTTTTTTAGCCTACTTGATATTTCTTTATTTTTCAAAATTCCCCTCAGGGTTACCTCCTTCAGGAAGTCTTCCTTGACTTCCTTCTCCAGGATGGCTTTGTAAGCCAACAAACTTAACACAATACAAAACAATAGTTTACTTGTAGCTAATTCCTAATCAGACTGTGGTCCATTAGCAGACAGGGACTTTTACGTCTACAGCCTCCACTGCTGGCAAGATATCAGGCCAATCATAAGTGTTCAATACTGTTTGTTGTTGGGATGAATAAACAAATGAGTAGGATTTGTAGGGCATCCAAATACCAGGAGGGGCAGTGAAGACTTTACAGTTCTCCAACGCTATCCAGGTAGCATAGTGGCAAGACCCATGGACTCTGGAGCCAGACTGCTTGGGTCGAAATTCTGGCTCTGCCATTACTAGCTTTGTGATTCTGGACAAATTACTTGACCTCTTTAAAAGCCTAAGTTTCTTCATCTGAAAAAAAGTGCAGATACTAAAACTGCATGCCTCATAGAATTTTTACAAGAATTAAATAAAACAATGAATGTAAAACACTTAGCATCAAGCCTGGTGCATAATAACTCAGATTCAGTGTTACTTTATAATATTATTATCACTACTATTATTATCAGTGGGTTGTCCTGCCTCAAAAAAAATTGTTTCATGGTCTCCTTAACTTTAGAACATCCAAACTCCAACCCTACTTCTTCCTTTTTGAGGAAACACTTTTGTGACTATGCATATGAGTTAGCTGATGGCACATGGCTTGGGTAATTTTGGAAGGGGGAAGGGACATTTAAATCTCACACTGGGATTTAAGGGATAGTTTTGTTAAGTGCAGGAATAAACAGACAACTAAGCTGAAAGTGAACCAGCATGACTGTGTTCCCTAGCCCCTCAGAAGTAGGTTAAATGAGTGTCCTAAATCTCTGAGCCCAGTAATAACCACTGTATAAGCAAGCCCTCCCTCCACTTGTATGTCCCCAGATCCCACGGGGGTGATAAGAAAGGCACACAAGCACAGCGTTGGTAACAGCCTTCTCAAATAGAAAGTGGCAAACTCACATCTAAAAATGAAACCAAGCTTCTCTGTAGGGAGACAGGAAAGAATGGGGGGTGGGTAGGAGAAAAGAGCATCTTTTCAGAGGAAAGAGAGGTTACTTGTTGCCATAGTCTATTTTGGATGTGACTTTCTGCTTCAGTTCCTTCAGCTCGTCCTTAGGCAGAGTTCCCGAGAGGAGCTGGGACCGCCACTCCATCAGGTCGTACATCATGGCCTGCACCTGCAGGAACCGGTCCTTTTTGCTGGCCTACAGAAAGGAAGAACACAGTCACCTGCGCCGAGGGTGTGTGCGGGCATCTTGTGGCCAACTGTGCCAAGGTCAGTCAGACATGTTCAAGGGCCATGGTCTGAGCATCTCTCCTGGCCCTATCTCGCTCCAACGGGATTAGGCAGTAGTCTCCGTCATACACATAGCTCCTCCCCCTGGGCCCCAGGGATTTCCAGAAAGGAAAGCAGTCATCCCAATCACTTCTTGATTAATAAAGATTCATGACTCTTCTCAGAAAAGATACTTGTTGAGCAGCAATGCCATGAATATCTGCGGTAATGCTGGTCCCAGTGTTCAGGCCTTTTAAGGCTGGAAACTAGGACCACTTCTCTGGTGACAGATACACCTATTTCTAGGGCAGCATTCCCCCAAGTGTGACATGTTCACAACCTGTGGGATACAATGGCTTTTGGTGATTCAAAGACACACGTTAAATAACATGGACCGATATGGTGATATTCTCCCATTTTTCTTCCCATCCTTCTGTATAAAGGAAGGAGAAAGGTGCAGTTTCATGGTAATTAACCCCTCGCTCACATTTGTCCATTTTTTTTAACAAAGAGAGAGAGAAGGTCTTGAGCTTAGAGCTTTTGACAGGTACTATAGCAAGCCCTTAATAACATAGACTTGTTTTCATTGTATTTATTTGGATAATGTTCCTCTAATTGTGCCAAGCACTTTTGGCTTTCCATTTGGGAAAGCATGTGTGATATAATTATATATATATATATATTTTTTTTCTTTGTCCCCAGTTCCTAAAGCCCTTGGAACATCCTGAGTGATAACATCTTTTTTTATTCATAATGAGTTCCTTTTGACCATACTGGAGTTTATGCTAATGATGTGACTCCTGGTGGCCCCCTAGACAGCTTCAGGTTGGGGGCTGAATGCCAGAGGAACCCACAATGTGATTAGAGAGTGAGAACTTCCAGCCACACTCCCATCATCCTTCCCTTCAGGGAGGGGAGAGAGGCTGAGGATGGAGCCTAATCACCAATGATTTAATCAATCATGCCTATGTACTGAAACTTTGATTAAAACTCTCATTCAATAAGGTTCATGGAGCTTCTCAGATGAACATGCCCTACGTGCAGGGAAAATGGCATGCCCAGAGAAGGCAAGGGAGCTCTGTGCTCACCCACCCCAGTTCCTTTACCCACATATATCTTCCATTTGGCTTTTCTGCATTGTAGCCTTTATAGTAAAACAGTAGTCATAAGTATAGCTCTTTCCAGAACTCTGTGAGTTGTTCTAGGGAATTATGAGCCTCCACATAGAGATGGAGAGGAAAAATGGACCCCAGAATTTGTATTAAGTTTGGACAGAAATCTGAGTAGCCTGGGAACCCGGGACTTGCAACTGGCATCCTAAGGGAGGGCAGCCTTGTAGGACTGAGTCCTTAAATCTGTGGAATCTGAAACTTACTCTGGGTAGTCAATGTTAGAACTGAATTGAATTATAGGGCATCCAGTTGGTGTTGGAGAATGGGAAATTGTTGTTGGAAGGCATGGCAGGCTGTACAATTTATTAAGTAAGTTGTTTTAGTTTACTAAAAAAGGAGCCAATTTAGGTATTAAGTAAATATTGTACAGGTAGTATACAGACATGGCAAGCATCATGAAGGTGATACTAAAATACCAGAAATTTAAGGTTCTCTTACTAGGGTAAAGGGCACAAGGACTTGGTATTCAAAGATTTTTTTAAGGGGAAAATGCCAAGTTTCCACAGTGCATGTGTTTGCTATGTTTAAAAGGGGTAGCAGAGATGAGTAATTAATGCTTCAAGTTAGTGTTCTCCCCTTAAAGTTTCCTAAAAACTTTTGGGAAACTTATACGACTGGATGTGCCAATTACCATATATTACGAAGTATCCACACGGGAGCTGACATTTATGACCATAAAAGTTAAGTCCACAAATAGCATGTGTACACACCAGCAGGTGTGCACAGTGCTGTAACAAAGATGCAGTAAGCCCTGGTTGACATTTTCACTCTCAGCTTAATGGTTTTCTTAGCTAATTGCTTTCATTAGGAAGTTTAGAAGCATCAAAGGAGGATTTAAAATTAGATTTGCTTCAATACAGGGAAAATACACGCAAAATGCGCTCTTTGTTTTTCCAGGGTCAAAACTTACTCCTAGAGCTAAGGACAATAACCATTAGTTAATTAAAATATAAGAATAGTATTTCTCAAGGTATTATCAGTAGACTACCAAATCAAAGTCCCCAGGGTTTATTAAGATGTAGAGTCCCAATAAAGGAAGCTTTATCTTTTATCAAAAACTTTTGCACTAGTTTTAAAGCCGAAGGATCACCTCAGACTCCCATTAATTTTGACTCAGTCACAAGCCAAGCTCACTGTGTGGCTTTGAGAAAGTTACCCAACCTCTGTGGGCCTTGATGCACTCCTACTGTTTGTTCTCTACTGTGTCGCCAAAGCCACCGCAGCCTGCCCTGCTCAAGGATGAATTCCAAATGTGAACCAAGCAAAGACTGCAGGAAGCCTCCATCCCAGGGATCAAGGTTTTGAGTCTCACCACATAGAGCTGTTTCCAGATGCTGCCCCATTCCCAGAGTGTCGTTGTCACTTCTTGTGCCAGAGGAATTTCTGCAGGAATGATGTTCTCGACATTTCTATTTAAGGTGGGAGACAGAACTGTGTGAAATTGAGACCCAGGTGCTAACAAGATAAAATGCTGGCAAATTTACATTAAGCTGCAGCTGCTAAGAGGGGCCTTGCTGGCAAGAGACTGAACAGCTTCCAAGAGCCACACCAATTACATTATGCAAATGCAAGGAGCTTCCTTTTTAATGTCCTCCTCCACTAGGGTGGGCCCTTCAAGCTCATTATTCAGGCTTAATCTACTTTAATATAGTTCAAAGGCAGCTGCCAGTGAAAAGTTTGATTTTCCAAACTTCCTAATACCCCCTCAGCATCAGGTCTGAACAGCAATCAATTTGGATTAGATCTCCTATTGCGTGAGGAAAAGGAGACACACAACTAAACATGGGCACGAAGACTGGGATCAGCTGATCCACATCTGCCAAGTCAGGTTTTCAAATCAGACAGGACAGAGGCATCTGTGAACTGGGGGAGGGTCAAGTCTGGTGAAGAATGACAAATACCTTCTTTTCTCCACTGTCACTTCCTTGATGTGGATGAAGGATTTAGGGAAAATGCCCTGTTGGGAATAAAATAAGATAAAATAAAATGAAATGACATATCCTTACAGAAATAACTGACCCAAGGCCTTCTTGATTTTTTTCCAAAATTCATTGACTGGTAAAACCCTCCAATTTTAAAGGAATAATACATTCTCTTAGGTCTAGTTCTTTCTTGCCAGTTCTCCACTAGTTATTCTAGATCCCATAATAGCCCGAGAATTCCAAGGATGCTCTGGCCCTATTTTGGACAAGACAAGACAAAAAAAAAAAAAGGCTCACTCCAATTGAAACACTCTAAGTGCTTTGTCTCTCGCCTCTCCTGAGCAGTTCCAGGAAAGCAGTCACCCTTCACAGTCATGAAGAGCTGAAGGTCAGGTCCTAAAGCAATAGTATCCTTGGTTGCATGTGGACTATTTTGATATGAGACCTGTTTTTCCCTGGATTTGTTTTATTGTGCTTTGGAGAGCAGAGTGGGATGATGCGTCCCAATACAGCATGTCAGGGAGGAGGGAAGAGGTGTCTTATTTCCTTGCCCCATAAGCTTGTCTTAGTTAACAAAGGAAGTTTATCAATTACTTTGCAAATTCCTTCATAAATTAACCCTGGAGGTATCTGCTTCCACGCTAGACACAGTGAGCAGTAAGACCAGTAAAACAGGTGCCTGCTCTCATGGAGACGATGGTGTGATATGGGGTTAGAACAGGTGAACTCCTCGAGGGCAGAGACTGGGCTTGTCTCTGTGAGGTGAGAAAATGATGGATGCCCCCAAACAACTCTAGAGAAAGGCAGCAGAAGATAAATTTCAAACAAAACATGTACAACTCCATGGGGACTCAAGGAAGGGGGAAATCATGTGTAAATGGCATAACAGGAAAAGTCAGAAGGAACAGAGAGCCCCGGAGGTTAGCCTTAAGAGTAAGGGAGTTGACACAAGCAAGTGCCGAGGTATAGAGATGGGAAAGCAGAGGACACAAAGGAGAAATGAAGCAAATGTGCCAAAGAGCTACTGAGGTTGGTAACTGCCCAAAGGGACATCCAGTGTTGTTTCAAATAAAAACAAATTGACCTTACCTGTAACATTTTGTGCTTTAGGAGGTATCCCCTATACCAGTCTGCAAAGAGAAAATAAACAAACAGGTCTCTTATCTACTCTTAAAAGTTTATTGCTGTTTTTCTTGTTGTTGTTGTGCTTGTATTTAACTAGCAAAGAAACTACTGCAAAGTGCTTTAGACCTCAGGTACAGATCCAAGTCTGGAAGCCCCTAGGCTTCAACAAGCTGTCAGAGTTGTTGCCAACATCTCCAAAAATCATCTTCAAAATCTCATCTAAAAGTACAGAGATTTCACATAATGCATATTTCCTCCTTCTGTAAAAATAGGGGGCCCAGTGATGGTGGCCAGTGCTCCCCCACGGCCTCAGTTGGCTGACGGCAGGGGCAGCTGGTCTCATCAGAGCATGTGCCTCCAACTCACCAACCTCCACCCAGCCCCTCACTTATTCCCACTACTGCCTGGGCCCCGTGTTTAGATGTTTCAACCTCTGTCTCAGAGACATACAAAGGCTCAGGGAGTTTGGTAAACATACTAAAATAATACCCACTGTTTTAACAGAAGCAAATGGTGTCTAATACGTGATTCACGAAAGTTAGTCATTGCAAAACAGACAAGTTCAGAGATGGGTAAAAGGACAGGAATTTTAAAAGATTCTTCCCTTTGCAAGAACTTCAAAAATGATTCAATTAACAGAAGTCCAAATTATACTCATTCCTCGAACAAAATGAGCCTCCTCGGTGTAGCAAGTATTAATGACTATAATGAGCCCACTGGCCTTTGGAATGATTCAAGCACAGCCAAGTAGTGGCATTTGTTATCTTTGTAAATAAAAAGTGTCTGTCGGGAGCCTCATTAGCAAACCTTCATTACTGGGCTGACAGATTGTTGTCGAAATATGTTCTCAACAGACATACGTGCAAGCCCCCGAACAAACAAGTTAAAATGCAAAGTCACCCTTCACGGTCATACGCCAGCTTGAAGGTCAGGTCCTAAAGAAAATTCTAAAGCAACAGGGGCCCACAGCAGCTCCTGTTTTGAGAAACAGAAAGACGGGAAGGAGAGGAGGAGAAAAGGAAGAAGAGAAGAAAAACAGAAAGGAATGGAGGTTAGCGAAAAAGAATCTCCGGGTTTGGAATAAACTACTGTTCTAGGCACTCTTCATGTATGAAGTCTTTTAACCCTCTTAACTACCATGAGGTGGGAACTGCAATGATGCCATTTTACTAAAGAATGGCCTACCTGGGGCAGAGCAAAGTTAAGTAATTTGCCCAGGGTTACACAGCTAATAAGTGACCGTGTCAGGATTTGAACGTAAGCAGCTATCACACTGTGCTTCCTGACTGATGCAGGAAGGAGCTTGGTGGTTGCCTAATATTTCCTTTCTCTCAATATCTGAATCCCCAAAACTATATCCCCACTAAGCCACTTTCCAGCTGGACACTTCCAGTGCTGGAAAACATCACACGGCATCACATTCTATGTTTATACTCCTAGTAATTTGTCCATAACTACTGGTAATAATTTACCATTAGCAATCACATCAATGCTGGTAAAGTTTTTGTTTTGTTCCCTTTCAAATCATAAATTGATCTTCTCAATAATCCTACAGAGTAGATACGATTATTGCCTTAGTTCCGCAAACGAAAATACAGAGGCACAGAATGATTAAGCAACTTGCTTATTGTCACAAAGCTAGTGGATGATGTAACTAAGATTTAAACCCAAGCATCTGACTCCACAGAGATGACACTCCACAGCCTTGTACTATAACAACTCCTTTGTTTGCAGGTCTACTCCATGCCATCAACTAAATAAGAACATCTTTGCAATATTACTAGCCACCATGTTTTAATCATTTAATATATGCAAAACTGTATGTTAAGTGTTATAGATGCATTTTCTCAATTAGTTCTCATATCAATACTATGAGCTGAATATTATAATTCCCATTTTATAGATGAATAAATTGAGGCTCACGTCAGTTGATGTGCAGAGCCAAATCACACAGTCAGGGTTCAAGGGCAAACCTGTGTGGCATCAAAGCCAGCCCTCAATGCTGTCATGCCACATTAGCCTGTGTGTGATAAGTACATACACAGAAAGAGTTCTCCTACTATGTACATGACACTGGGCTAAGTATTTTCAGAAATAAATCTCCTGTGATCCTTGATGAGAAGGACTTTCACTTGTAAGATACGTATCATGCATCAACTGGATCAGGGTTCTCCTTAGGACTTTTCTCTGACATCTCCACCTCTGCTGGGCCACTGACTTCCATGACTCCTGATGGCAGACCCCTAATCTGGTCACCTGTCAGCTATATCTGGCTGTACTTCAAGACCTGACCAGGCAGATAACAATAGTTGGCATCCATAGCAAAAGCCACAACAATGAACACCATGATCAAAACCAGGCTGCATAACATGGCACTTGCCATATCCCAGGACTTGCCCCCAGGCTGAACATCCTTTCATGTTAAATAATAGCAACCCCATCCATGAGATAAGCACTTCTGGTTTCATAGAAAACTCACAAAGTGCATCCTGGGGGATGATGAGAAAAGGAAAATGTATACCATTCTTCTGGACAGTTACGAAGTACCAGTTCCTCAAAATGTCTTCCCTTCCCATATCCCAAATACTAAAATGAAGGGTACCTAAATTCTCTAATCACCTAGCAGCTGCGGAGGTTGTGAAGAAAGTTGACGAGAGATTAAAAATATCCCAGGAGATTAAAAAAAAAAAATCCATGGCCTAAAGATCCAGTCCTCTCTCTGCTATCTATAAGCAGCATAATTTTTGGTCATGTCACTGAAGCCTCAGTGTTTTCATCTATAAAATGATGGAAATAACACGTACCCCACAGGGTGTTGCAAAACTATTTTTAAAACATCATTATGAAGTAAACACATCTAGTAAAGATATAAAACCTTGGACGGGAAGAAAATATGCCAATTTCAGGATAAGCAGTACCTACAGTATGGACAAAAGGACAAGAATAGAATGGGGGAGGGATAAACAGAGGATTTCAAATGCATCTAAAATTTTCATTTCTTAAAAATAAGGTCTGAAGTAAACATTGAATATGTTAATATTTATTGAGTGGCAAGTGCTTAAATGTATTTTACTTTCCTGTATGATTGAAATACCTAATAATATTAACATCAAAGTTTATCAGTGGTTAAGAGTATGATCTCTGGAAGCAAAAGCTCAAATTTTCATGAAGATCTACAACTTAAGGTCTGTGTGATCTTAGACATTTTCTCTGAACATCAGTTTTCTTATCTATAAAATGGGAATAATAATAGTGTCTGCCTCATAAGGCAGTTAGAATATGGAATTCAGAGTCTACCCACTGCCTGGCATATGGTAAGTATTCAAAATTTAGTAAATACCATTTTCTTTTTTAAAAATAAAAAATCATCAACATCATCAATAACAACCACCACCAGAGAAAGTTGGGCAGGGCATATTTTTTATTTTATTTCCATAGCCTACAGACTTTTTGTAAAGTTTATTTTGAGAGTGGGGAGGGCAGAGAGAAAGGGAGAAATAAAGAATCCCAACCAGGCTCCATGCCGTCAGCACAGAGCCCGATGCAAGGCTCAAACTCACAAACTGTGAGATCATAACCTGAGCAGAAAACAAGTCGAATGCTTAACTGACTGAGATACCCAAGTGCCCAGAGAACCTACAGATTTTGAATACTATCACTTTTTCCCAGTGAAGTCATTTCAACATACTTCCATAACAACAAAGCAAATGACACATGCTTCAAATTCAACAAAATGGAAGTTTACTGATGATTTCGCCTCACTGTCTTTCAGAAGAGAAGTTCACTTTCACAGGACCTGTCTCTAAAGCAGACCCAAACAAAGGGACATCTCTGTGCAGAGTGGCACTTTAAAAGGATGCCCTATCAAATGCTCATCAAGACACTCTCTCACCCTAAGAGTAAAGAACTTAGATCATTCTCAGTGGAGTTGTTAGTACAAAAGCGGGTCCACCCCACTCTGCGAATGGTAGATTCAAAATTCTCCTCGCAAAGCTCTTGGCAGCCCAGCGAAGAACGAAGTAATGCACACATGCCAACTTAGAAAGAGCTCCAGATATTTTTAAGTGGTGAGAAAAGCAAATCTCAGAGTGGGATGCATAGTGTGGTCCCATTTCTAGGAAACAAGGAAAGCTATGCCTTACCTTAAAAAGGAAAAGATACTATGTTGGCCTCCTCCCTCATACCTTCCCTTTGTTTCATTTTACTCATAGACAGAATTCAAAAGCTGCTGGGAGCCATTTCTGAAGTAAGGCAGGTTTGCAAGGCCTCCCACCATCAGAAGGTGACGGGCTTCTACACCCACTCAACCCCCACTCAATTTCTGCTTGAGCACTGACCCCCAAGGCTCCTGACTAAGTGATATCAAGAGTGACTTGCCTTCTTGTGCTAAAAATATGTGAATTGTACCTTATGAAAAAACTTGTTATAGGAGTTTCTTCTTTTGTAGTTTTAGGAGCAAATGTTCCTGAGAAAATCTGTTTTCTTCCCCTCGAAAAACAGGCTATTGACCCCTGCTCACAAAAGAACTAACTCTTGCCTTTGCTATGCTAAAAACATTACCTTGTACTTGAATGCTAAAGATACTTTCCTTCCCCATGTGATAAGTATCTAGTCACCCGCTTCAATCACTACTGATAAAGATTATACAGGAGTCTTCTACCCATCTATGTTCTGGGAAATTTTTACACACCAAAGAATTTGTCATCAGAAATCACTGTCTAAAGCAATCACCACTTCTGTTTTGTATCCCATACACTTGCTTAATAAAAATAAGCTGACTCTCCAGTCAGTGCAGAGATGTCTGACTTAAGTGCAGAGATGCTGAGCAGCAGTGCAGAGATGCCTGCCTGGTGAGCAGAAAGAAGCCGAGGCTCTCTTGCTCCCGTTCACCAACATTGACCATCCTTCAGGGAGCCTTGGATCTGCTGGAGCTGAACTCTAGCAAAAAGCTCCTTGGGAACCACTGTACAGAAATCCCATTCTCTTCCCACTAAGACCAGACCCCCATGACCCAGACAAGTGTATGTATCAGTAGGTGGAATGAGACTTCCCCTGTTGTTCCAGAAAGAAAGCAAAGAATTCAAGGCAGGGCAGACAGTCCCTCTGAAAGGCTTATAAAGAAGAATCTAAGCAAGCAGGGCTACCCCTCAAAGACCATCCCCCACCACAGTCTATGTCATCAGAAAAGAGAGAGAAACAGACAGAGAGACATGAGGGCCTTTGGAGGTGGTGGTCGCTGCCTTTGGAGTGCTTGGTATGGCTTGCTCACCCACAAGTCAGATCCAGGCATAGGGGTACAGTACAGGAGATTCACAGGAAGGGACATTTGGCATCTCATTTCCCAGCTACATGACTATTCATGTAGGGGACTGGCTGATCTTTGGGCTTATTTGATTAAGGAAGACAGATTTGGAAAGAAAGCACCCCAAACTCCCACCCACCCCCAGCCTTGTTTAAGCTGGAGAAGGAAGGGAGGTATTAAGCTGGAGATAAGATTGAAATCTTCTTCTTTTGAAATCCCATTAAATATCAGGAAAGATGTCAACCAAATAGGACTGAAGGAAGTGACTGAAGAAAAATAACACTAATTTTTTTATGTTCATCCTCCCATAAGGAGTTCTGACTGCTCAATAAACACATATATTTTCCACATCTAAAATCAGAACATAGGATGTTTATGCTACCTCTGGGTAAAAAGGGCAGCCTGAGAGATATACTATGGACCAAAATGTAAGCATTAGGAAATCGAAGGCTTAGCAATAATGGGTACCCTTCTGAACTGTTTGAGTTTTCAACAGAACAAACTATTATCTTTATGATAAAAAGTTGGTCAAATGTTTGAGCTCTACTGAAAGGCAATTCATTCATGTCTACAGTTCCAAGTCAGGTTTTTGTCTTCCTCATTAATCCAGCTGAGTAAATTTAGTATAGGCAAGGAAGGGCTGACCTTACCTATTCCAGCAATCAGAGAGCCAGCTTCCAGATTCCCTGGACTGTACTGTAGAAAGATAGACCTGCCAGTCTCCATATGGCTGTACATAATGGGGGAAGGGATGGGAATAATTAACAAAGACACCTAGTAGTGTTCTAACATAGTGGTTAGCACCATGCTAGACAGCTTCTCTACTTTCTGTCATGTTATCCTCATAACAAGCCTAAGAACAGACAATGGTAAGCCATTTCACAGGTAAGAAAACTGAAGCCCACCTACCCAAGACCATTCAGCTAGTGAGTAGTTGAGCAGAAAATAACTTTCTGATTCAAAAGCTTATGAACTTTCCATTCCTTTTTTGTTTGTTTGTTTGTTTGTTTGGGAGGAGGATTTAAAAAGTATCAAGAAGTATAAAAAGTAAAATAACAACTACTCACATTCCTAACACCTAGAATTAATCATTACTAATATCTTCAAATCTTTAAGACTATATATTTTTTTTGTCTAAAATTGATATGGGCTGTTACAAAGAATTTAAGCAGAAAAGTATAAACATAGAAGCTAAATGAATTACCCTGAATCCCATTACTCAGAAAAAGGAAAATACTATTAATACATCATTTTAGTCAACTTTTCATTTATATTTATACACACAGAATAACAGATGGATAAATAGATAAAATATTATTTTTTTAATATTCTCATAAAAATTAGCATATAATACAGATATTATGCAAATAAAAATCTCAAATACTAAATTTAATCTTATTTGTATTTAATAGAAGAAAAAGAAATGGGGTGAAACTGAAGGAAATGTTGAAACTTTGATTAAATGATTCTTCTTAGGGGAAGCCTCTTGCACTGTTGGTGGGAATGCAAACTGGTGCAGCCACCCTGGAAAACAGTATGGAAGCTCCTCAAAGAGTTAAAAATAAAACTACTCTATGATCCAGCAATTGCACTACTAGGTATTTACCAAAAGAATACAAAAATACTGATTCAAAGGGATACATGCACCCCAATGTTTACAGCAGCATTATCTTCAATAGCCAAATTATGGAAATAGCTCAGTATCCATTGACTGATAAATGGATAAAGAAGATGTGGTATACACATACAATGGAAGATGACTCAGCCGTAACAAAGAATGAAATCTTGCCATTTGCGACAACATTGATAGAGCTAGAGAGTATATAATAAATAAGTCAGGCAACAGCAAATACCATAAGATTTCACTCATGTGTGAAATTTAAGAAACAAAACAAATGAGAAAAGGGGAAAGAGAAGGAGAGAAGCAAACCAAGAAACAGACTCTTAACTATAGAGAACAAACTGATGGTTACCAGAGGGAAGGTGAGTGGGAGGATGGGTGAAATAGATGGTAGGGACTAAGGAGTGCACTCATGATGAGTTCTGGGTGAGGTATGGAGTTGTTGGATCACTATACTGTACATCTGAAACTAATATTATACTGTATATTAACTAACTGGAGTTTAAATAAAAAGTTAAAATTAAAAAAATAAATTTTTCTTCTTTACAAAAAGATTCTGAAAACTCCTTCAAAAAGTTATGAAAAGCTATTGGAGTGGTTATAATTTTTAATTGTTCTGTTTCATTTCTGATATTGACCAAATCTCTGTTATGATAATATCATAATATCATAAAGTTAATCTATTCCTTTCCACTCCTCACTTCTCAATTTTATGTGTTATGGTTTTTTTTTACATTGTCCATTTCCCTAATAATAACATTATTTTTGGTAGTCATAAATATCGTGACTTTTAATATCAGTCTCTATAAATTCATTCATTTAGACTCAATGTTTACCAGCACTTTAATTTTTGTTATTTTAAAATTGTGATTCATCTCTCAATTGGCTGGATTTTATTTTTCAAGTAGGTTTCTACAAGGGTCTCATGGGCACACCCCAGTTCTTTTGATTATATCACCTTGACTAATTTTTGACTAACACTGTGGTTTTCACTTTTTTATATTTGCCAGAAATAGGTTTTCAATCAGAAACATAGGCAGAACTCTCCTTCTGCAAAGCTGACAACACCAGGTCTGTTCGCAGAGGCTTTAGCTGTCCAAGACCCTCAGGGAAACCTTAAGATCCCATAAATTCCAGTTTGAACACTCCCTGTGGATATGGATACATGTATGAAGAGTCTTGATAATTTGTACACCAATGCTTCAGATAAACAAAATCATTTCAACAGACTTCTGAATATTGAATATATATTTTCAAAGTATTCATGAACTGGCAATCACTCACTAAATTAATATGCCCCGCTCTTTCCAGAAAGGCAATGTGGCTGCTTATTGCCAGGATACATTAAAACCAATAAAATAGAATTAAAAGAGGAAAACCAGAACCAAAGAAGTTAGCAACAAGGACATTAGTCCCAAAGACAAATAAAGGTGGCTT
This sequence comes from Suricata suricatta, assembly GCF_006229205.1. NCBI lineage: Eukaryota > Metazoa > Chordata > Mammalia > Carnivora > Herpestidae > Suricata > Suricata suricatta. Next base: position 90,567,381 of record NC_043705.1, read on the forward strand.
GAGTCAGCAAGTGCAGCCTTCCTGAAGGTCAGGCACCAGGCCAGGCAAAGAAAGGGAAGACTGACTGTGTAACCCACAATGTGGTCAGTTTACTACCCTCAAGCTCTCTCTCCAGGAAAAAGAAGTGGAAAATACTTGTCTGAATCTCAAAATGTGGGATGCGGTGAATGATTACTGAGGTTTTTTTTCACTGTTTTGGTAGCTATGGAGCAAAAGAAAGGGTGTGGGCTTGTACACGTGAGGAGGAAACACAGCCACGCTCCCTGCGTGACCCTCAGCAAGTCGTTTCTCTTCCCTGAGTCTTCTCTCCTCACTTACAGACATGAGGCCTCACACCTGTTTCTCAGGATTAGCATCCAGTAGCACAGAAGAGACACTGATGAGACTTGTCATCTTTTTATATTTTCATTCTTTGACCTTGTTGGATTCTCACAGTTTGCTTATCGGCCACTGGGTAGAACCAGATTTGTAAAAGATGGGTTGCAGTGTGGAAGCAGGCAGAGTGTTTGGAACCATATCCTCTCAATCCTGCCCCTGTCACATTCACTCTGTGTGTAAAAGGTCTTTTAACAGGGCCAGACTGGTGCCTCGTTTCACCTTACATACAACCCAAAATAACAATACTAAAGGACAAGATTAATGTAAGGAAGGTGAACAAAGTTCCCACTTCTCCCATGATGACCCCATTAAAGCTGTTTTGAAATATCAAATATCAAATTCTTTCCCCCTTGCAAAAGCTTTTCTGCTTGTTTGTCTTTTGAATTGTGTGTGTGTGTGTGTGTGTGTGTGAACACGTCTGTGTGTTTATGTTTGCGTGTGTGTGTGTGTATGTATCTGGGAGTGCACCGTGTGCACTTGTGTGCCAATCTGCAGAACTTCCCTGGAAGTTGCATACAGCTAATCTGGCACTGGAGAAAAGACCTGTCCTGCAGGCTGTTGTGAGGGGTGACTGGACAAGCACGTTAGCCTGTTATATAGAATTTAGCACAGTGCCCCCAATATGTGGTAAACGTCCAACGATGGCTAGTTCTGTAAGAACCCTTTGTTCTTCTGGCTGACTGCTTCCCCTGGAGGGGGCCTCCTTCCCAGTAGCACACCTGCTTCCTGCCCACCCCTCACTCCCATCTCAGCATAGGAGAGCATTGTCTGAGGGATTAGCCTGGAGCAAGGGGTGGGCCTGGGTCCTCAGCCTACTCACCTCCTCTACCCAGCTACAGGAAGGACATGTGCTCTCCACACAGTAGGATTAGAGGCCGCCCAGACAGGGGGAGAACTGGGGAGGTCCCCCTCTGCCACTGAGGACTCAGAGAGCCTGCCGCATGGTGGCTGACACATTGGCAAGTTGCTTCGGCTCTTACACCCAAGCCTCACACCCAATATCAATTTTATCAGTGACATAGGGGATATATTGATTTATAATGGCCTAAGTGGTGGGTCCAAGGCCATTAGCTTTCGTGCAAGTTTCAAAAAGCACCTTTACCACCACCAGCAGCACCATGGGTAAACTCAGCCCAATACACCCTTGGCTTCACAAGAGGATGGCACCTGTGTGGGAAGAAGAGATGCCACTTTGCCCAAGACAGGGCCCCCAGCTTGATACAGGACCAGACACAGCGCCTGTACCACACAGTTGTGCATAGGAGTTCTCCTGGAATCAAGGGTATAATTGCCTGAGCCCTTCAAACCCCTAAAAGGGCTGATTTCCCTTTATAACCTTATTAGTATTGATACTAAGAAAGAAGGTAGGAATCACAGGCCCAAAGAGCCCCATGGCTATGGCAAGTGGACAGCACAACAAACATCAAACCACACAGTCAGGCCTTGGCTACTAAGCATAAATTCCTAAAATAACAAAGCATTGTTTTCAGTAAATTCTAATTACTAATACTATAAAAATTCATAACAGACCACACACAGTTGCAGGTTCCAAGAGAGGGCTGGAGGTGCTGGGTATATACTGTAGGCATCCCAACACCATCAGCCCAGGGTCCTGGCATCCGTGGGTCACCTGAGCCAGTGACTCACCTCCGCAGGTCTCCTGTATTCGCACCACATCACCAATCTGCAGGGAGAGCTGGGGGGCTCCACTCCCTTGGAAGTTGTATATGGCTGTGAAACAGAAGAGAGAGGCAACCTGGTGAGACTTCTGGATACTGAGAATCACTGCTCCTCCCTGCTTTCCCTGCCTTGAGCTTACCCAACACCATGCAGCCTACATGAGCTAATAAGTCCAGTGCAGAAACCCACTGCCTACCACAGGACCCAATGTAACCCCAGCCTGGCTGCTAAAGGCCCTCACTCATTGACCAAACTGGACCTCTCCTAGCACAGGTCCTGCACTCCAGTCTGCATGACAAGGATGCTGTTGATGTCATCTACCATAGGTTGACCTCTCACAGTGCACCAGGCATGTGCTCTGCACATCTCATTCCCTTCTCACAGAAACCCTGTGAGGTATAAACTGTGATCTCATTTTGCAGATGGAAAACAGAGGTGCTGAGAAGTTAAAAAATCTAGTCAAAGTCATCAGGCCAGGAAGTGACAAGAAAATCAGTATAACTTCCATATTCTCAGCCACCATGATGAACTACTTGCTGCTCCTCAGTTATTCCCTCCTGGTGACAGCAGCTTAACATTCAAGTATTTGCTCTATCTTCCCATTTCCATTATCAGTGACTGGGGGCAGTAGTTGGCTATGAAGTAGCCAGAGGCCCCTCTGTGCTGTCAGAACCTCTGCTAACCCCTTGGAACACGACATCATGCCATATCATTGCAGTGCACAGGCCCTGCTCAGCATCACTTGCTAACTGAGGACCAGGCCACATTGTTAATCCATATTAGCGTTGCAGCTTGCTTTCCAAGGGCTAAAATGGAATCACCAGCTTAGGAGGTCTTTATGAACAGAATAAGGCACAATGTATGTGGTTTGATTTAAGGAAAGTCTCTCAGGAGAATGAACAGTATGACTCTAGAATGTTGCCATCATTCGTTCATGCAGCAGATATTCAGTAAGTGGCTATGATGTGCCAGGCACATGCTAGGCACTGATCCAGCTCTTTTGGTGAAAACAGAAGCAAATATAAGTTTACAAAAGATGATGCATGTGAAAGAGAAAACAATAGAGCCTGGTAGAGAGGTATAGGGCACATATTGCGGTATTTAGGAAAGGACTGTCTAAGTTGATACACGAAGCATGTGAGCTGGTCAGCTATAGGGACAAGAAGGGAGGGGCATTTCATGAAGAGGGAGGAAGGCCCTGCAAAGGCCCTGAGGAAGGAAGGCACTTGGCATATTCAGAAAACACCAAAAGAAACTGCTATGGATGGAGTAAGGTAAGAGAAGGTGATACAAGATGAGACAGAAGAAGTAGGGACCAGGTCATGCACAGCCTTGTGATGAACTTGGGCTTTATTCCAAGAGAATTGGGAAGCTGGAGGGATTTTATTTATTTATTTGGGAATAGATTTGTTGACATATAATTTGCTCATTTAAAGTATATAATTCAATGGTTTGTTCACAGAGTTGTGCAGGCATCACCATGATTAATTTAGAACAATCGCATCACCTCAGAAAGTTACCCTGGCCCCAAGTGGCTACTAATCTATTTTCTGTCTCTATAAATATGTTTATTCTGGGCACTGCATACAAATAGAATCATATAACATGTAGCCTTTTATGACTGGCTTCTTTCACTTAGCATAATGTCCTCAAGATTCATCCATGTGGTAGTAACTATTGTAACTCAGTTCACTCTCTCTCCCATTGGTCCTCAGTTTCCTCATATGTCAACAAAACAAAATGCTTTCAAAAACTACTTCTTGAGGTGACTTCAGAAAAAATGGCAGAGTAAGGAATTCCACATGCCTGTCCCTCCAAAGAAGTAATGAGAAATCTTACAAAAGGTGTCAGAATCAACTTTATCAGAACTCTGGAAAATAGTCAAAAGTTTACATCAATCAAGCAAATGCTTAATCAAGAAAAAGGCAACTGAAACCTGGTAGTTTTGTGGCATTTAAACTTATCCTTGTCCTTCCCTTGACTCTCCAACTCAGTGGTGGTCTTGAAAATGGTATTCCATGTCATTTGTATGGGTTTCTAGAGCCAGAGGGAGCAGAGAGGACCTTGTTCTAAGAAACTGTTTTTGTCTGTTTTGATCTGTCTGTGGGCTCCCCAAAGGATTAGAGCTATGGGCTTGTCCTTTATTATTATTTATTATTTATGCTTTATGAGGGAAAAGGAAATAATGTAAGTCAATGATAAAACTGCCAGGAGGACTCAGGATCCCTCTCATTTAGCTCAGTCTATTATCTGCCCTCTTTGGTCACATGATTCATCAGTGGTAAGCCTCTATTTGGTTTGAAGACCACTAGGGTTAGAGAGACAGAACAATGGCCTTTTCATGTGCCTTTCCACATTTACTCTGCCTCCCTCCACCCACTTCCACACATCAGCAGAGCAATAGTCAGTGCAATGGGATTATCTCCCTCCCCTGCTTAACTAACATCTTTCTGTCTTCCATCCATTGCCATGTGTATACACAAAAGATGGTCTGTCATACAGTGGAATATTACTTAGCCACAGAAAGGATTAAAGTAGTGATGGCTACTATAATATGGATAAATATTGAATGAGCAATACCCACGTATACCAGGGGGTCTGGAAGGCTATGCACATGTCTGGACACATGCTGATAAAGGATGGGAGAAAGCCCTAAACTCTCAACTCTGACGGCCCTTCAAGCTCCATGCTGTCAGGAAATGTAGGCAGGCGAAGGTAGAGTTGCAAGTGGCCTGGCTAAGTATTGAAGATATGCTCCAATACCCACATACAGAGTCTAGCTGCAAACAGCAGATTTTTTTCTTTCAACTTTCTCCAACAGGCATTTGGAGATTTGAGTGACCACATTGCAACAAATAATACAGTCTTCAGAAAAGTACTTTAGAAAAGTCATTAAACAAGCAAACCACTACATCCTATACTGAGCAGCTACAACAAGCCTTGACAAGGAAGAGAATCTGCAATCTGAGCTAGCACATTAAAATATTCAAGTATCCAATTTTCAACACGAAGTTATGAGGCATATAAAAAAATAACAACAAAAAAGTATGGCCTATTCACAGGAGAACAAAAAGAAATTAAGAGAAACTCCTCACAAATGGATATACATTAGATTTATGAGAAAAAGACTTTAAATCAATTGTGTTAAATATGCTCAACTAGCTAAATTATGGGCAAATAACTAAGTAAAACTGAAATGACATGTCTCATAATATAGAGAATATCATCAAATAGATAGACATGACAAACTAATAAAATAGAAATTCTATAGCTAAAAAATTCAATAACAAATGTTAGAGAGGCACAATTGCAGACTTGGGCAGTCAAAAGAAAGAAGCAATAACCTTGAAAGTAGGTCAGTTGAGATCAACCAGCCTGAGAAGTAGAAAGAAAAGAGAATAAAGAAAAATGAATAGCATCTAAGTGACATGAGGGATAGTATCAGGCACACCAACTTCACACAATTGGATTTTCATAATTAGAGGAAAGAGAGATAAAAGAGTAGAAAGCATATTTGAAAAAATAACGGCCAGAAATTTTCATTTGATGGAAGACATAAATCTACAGACCAAAAATTGTCAGTGGGATCTGAGCAAAATAAACACAGATGCCCACACTGAGACATAATGGTCAAACTGTCAAAAACCAAAAACAAAGAGAGAATTTTAAAAACAGCAAGAGAGAAGCAAATCATCATGTACAAAGACTCATAAATAAAATTAATAAGTGATTTCTCTTCAGAAACCACTAGAAGGCAGTGGGAAGGCATATTTAATTTAAAGTGCTAAAAGAAAAAAAATTGAACCAAGAATTCTATCTCTCACAAAATTATTCTTCAAAAACAAAGACGTTAAGAGATGAACAGAAATAGAGGTCCATCACTAATAGACAATTGGAAAGACAAATGCATAAAACAATAATTATAAATCTATAATACACACATATACACAATGTATAAAGATGTAATGTGTGACAATAACAACAAAAGGGGAGAGACGGATTTGTACAGAAGCAGAGATTTTGTATACTACTGAGGCTAAATTGGTATTAACTGAAAATGAGAAAGGAATCAAATAGTAAACTAGAAAAAAATCAAACACAAAAGAAGGTAGTAATGAAGAACTGAGGAACATAAAAGCATGTAAGATATATAGAAAACAAATAGCAAAATGTTAGAAGTAAATATTTTGAGTGTTTACATTTAATGTAAATGAATTAAGTCTTGGCAAAAGGCAGAGATTGACAGAAAGGATTATAAAACAATAACCAAAACAAACAAACAAAAAGCCCCACAAAAACTCCACCATGATCCAACTGCATGTTATCTACAGGAGACTCACTTTACATCCAAAAACATAAGTTGGGGAAAAAATGTTCCATGCACATAGTAACAAAACTAACACTGTAGTAGGTATACTAACATTAGACAAAACAGACTTTTAAGTCAAAAGTGTTTCAAGAGACAAAGAAGAGTACTATATATTGGCAAAAGGGTCAACACACCAAGAAGATAGAACAATTATAAACGTATGTTCCTAATAACAGAGCACCAAAATATATGAAGCAAATATTGAGAAAATTAAAAGGAGAACTAGGCAGAGACTAATAATAATCAGAGACTTCAATGTCCCACTATCAATAATGTATAGAATATGTAAGCATAAAATCACTAAGAAGCGACACTGTACCACACTGTAAATAACCAGACCTGAAAGACATACACAAAACACTCCATCCTACAGCAGCAGAATGTACTTTCTTCTCAAGGGCACATTTTCTAGTATAGCCCATATGTTAGGCCCCAAAACACATCTCAATACATTACAAATACTGAAATCATACAAAGTATCTTTCTAACTACAAAGGAAGGAAGCTAGAAATGAATAAGAGAAATAAAACTGGAAAATGTACAACTATGTGTAAAACAATATACTCTTTTTTGAGAGAGAGAGAGAGAGAGAGAGAGAGAGAGAGAGAGCGAGCGCACATGTGTGCACCCTAGCAGAAGAGGGGCAGAAAGAGAGAGGGAGAGAGAACCTCAAGCAGATTCCTCGTTCAGCGTAGAGCCCAACTGAGGGCTCAATCTCAGGATGGTGAGATCATGACCTGAGCCAAAATCATGAGTTGGCCACACAACCAAACGAGCTACACAGGTGCCCCTAAATAATATATTTTTAAGCAACAAGGATCAAAGAAGAACTCACAAGGCAAATTAGAAAATATTTAGAGACAAATGAAAATGAAAACACAGCCTCCCAAAACTTACGGATGGAGTGAAAACAGTGATCACATCAGTGAAGGGGCCTTGGATAAGAAATGAGATCAGACCCCTCCTCAAACGTAAAAAAGGAAGCATTTATAATATTGCTTCATTGTGTCCTAGAGAAGCACATTCTCAGTTGTCCTTTCCTGTTGTCTTCATAACTACTGCATGAGATAGCTACCATCCTGATTTTACAGATGAGAAAAATGAGGTACAGAGGGTTTGAGTGGTTCACCCATAATCTCCCATTACCCTGTTGGTAGTAAAAGCCAGGACTCAAACCCAGCCCTGTGTCTTGTTCATTCTCTGCACCTGTTTCCTCCCCACAGAACCTAGATGGCAGGTTTTCAGGTGTTCACCAGACCCTGCTTCAAGCTTCAGTCTTGCCACATTCTCTAAGGGAAAAGGAGGAAACTTACAGGCTATTTGGTCCAAACACCTGTGCAAATCAGCCCTTTCACCATGAGACCACTTAGCCTTTGTAGGTTTTCATAGTAATGGGAAAGTCTCAATCCTGAGAGGTGATAAAGCTTGGGAGCCAAGAGTCTATCTAGAGTCAGACAGACATGGCTCCTGAATTCAGTTCTGCCCTTTTTTGGCTCTGGCCTCAAACCCAGAGTCACAGCAGGTGATTCTACAGGTTTTACCCTACAGGTGGCCTTATAGCCACCTTGGCAAGAGAGCATTGGAGGCTAGTATGCAACCTGTGATCTGGGCAGGGGAGGGTATTATTTTTATAACCCCCCCAAAGTCACTGTAGGGGTCAGTTGCCTGAGCAGCAACTTCACACCCCTGACCCTCATTTCCCCCAATTGTAGAATGGAGGAAATGATAGTCCCTAATCTGCAGGGTTCTTAGGAAGCTCAGCTGAGATTAAAAAACAAAGGACTTACTGGTGTCTGGCCATAGTAAGTTCTCAATAAATGGTCATCATTTTTCTCTTTATTAGCATTATAAAACCTCCTAGCAATCTGTTCAGAAGAACTTCAGAGCTCTTCTTTAGGTCACCTTTAAATCTGCCTCCCTGCAGTTTGTAACAAATGACACCAGTTGGTCAACACTGAATAAAATTAATCCTTTGTTCAAAAGCAAACCTTGAGAAGGCCCTCAGGGGACTCAGGAATCTCTCCTCCTGCATAAACATAGCATGTTTCTCCATCCCCTTTACACTTGGCCTGATTTCAAACCCTGTCCCCACACAGGCTGCCAGTTTGGACCCGCTCCAGCTTGCTGGTGCCCTAACTCAGACTCTTCCACTCCCTGCTCCCTCCAACCCCAGAAATCTGGCTAAGAACATGTCTGTCACAGACCTGGGCAGGGCCAAGGAGGCAACTAAGGTTTCTAACAGAAAAAATACCTTCCATAAAATGAGTTGGCCTCTGGAGTACTAACAAATTAGGTCTGTCCATCAGGCGTTAGGAGGGTGGGACAAGGCTGTGTTTTGTTTGTCTCCTCCCCATCGTTCCTTAGGAATTCCTTCCTTGCCCTCTGCCCAGCTTTGTCAGATTAGAAGATTCCAACTGATCAACTTAAGAAGATGTCTTGGATAGATCTTGAAATCTGGTATTCGACATGAAGGTCTGTATTCATTCCAAAGACTCACATTTTATGAAAATGAAAGTAACTGATGTTTCTGTTTAATTTATAAATGTATTTCTGTTTTTGTATAAGGGCCTCTGTTCTCAAGGCTCCATTTGGGGAAAAGCAGACATTTCTGACAAAGGAAGTGGCTTTGCATACCAATACCCAATTCTGTTAAGTTTTCTAAATGACTAACAGGAAACTTTGAACCAGAATGCCACTGTTTGCTAAAGTTTGATTGCTTATCTATGATCCTCATTTGAGTTACTTCTGACCAGTGTAGAAACAGATTACCTTCTTCCTTATTCCCTGTCGGCCTAACCACTGTCAGCTTTTGAATGAGGGATGAAAGGGGCACAAAAACATGAGGAAGATATAGAACAAAAAATAAGGAAGGCTACTAAAACCATAGCCTGTCCCACCCTGGCCATGCCCACCCAAGGAAGATGGAAAAGTGGTGGGTGGCAGGATTCCCAGACACACCCATTCCAGCTTCCCCTTTCATATAAGGTCTTCAGACACTGGAGAATATTGACACATCCTCAGGGAGGATTTGACTTCTTCCTCCATCAAAGTACTACACCCAAGAACCAAGGCAGCAGTTGGTTACTGACAAGCACACTCAAACCAAAATACTTATGGCTGAGGATCAAAGAGGTGTTTAAAATACCAGGGTCATCATTAAACCCAATCCGATTCTCACATTGGAAATCTGGGTTGGCAAGCCAGTGGAAACAGCTACTTTGAGAGAGGCGAAACTTTCAACAACCCTAGGAATAGAATTCATTGATTAGCCATCAATTCCACTTAAATATATTCAGATACACAGCTCATCAGGAACCCAAATTGAGAGAAATAAGGAAAAAGTAAACACTATTGTTATAGCATGCAGTTCATAGAAACAACTAGGGTGGGGTGGGGTCTCTAGGGTGGGGTGGTGTTAGGAGAGAAGATATGTTACTCTTGGATTTACAGATGAGGAAACTGAGACACAGAGAGGGTAAACAACTTATCCATCTCATAACTTAGACTGGTAAACTGATCCAGAAGTCTGCATTCTAACCACTGCACACACTTGCCCACCAAAAAAAATATAAACACTTATTGGGCATATATTATCTATCAAGCATATACGATTTTTACACAGATATTCATCTGAGCACCTACTGTGTGCTAGGTATTGTTCTGAGTCCTGGGGTTATAGTGACAGATAAGACAGATAAAATCCCTAACATTCTACTAGTATCACCTCATTCAATCTTCACAGTAATCCTCCAAGCTATTACCGTTATGTAATACATGAGAAACTCAGAGATTAAGGAACTTGCCCATGACTACACAGCTAGAAAGTAGTAAAAAGTGGATTCAAGCCCAGATCAGAGTCCAAAGTTCTTGCTTCCCTTACCAGCCTATTTCTGATGCTAAAATTAATTGTGTGTGTGTGTGTGTAGGTATATGTATGTGCAAGTACATATACACTGGATGGATACACACACACACACACACACATATATACATACATATATACATCTATGTATATATATATACACACAATATATATACTAGACTTGTTCATTTCCTGTTTTCTGCAGCCTCAGTGAGGGAGAAGATTGAGTCCACCTTTTGACCACGGAGTTCCCAGCGTTGAGAACATCACCTGGCCCACAGTAGAAGTTCAATCAATATTCAGTGAGCTTTAATAAATACTTGTTGAACTGAAGGGATGTGAACATAAAGGGCATGTTTAGTTCTGGCTAAACTCTTTCTTGAATTCCTTAAGATTACTTCAGGAGACGCTGACTCAGCTTGGTTGCCAATTTTGATGGCAGCCATCAAGTGCCCTCTGATCTTTAGGGTGGACTCATACCTCATCTGGGGCCCTGCTCTTTGCTGACATGTTTGAAAGTAAAAGCTTCAGCAAATACCAGAATAGATTTTGGACAAATATATATATAAGAGGATCAAAAACGGTGATGAAGAAAAATAATGCAATTGCTTGGAGTTCACTTTTCTAGTCCCTGAGCTGGACTTCAGAGGGTCTCTACTCTAGGGGGGTACTGAACTACTGGCAGGCCCACTTTCAATTCAAGTGAAACATACTCATTGAAAATGCACAAGCATTTTGCCTGAAGTCTCTGGGCAAGGTATTGACAGGCTCAGCACCAAGGCAACATCCTGATGTTGTATCAGGGAGGGCAACTACGATAACCCAGCAGAAGCTTCCAGCCTCAAGGCCAGAGCTGACATCCAGTGATAGTAGTGAATACGGTGGGAGAATCACAGCCAGAGGTAACCAAAGAGAAGGTATTCCTCTACTGACCAGGAGAAGACAAAGGAATTACAGCCTCCACTGAGCTTTTCTGTGCACCAAACACTATTCCAAGGGCTTTACCAACAGTCACCTACTTAATCCTCACCATAATTCTTGGGTACAATCATTATCTTCTCCATTTTACAGATGAGAAGGCTGAGGTAGTATAAGATCAAGTGAACAGTCCAGGGTGACACAGCAGGAAGAAGCCAAACTGCATATCACTGTACTCCATTTTTAGTGAGCCAAAGGGACATGCTCAGCCAATAAGAGAAAGATAGGATTGCCATGAGTTCTCTAACTAAGGACAGTGATTCTCAACTAAGAACAGTTTTGTTCCCACTGGAACATTTGTCAATGTCTGAAGACATTTTCAGTTGTCACAGTCTGGAAGGGGTAAGGGGACGAAGTGAAGGACTTTTGGCATCTAGCTGATAGAAGTCAGGGATGCTGCTAAACATCCTACAGTGCACAGAACAACCCTGTAACAAAGAGGTATCTGATCTCAAATATCAATAGTGTCAAAGTTGGTAAGTACTACTCTAAAACATCATGATGGGATTCACTCTTTTCCAGGGCTGCTCTAGGTGCACACACACAATCACACACTCACTCTCATATATTCACACACTCATACACTAGAGTTGGAAGAGTGGCTTTATGATGAAATCAGGGGTTGATTTCTTCAGCCCCTCACTTCCAGGGAAGGGAGTATCTGGCACTCTGCTGGATCCTGCAAGTTAGAAAAGTGGGGTGAGAGGGGATAGTTCCTGCTGTCCTGGAGCTTTTGTAAAATCTACTTGAAGAGACAAAATTAACCAAGAAAAAACAAGAAATTGCCTTAAAAATAAAAGACTATGCTGTGGGCCACAGCAGCTGTGGAGTCTCAGAGGAGAGAGATCAAGAGAGGCCCCATGAAGGAAGTGAGACTGGAAGGAGAAGAAGGGGCAGAGGGAGGGCAAGGGGGAGAAATGGAGTGAAAGCGCCTGAGGAGGTGGGTGGAGAATAAAGGTGTAAGGGCAGGGAGGAAGGGGGAGGGAATTTGTATAATGTGTACACAGTCCCAGGGAGGGATAGCTGGGCCATGTGAATAGAGTCCCAGGGTGGCCAACTATAGGGATTCAATTGTTTGAGAAAGAGTTAAAGAATATTCCATTTATTGCTGTGCTGCTCTCATAGGACCCAGCCTCCTGACAGGGAAGGGTTAGGGTTGAGGATATGAAGGCAAGATGGGGTTACCCAGTCCATCTAAATCTTATGAGACCACCAGAAAGTGAATAGCCACCTGCAACCCATCACCTCCCATCCCCCACCACTCATTCATCTACCTACTTATCCACCCCCCTGCTCATCCATCCACCCACCCACCCATCTATCCATCCAATTAACAATGACTAACTGAGCATCTAATCTGTGCTGGAGAAGATCAAGAGTCATTGTCTTGCTATCATGGAGTTTACATTCTATGGAAGAAACAAATAATTCAACATGAACCTGCAATGAAATATGATGAAGGTAATGGCAGAGCTATGATAGCATTAAGCAAAAGGTACATCCATGCCCAACCTATGAAATGGGGAGATTACTACTGAATTGTAAGTTTACTGAGGGCAGGGACTGTGATTTTATCAAAACCAGCTCAGGACCATCACTTAGTATAATACCCAACTTAGGACCATCACTTAACACATGCTTATTGAATTTAATTTATATGAATAGACAATATAAACAGCTTTCTTATTCTTCACAGATCCCAAAACCAAAAATTTATATCTTGGACAGAAGGCCTTAGCTGTGTCTATTGTATTGGTTTACTAAATAGTTACTGAGTACTTTTACCAGGCTCTTACTTAACTCACTTCCATGGATGGGCTGTGATGAAACTATAATGCAAAACTGCACATGTATAGATTTGTAAGAAGGAAGTTTATAGCTTCCACTGGATTCCTAAGGGGTCCCATGTTACAATAACAATTAGTTTCTCGGATGTGCCATGTTCTTGCTAGTGCCTTATAGCTGGATAGACTCAAAGTTGACCCCCCAAAACAGAGCGCTGCCCTCAGACAATATGCTATCCAGTGGGAGAAGTGACATGTAGTTTGTTACTAAAAGACAAGGTGAAAACTGAGTACTTCAGTACAACAGATGAGGTTCCTCCAGGAATGAAGTGTAAGGAAACTGCCTGAAAGTGGCTGCATTTCAGTGAGAGACTCTGAAGGTCTCCGCTCCTCCGTTTCCTCATCAGTGAAAGGATGATAAAAGCAGCCACCTCACTGTGGTTAAAGGTGTAGCACAAGTGCTCTTTAAATGTTCTATCTTGAAAAAAGGTGAGCGATGTTAGTATTGATGATGATGTGGATGATAACTTTGATCAAGAGTTTAATGAAGGATGTCCTGTTTGCAGTTCCAGTCTCTCCACTGCTGATACCAAAACCTTGGAGTCACTCCTGATTCCTCTCTTTTTCTCATACCCAATTCCATTCTCTGAGGAAAATCCCATTTGCTCCACATACAACACACACATCCAGAATCTAAGCACCTCTCACCTCCTCCACTGCTGCCTCCCTGGTGTGGGCCACCACCATCTCTTGTCTGGGTTATTGTAAATAGTTGCCTGACTGGCCTTCCTGATTTCTCATTTAATTCCCCTCTCTCTGTCATAAAGCATCTAGAATAATCCTTTTCAAACAAGACAGAGCATTCTGCAATTCTACTGAAAACTAGAATGCCCCACCTCCTTCCATTTAGAGTAAAAGCTGAAGTTGTTACAACTTGTGCCAGGTACCACTCAATACAACCTCCCCTCAGAGAATTCATTTTCTACTCTCTGCCACTTGCTTACTCTCCTCCAGCCCCAGGGACCTCCCACACATCAGAGAGGTATCCTTCTTGCGACCTTTGCATTGACTATTTATTCTACCCAGAACATTCTTTCCTGAGACAACTCTATTGACACCTCTAGTGAGGCATACAGCAAATTTCCACTTCCTCGCTAAATCCTCTAGATTCAGCTGGCACTACATATGTCCCTCTGCCAAAACCCAACATGCCAATCGTGGTGTCTCAGCCCTGGCATTGCCACCACTCAATCCAGTCCAACAGAAGACTGCTTAACATCTATTCTGTTCAAAATATGTGTTGGATCTTGCATCTATGCAAGTCACAGTGTCTACCTACATCTCCTTCTAGCATCAGAGTTTAGGCTTGGATTCAAGGGATCATGCGTTGTCAGGAAAACTCTATGTGCCCTGGAGTAGTGTCTAGAGAGAGGTCTGGAAAAGTGAGATATGAAGTCATATCCCCCTCTACTCCCAGCTTCTGTGACTGTAGCTTTAAACCAGTGTAGAAGCTGACAGTGTCCTATTGAGGTCACTGGGGCAAGAGATGACTTTCTCCAAGGAAAACTAAAAGCCAAGCCTTAAGAGGCTTAGAAACTCAGCCTTAACTGTGTTTTAACTCACATCAATTAAATGAAGTAGGAAGAAAGGAGAAAGTGCCTATTAAAGGGAACATTTGTCGTGTCTCTATTCAGATTCTTCTGGAGTTGGATAGTGATGATAAGCATTATCATTTCCCAGTTGCAGAACATTTGCTACAGAACACAGAATGTGGCACCCATGTGTAATTGACTATTAAATTAAAGGCCTGCAAATTTTAACAAACAAACAAGCAAAAAGAAGTTCAAAGATCCAGAAGTTAGAATATTATGGTGACTATATCACCTGCCTCAATATACAGCAGCAATATAAGGATGTTGATCTCAGGAAGAAGCAGCACTTAGTAAACACAATCTGTTAAGGTTCATTCAAATACAAACATTATGATTGGGAACAAGATAGCCACTAACAGGTGAAGCTCTCCTAAACCTAAGGATTAGGACAATCTCCTTAGTGGACTCAAAGAGCCAGCCCAGCAGGCCCTTCTAAACAACCTCAAATTGCTGAAGCATTAGAAAGCAGAAAGCCAGGCACCTAAGAATTGGTGGTAGGATGGAATCAGATTTTCAATACATGTTTTTGTTGTTGTTGTTGCACCAGACTAATGTCTAAGGACCAGTCCAAGATATAATTGGCCTCCATAGCAAAGATACTAGGATCCCTCCAAGTGTTTCCTTTGGAATTCTTTCCTCCATTGTCCCTCAAAGGCCTTCTCAGACCCTTCCCTCCAATATTCTTACTCATGAAACAAACTCTTTTATTACACTGGCATATATAATGTAATTATATGTTTATTGATTTGCCCATAAAGTCTTTTTCCTTTTTTGTCTTTTCCACTAGACTATAAGCTTCAACACTGTAGGAACTATATAGGTCTAATTATAGTAATTTCAGTGTCTAGCATAGTGCCTGGCACATAAGAAATCCCCAACAAATATTTAAGAAATAAATGAAGAATGAATAAGTGACTGAAAAAGTTAATAAGTGAAAAATGCTCTCTATCCTTCCTCCTTGATTATTACCTTAGCAAATGTGAATCAGTCTATTCAGATCTTCTCTCTCAGAACTTTGAACAAATAAATACAGATAGAAGGTTCAGCAGACACTTGAACTGCAAAGTCATGCAGAGTTGGAGTGGGTGACGTGCTGGGGCCACTATTATGGTGTTATCAGAATATCAAAGTTAAGAAGGAATGATGGAATTAGAAGGAGTTGGTGAGGAGAGAAAAAAGAACAGTGCTGATGTGTTAAGAGAAGCTGGGTTGCCACAAGAAGGGGGGGGCAGAGGTTGCCAGGGTAGCCTCAGCTCAGGCCCTTCTAGAGGCCTGCCTCTCATGTTTCCTGGATTTTTTTATTTCCTCTGATCCTCAAAATATACCTCCCCCCTCCTCACATACACACACACACCGCACAACTTTTAATTGAACTGGTCTGAATGGATTTGTTCCTTTAATAAGAGGCTGTGCTGCACAAGACTCAAGTACCCACTGCCCACTCCAAATCTGTCCATTTTGGCATGGACCAACTCTGTCCTGCACTGCAACAACATCATGGGCATTCCTGAAACTGGGGTAGTCTTAGATTCATCCATATAGCCCAATCAAGATGTGGAAAAGACCCTTTCTCTACTTTTGCAGAGCCTAGTACTATTGGTAATGTGCACCTCCCACAAACAGACATGTGCTAAGAGTCCTAAGCCCCAGGACATCAGTATGTGATCTTACTTGGAGATAGAGTCTTTACAGAGTTAATCAAGTGAAAATGAGATCATTAGGGTGGGCCCTAATCCAATAAGGAGTAGTATCTTTAATAAAAGGCAATATTTGGAGAAAGACACATACACAGGGAGAACACTGTGTGGAGATGGAGGGAGAGATCAGGATGATGCCTCTACAAGCCAAGAAGCACCAAAGATTGCTAGCAAACCACTAGAAGGTAGGGAGAGGTATAGAACATATCCTCCCTCACAGCCTTAGAAGTCACCACCAATACTCCCCAACACTGTCTGCAAGTATACAACCATAACCAGAGACATAGAGAAGAGGTTTCCAGGCATCACTGAAGCCCCCACACCAATTCCTCCCCATCACTCTCTGTCTGAAAAGCCTGACCTGTCCCTAAATGTCATACCACAGATGATGGGTCATCCCTTATGGACTCATCTGTTATCCATATCTAGTCCCACAAATCTGTTTGTTGAAGTCTCAATCCCCAGGACGTCAGAATGTAACCATATTTGGGGATCAGTTCTTTAAGTACATGATTATCCCCAATGTCCTTCTTCCCCTTCTTCCTTAGAAATAGCACTCCTAATTTTCAGTGGGGTGGATGGCTGTCTACATTACAGACTACATTTCCTAGTTTCCCTCCTCAGTCATGTGACTAGGTTTTATCCAACAAGATACAAGAGAAAGTATTAAGTGGGCACTCAGGTAGGTGTCCTTAAAGAGAAAGGTCATGTCCTTCTGCTTCCCTTCATCCTTCTTGCTGGCTGGAAGGGGGACCTGGCAGCAGGAGCTTGAGCAACCAGTTCAGTTCATGAGACAGCAGCACAGTAGACCATGATCCCTCTTCATAGACCATTTCTGGGTTTTCTATTTGAGAGAGAAATAAACTAGTTTGGGTAAGCCACTGTTTTAGAGGTATTCTATCACCCAGTCACACTTATTCCTAACTAATACTGTTATACTCTTTTCTCCTCCCCCTTTTCTGCTGTCCCTTCTCTCCTCCAAGGAGGAAGCTCTCATCACTGAGACTCAGGCAGAGAGGATTAATACAGTAAAGGTGAAAAGGAAATGTTAATTATAAGTAGACTCTTGCAGGGTTAACTAATCAGGCAGTTAGTAGATAGATAAATTGTCACTCACTTCTGTTCTTGTACCCCTGCATCCAATCCCTGCCCTTCTCACACTTAATTATATTAAATTCTTACAGGTGACATGCCTGCTCAAAACTTCCATTGTGCACAGAACGAAGTCCAAACTTATAAGGTTGGCTTTCAAAGTCCTTCACAATCTGGCTGCAGTCTACCTCTCCAAAGTTTTTTGGGTTTTTTTATTTGTTTGTTTTTGCTTTGTTTTGTTTTTGTTCCATTATAAACATCTACTAAAACCAGAGGAGAATATTTATTATTTGACCCAAATGCCACATAATCCAACATCTTGCCTTTCTCTATGATGTTCTCCTTCCTGGATTCCATCCTAGTGTGCTGCAAAGGGCCTGTGGTCTAAAGTCAATTTAAGGCCATGCCCAAGCACTTCCAAATTATATGAATTCTGGGCCTTGATTTTTTTTTTTAATTTTTTAATGCCTGTTTGTTTTTTGGGGGGAAGGGTGTTTGTTTTGTTTTTTTAAATATAGTTTACTATAAAGTTGGTTTCCGTATAACACTCAGTGCTCATCTCAACAAGTGCCCTCCTCCATGCCCATCACCCATTTCTGGGCCTTAATTTCTTAATTATAACATGAAAATAATGCTTCACATAAATGTTCTGGAGCCAAAAATATTGCACAAGAATGGGTCTTATAAACCACAAAATACTACACTTGGAAGGCATAACTGTCCTGAATCTGGTATTACTCTGTGTTTCTCTTGGCTCCACAACTATTAGGTAACCCCCTTGACCTTAGTCACTAACTTTCATTGACCCAACCACATTACTAATGCTTTTCCTGCATTTCCCTATCCAAGCCTCACAACAGTCTCCCAAGACCCACATTATTCATCATTACCCCCACTATACTGATGAGGAAACATGCCCATATTTGAAATCAGTTCCGACTTCACAGTCAAAGCTTCTAACATCACATATATCTCCTCAAAGGCAGCATCTGTGCCTTTTCTTTCTTCATAGTCACACTGTTTTGTCCTTGGAAACACCTATTCCACCTCTGGAACTCTCTTCAATTCTAATGGATCACATGTTTCCTTCTTTTCCCAAGGAAGGAAAAAAATCTGACTATGCATCTATATGAAGGGTCAACTGGCTGCCCACCAGACAACAAGATGAGCAAGAAGCCAGTGGTTGTGATGTTGATGAAGGAGCCTCAGGTAAAGTCAGCCCCCGAGACAAACAGATAGACATCAACAATCCTCGAGAATTAAGCCAAAAGACGACTGGCTCATGTTACCAGCACTGACAAAGAAACCAAATAGAAAAGCAAAGCTCAGATTCTCCTTGTGTTTTCGGCCTGGCTGGGACTATGGAGATATTTCAAGAACCCCCTCATCCTTTATATGTTTCTCTTTTCTTCTTCAAAGCCCCCATACTCATTATCTCAAATGCTATTCATAAAAGAACACCTTGAAATAAAAAAGATATTAATTCCTTAACTTATAATGAGAAAACTAGAACATAGATCTGTCTGCACATTGTGATGGTGTTGGGACTAGAATCCAGGCTCCTTACTATTTGGTCTCTGTTCTTTCTGTTCCATGACTCCAATTCCCCAATTCATCATACCTAAACGTTGCCTTCTCCTTCTATCTATCCAGGGCCTAAGAAAGAGGGCTGGAGGTTACCTTCCTTAGTCCAGCGTTCATTTGCAGAGAAAAGAGATCCCTTTGATGAGCAGGCACCTACCCTGTGCTCTCTTGCTCCCTAGAGAATCATAGACCTTCTGCCCCCCAATGAAATAGAATTTTCACAAGTAGGCCTAAAAAATGTCAGCTATACTTTCAGATCAAGAAGCCTCTGAGTCTAGGGTCTAACAGAGTTCCCAACCTCTGAGCACATAGGTGGGATTTCCCCTTCTAGGGAGTGTGGGAACCTCACTCCATCCTGTAACTCTATCCCATCTTGTGATGTCATGTCCTCAACTAAACCTCCATGCAGAGGACAAGGTCTAAGAATAATAATTGATAACATTGAGTGAGGATTGCTTTGTACAATTGTCATTCTAGGGATTTTATGTAGATGCATTTATTTAGTCCTACAATAACCCTGGGAAGCAGGTACTATTATTATCCCCATCATACAGACAAGGAAACTGAGGCCTGGAGAGAGTAAGTAACTTCTCTAGGTCACAGGGTTGGTAAGTGTTAGAAGCTGGAATCCAAGAATAGGCAGTCTGGCACCAGAGCCCAAGATCTTCACATCATAGCCCAGGGCCTTCACAGCAGGAATGCACTGCAGCCCTTGGGGTGGAGGGTGGACTCTTCCACACCACTCAATCCCCCTCATTATCTTCCCTACTTACCCTAGACCACCGTGTCTTGTCTGCTGCCCAGGCACCTTTGCCCTTCTGTCCACCAAAACTCCCTCCACTGTGGCTTCAGCACAAACCTGCTCATGCCTCTTCCCTGGTCAGAAGCCCTCTTTGGCTCCCCATTGCCAAAATAGAAAAAGTATCAACTTCTTAGCCTAGCATTTTTGGCCTTCCAAAATGTAGTTCCAGTTTACTCTGAGCATAATCATTCCCTTCAGGTGAAAGGCATACCTCTCTTCTTTCCTGGATATGCTCTTCAGGTCCAGCTTTCATCTCCTATACTACACTGGCCTCCCTACCTATAATGATCTGCCCAGTTTAACAGTCAGCATCTTAACTTGAGAAAAATTTCAGCCTAATATCCTCAGCTAGAGGGGCCAAAGTTAGAGAAGCTTTGAGGTTAAACATGGTCCTTTTGGGATTTAGTTCAAACTTCCCATTTTACAGATGAAGAAACTGAACCCCCTCGAGGGTGTAGATTATTTGTTCTCTGGATGGTGACCATTCATCTTAAAACACTCCATAGTACCTAGAGCCCAGCAAGTGAATAGATGTTGAAATCTCCAGGGCAGTATTTCTCCAAAAGTGGCCTTGGGATTACCCATATCTAATCTCCCCACCTCCACCCCACTTGGATCCTCCAGCCTCTGCCCTACTCAATCCTCATCTCTAGGGGTGTTGTCTCGTCTCTGCCCGCGTAGGAAACCATACAGCTGTTTTCAAATTCACACTTGAGTTTGAAAACCACAGTGAGTCTATGGAGGTTGCACCACGGTGCCACTTAGTAGAATGAGTCCCAGCACCTGAAGTCTCCCTTCCCCCAGCTACCACTTCCGCCCCTGAGCTTGAGGCAGAGGCTTCTGGGAGCTTAGATGGCTGAAGCTGATGAGGCTGGCTTCTTGGATATCCCCAGATAACCTGGCAGAGAAACCTTTCTCCCCATAGGCTCCCCAGGGCTGAGTGAAAGACTCGGCCCTCCAACACTCTGCCACAAGCTAGTACAGCCCTCTGGACCCTCTACCAAATCTGGGGTCATCTGACCCAGAAGGAACAGGCAGGAGAAGCAGACAGATGGGTGTCACTGGGCTAGGCCAAGCCAGGGGAGAGAACGGGCGCTCCTTCTATGAGGCCAGTTCTCTACATGGGGCAATGGCTTCCACTCGTTGAAACACTGGGAGTCTGGCACACAGAGCCAGCTTGACAGGCACTGGGCTGGACTGCATCTAGGGGATGCAGAGCACTGGGGAGAGGCAGGGGTCAGCACTCCAGGCGGGAAAGGGCACGGGCTGGGCGAAGCCCACCGGGTCCGGTGCCCTCCTTCGTCTCCTTCCGCCTCATCTTCCTCAGCCGGCTGGCCCGCCGCAGGCTGAGGAAGCCACTGTGCCCTCGGACCTCGGGTCAGCGCTCCGGCCCGCGCCCATGCCGCCGCCTCCCGCAGCATCTTCCTGCTTGCAGTTCTCTGGCCAACTGCCCTTCCCCCTGCTGGGGACCCGGTGCCCGCACCTACCCACGCCGTGCCGCTCCTTGTCAGTTTTGCGCCAGGGGGCCATGGCTGGGCCAGGGGGGCTGTGGGTGCCTTGCGTCGTCCTGTGGGGAAGCAGCCAGGCTAGGCGCTCCGCCGGCCCCACTTCCTTCCTCTTTTCAAACTCCCTCTCAGGGCCCGCCCTCCTCTCCCCGGGGCGCCCGCTCCTCCCCCTCCCTCCCATTGGGCTGGGGCACATTAGAAGGCCAGAAGGTCCCCTCCAACCTGCTCCTCCCTAGGCAAGTGGGCAGAGGCCAAGCTGGTACTTGGGGCCTCCCAGACCACCACCACAAGGGCAGGAAGTTCGCAGATGACTGAGCCTAGGGATTGAACCGGACTCCCACCACTGCTCCAGAGCAAACGTTGGTATCTGATGTGAATTCAAATCCACACTATAGCTTATCGGCAAAAGATTGGATATGCCTACTTCATATGTGTGGATTATGGGAGATAATGTACACAGCAGGTGACACATAATGATCAAATATACACCTACAAAAGAGGTCATTTGTGGCTTTTATCCTATCGGTGCCACGAACTCATGAAAATCTGACAAAAGCCCAGAAAACTCTCCTGTGAAGGTACACAAGCATGGGATTTACCAGCAAAGCCAGAAGGTAAGGGTGCTCTGAAAGCCAGCCACAGGCCCCTAGGAAGAGAGTCCTAGAGTTAGGCTAATGAAGACATTTCTTGGAAAAATCTCATTTGTGTTCTGGGAACAGATTCTATCAAGAAACAAAAAAGTAGGGGCGCCTGGGTGGCTCAGTCGGTTAAGCCTCCAACTTCAGCTCAGGTCATGATTTCACAGGCCATGAGTTCAAGCCCTACATTGAGCTCTGTGCTGACAGCTTAGAGCCCGGAACCTGCTTCAGATTCTGTCTCCCTCTCTGTCCCTCCCCCACTGCGTGCAGGAGCGCTCCTCGCTCGCTCTCGCTCTCTCAAAAATAAACAAATGCTTTAAAAAAGCATTTTTTATTAGAAAAAAAAGAAAAGAGTCACTTTAGCCCACAGTAATATGACTGAATTAAAGTCTTCGCAAATTTTCTATATTCATAACTCTCACTACCGTTTCTGCCTTACATTAGAGAATCAAGGTAGGTGAGGCAATATCACAGCTGACAGGCAGCTATGGCAAAATATTAATTTCATTTTATCTAAAATTATTTCCTTTTTCAGGCACCTGGGTGGCTCAGTTAGCTAAGCATCCTTCTTCGGCTCAGGTCATATTCTCACTGCTTGGGAGTTTGAGCTCCACATCAGGCTCTGTGCTGACAGCTCACAGACTGGAGTCTGCCTGAGTTCTGTGCCTCTCTCTCTCTCTCTGCCCCTCCCCTGCCTGTGCTCTGTCTCCGTCTCTCGCTCTCTCTCTCAAAAATAAATAAACATTAAAAATGAAATGAAATAATTTCCCTTTTGGTTTTCGAGCAGCACAGTTTAGGTGGTATCTTTTGTAGTGGGCAGTTGAATCAGTCTCGGGATCCCACCAGAGAACCAGAACCAGTAGGATAAGTATATAAATATATAGAAATGTAATGTAAATATAAAGAAATTGGCTTCTGTGAATGTGGGGCTGGTTCGGCACACTCAAATCCGTAGGGCAGGCCATCAGGAAGTGCAGGCTAAAAATTTTCAGGCAGGAGCTGCAGTCCACAGATGGAATTTCTTCTTTTTCAAGGAAAGCCCATTTAAGGCCTTTCAACTGATTGCATCAGGCCTACTTAGACTATTGAGGATAGTCTCCTTCACTGAAAGTCAACTGATTGTAATGTTAATTACGTCTACAAAAAGCATCCACAGCAACACCTAGATTGGGGCTTGATTGAATAATGAGGTCTGTAGTCTCACCAAGTTAACTCATAAAACTAAAGATCTCAGCAGTATTACAAATCATCAGAGGCTGGTGAACTTTTTCTGTAAAAGGATCAGATAGTAAATATTTCAGTCTTTGCAGGCCAATAGTTAAAATCAGGGATAGTATGTAAGTACTTATTTAACAAGAGGGAAAACAAATTTCCACGTTTTTATTGATAAAATTCTAAATTTGATATTAATAATTGAGTATATTCTTTTGTGAGTAGATCAAATAATAAGAAAAATTAATTATGGGGGAAGATCACATTTCACTTCACTGGAGTTAAAAATTAGCATTCCCTTTAATCAAAATAGGTTGCAGATATTCATGTTAATGCTAATCTGTAATAAAATTTTAGATTTCATCTTTGAAAATGTCTTTTCCCACAGGTGGTATGTAGTGAAGCATTAATCCTGCCCAAAAAGAGTTCTGATATTTGTCCTCAGCTACTAGGAATTGATCTTAGATCCTTAGAATGTCGTGGTTTGCTTATGAAACTTAAGTCACACTGAACAGTCTAAAAATAGACTTCCCTTAGGGAAGGGGCAGACTATGTCAAAAAGACACAAAATGTGATATGGGCCACATGGTATCCGTTGACCTAGAGGTTGATCAACTACTGTGGGCAATCAATCAATTCTGTCTATGTGATAGAGCCCTAATGCTACTACTCTCTGTGCTTCTTTCCTAGAATGTCCTTTCCCAGTAACAAACGGTAAGTGAGCATAATGGCTTTCGTAAGTTCTCTGAGTCCTTCTAATGAATTGTTGACCCTGAAGGTGGTTTGGGGAATACCTCAAACTTGCAACTGGTGTTAAAAGTGAGGATAGTCTTGTGTGGAGTGTGTGCCCTCTGAACTTTGTAGTTGGCTTCATCTCACAGTTGGCTAAAATTCTCAAAGGAAGGTACTGCCAAATACTGATTATCAATCCATGAGCACAAGACTTTATTAAGCATTTTCACTGCTTGGAATGCTTCTATAGATTTTATTAAATGTGCCTTTTAGTATGTCATTATATTGCAGATTAATCACTTCCAGCTGAAGGTTATATGGAAGCTCCTCAGTTGCTCAGTTAAATGGATTTTGAAATTTAAAAGTTTCTTTTGTACTTGTATTGAGGTCTGAAAAACATTGCTGGAACTATAGTTTGAGCTGGGAAAATATGTTCACTGCAAATTTGTGTAGTAATGGAAATCTCACTTTTTGTTTTAAGTTTTGACAGCATAGGAAGTTTTTAAAGCAGCTCAACATTACTTGTGATTTCATCAAAATGACTTTACTACTCTGTGTATAATCAATGTTTTGTTTTGAATTTTGGTTGAATCCATTAAGAATCATTATGACGTCAGGGGCACCTGGGTGGCTCAGTCAGTTAAGAGTCTGATTTCAGCTCAGGTCACGATCCTGTGGTTTGTGAGTTTGAGTCCCACGTCAGGCTCTGTGCTGACAGCTTGGAGCCTAGAGAGACTGCTTTGGATTCTGTGTCTCCCTCTCTGGCTCTCCCCCATTTGTGCTCTGTGTCTGTCTCTGAAAAATAAATAAATATTTTAAAAATTTAAAAAAAAAGAATCATTACGACGTCTGCAATAACAGCTAATTTCCAGAGTCATCCAGTGTTCAGTAGTGGTGGTTGAAGGCTGTTCTTCTCATTAAGAAAAATTTCAATCTTAACCCTGAGCTCAAAGTCACAGGGGACTTATTACGGTTAAGCCATCAAACTGCTATGAGTTGGTAAGGCTGGTCAGGATATTCAGCTTTTGTTTTAGACAAAAGTTCACAAAACAGACAATGGTCAAGTACCGAAAAGCTAATGAAATTCACCTTTGACACAATTGGTTCAATAGCACATGATAGATCAAATACTTTCTACAAAGTACCTTCTGATGACTATTGTCATAAATTAGCATAGGCTGTAAATTTGTCCAAAAAAACCATTCTTTGCTCCACACATATTTTCACCAACAAGAATTGTAACACATCTTAGCAGATTCCACTTCAAGTTGTACTGAATTAGTGTTTCCTTGTTTTCTTTGGAAATATGTTTGCTTATAGTTTTTCTGCATGGACTATTCATAGAAGCTAATTCATCATTCAATTCAAATTCAGCATGAACTCATCAAATAACAACTGAGTTGTATTTGGTAGCATCTTTCAACTTATCAAGAGCCAAGGAAAATCACTAGAAATCATTTGCTTTGTTTTTAAATTGATTATTGATGTCGCTCCCAATGTCGTCAGCTCTTCAGGCAACCACTGTTATCAGAAGGCTAATGGTCTTAAACTACTTACTTTATTTTCTTAGACACATCAGTAGATGTCATTACTGGTGTGAGTAATAAATGAGCCACTTGGAAAGGTACATCAGTTTTAGTCTCATTTTCATGTTTTATTTTCACGAAGAAATTATGCTGTGATGACATTCTGTTTTAAATTTTCCAATTTCCCTGGCCATTTCTTTCTTGTGGTTCAGAGTGTTGTGATGAACGGTTACTCTCTTATACTGTATTCTTTTAGCACAGTTGTGTCAGTGCATAGTAAACACACTGCTTCCCTGTCTAATTCAGTAACAAAATAATTCACACTCCACCATGTCTTAACATTACGACATTTGGATCCCACTACTCTTCCCTTCTCTTTCTTCTCCTCCTTTTGAAATGATGGCCATTGCACTGGTCATTAAAATAAAATAAAACAAAATAAAATAAAACAAAACAAAATGTTGCTGTACAGAAATACACATGGCATTTGAAACACCGTGGAGATTATAACCACATACCTGAGATTTGTAGTTTGCTGAACACAACTGCAAAGCAATGAGAGCGCCATAAATCTTTGTTGTAAGTTCTCACCGTTGCCATCATAACACGAAAGCCCCTATTGATGTTATATAAGTGAATGGACAAGGCTGTGTTCCTATAAAACTTTATTCATTTATGGACAATGAAATTTTCATTTCATATAATTTTCACATCATAAAATATTCTTCTTCTTTCTTTGCAACTATTTAAAAATATAAAAACTATCCTTAGTTCATGCTCCATATAAAAACAGCTGGTGAGCCAGATTTGGCCAATGAACCATAGTTTGTCACCCCTTGCCATACACAGTTCTATTATCTTCATAAACCCATAGCCAGGTGTTTAAAAAATTTCCTGTTTTTTCAGCTTAGGTTTCTAATATACACACCAACAAGTCCATATCAACAGTATTATAAAGAACTTGGTTGGGGGGATAAGAGTAGGTGCTGATGTCAGAAGGTAAATAAAGTTGAGATCTGAGGAAGACTGAAGATATTCCCCCATTCGGCTTGTGACACAACCTTTAGTGAGGATCTTTCTTCTCCTTCTTCTTCTTCTTCTTCTTCTTCTTCTTCTTCTTCTTCTTCTTCTTCTTCTTCTTTTTTTAATAATGTTAACATATTAAAAGTTGAAAAATTGCTTGTAGTCCAGGGAGATGACATTTGGAAAGTTATTTTGGACGAAGACTAATTAACTTCTTAAAGGAGTGGGTTTTTTTTTTTTTATATAGAAATCTTTAAATGTCATACTGATTAGGATATGGCTTTGTATTTCTGAAATACAGGCTTTTTATTATAGTTACTGATTATATGGCACCATGAAAAATTTTGGCAAGTGAGACTGATGGTCAAGTATAAAAATCTGACTAAAACCACTTAAAGAATTTACAATGATATTGATCACATAATTTTATTAAACACCCTCTGGCTATTTATCAAAGCCACATACCTGGCTATTAGGTGGTGCACTCTTCATGACTATAATTTCACAGACTCTGAGATATGAACAAGGATTTCTCCACCAAGAACCTCCAGAGGTCCAGATCTGTGTGTCCAACTTCCTCCTGGACCTCCTCTCCCACCCCAAAACCTTTTCCAAAACCAAGCTCATCATCATAGCCACATCCAGGACCTGTCCCTCTTTTGATGGTTTCTATCCAATGTAACAGGTAGCACCTGATGTGCTAGAATACGAACTCTATCACTCACCTAATTGTGTAGTTTGAAGCAAATTACTTAACTTTTCTAAGGCTGTTTCCTCAAGAAAAAAAATTGCTAACATTTACTGAGTACTTACTGCATGCCAGTCCCATATTTAACATTCTATGGGCATTATCCCATTTAGTTCACAAGGTAGTCCTATGAGGTAGGTATTATTATTATGTCATTTTGCTTGCTAATAAGTATACAGAGGCCAGAGGGGTGAGACCCCTTTTATAGCCACCAACCACTAAGACTACCTATGAGCAGTATCATTACTTCTCTTTCGTTCAGGTCAGAAATTTGACTCATCTTAATCTCCCTTTAACGCCATATGATCATAACAAATACAGCTCTTGGATCTGCCCTCTCCTCCATGATACTACCTTGTCAAGATCCTCATTTGAAACTTGGACTTGAGCTCCCTGCCTCAAGTGTTGCCTCCTTCCAATCTCTTCATTATGTTACTTCCAGGACACTTTGCCCAAGCAATTGTGGTCTCCTCAAACCCTTGAACCACACTAGAAAAGATAAACAAAGCAGGTTTGTGGTAATGTGGGAGATTTTACTACCTTTGTAAAATCAAGACATTGCACAAAAAAGTGCCATGCAAAGCTTCAAGTGCAGGTCAAAGAAATCCATCTGGAACTATGTTTAGGCAAATTGTAGAAATGTCTTTCCACAAGGCACAGGAGAAGGAGAAGCTTTTAACGTCTATTTTTCTCAGAATCATAGATTTACGGTCTCTGTTTTGCTTCATTTCACTAGTATGGCACTAATGACTATTAAATATTGAAATACTCCATGTTAAGTGGCTAAAAAGCCACTGTCTCAAGCCTCTCAAGTGTCCCTTCCTATTCTTTTCCTTGGGAAGTCTTCAGTGGGCACCACTGGGGTCATACTGCCTGCCAGCTTGTCCCCTATAGTTCACGGGGCAGGGTGGGGGGGGGGGCTCTTCTGTGTATGTCTCCCAAGCTCTCAGCCAGAGTGCATCTGGACCCAGGGTAGGGAGGTTACACTGGAATGTCACTTGGTAAATGTTGGAGGTCTTCTGGCCCATCCACTGGTGTCTTTCATGTGACTGCCTTTGGGAAGTTCAGCCCCCAGAATATTATTCAATATTTTTACCATCATCTCTTCTTGTGTTACTCATGGCAAATAGCTTCTATGAGCATGTTCTGACCAGCTCATACAATCTGGAGTGAAAACTTACACTACCCAACTTTCATTTACCAGACTAAACCTTAGGTTCCTATCAGGACCAGAAAGAAAGACTCTAGGTAAGAAGGATAAGCAGTATTTAGCTATACTAAATGAAGCAGCCATAGCAACCACAAAGATTTTATGTAGATAAGGAGGCACTTAAATAATTCTGTCTTAAGGTAACAGTGAAGTCTTTAGAAGTGAATGTGGGAGTGGGGGTTGGAGATGAGAGAGGATCAGAAGGTTTCCTGCAGTTCATTCCATTAAATGTAAATAGCCTCAAACTTACTGCTAATTAATACTCCACAGACTGCCAGGGGGATCTGTCTAAACTGCAAAACTAAGATGTCAAAGCCCTAGTTAATGTCCCTTAGTGCATCCTTCATACCCTTTAGGATACTAGTTAAACTCCTAAGTAGAACATCATCCAGACCCCTCATGATCAGATTCTAGCTCTCCTCTACAGCTTCATTTCCTGCTTCCTCTACACTGCCCGTTCCTCCATACCACCTCCCCCTCTCCATACCACACACACACACACACACACACACACACACACACACACACTCTCCACCATACGACACCATAGAACAGAGGTAGTATCTTATCACATGTAGTATTTAAAGTGTCCCTAAAGTGCCACAAGTTCTCACATCTCTGTATGCTCTTGTCTTTCCCCCAACAAGAACACTCCTTCATCTCTAGGCTAACCTGTTCTGAGAAGATTTCCTCAATAACACCCTCCCCACCTCTCAGGTCCCCCAGCCACAGCTGGACAACTCTCCTGGGCACCCACAGAAGCCCATACTCACTGCTATCCTCACTCCTTACCTGCCTATTCTGTCCAGAAGCTCTGGGCAAAGCTGCCAAGGCTCATATTGTATGTATGGGTACATTAATCCTGTTCCCTGTTCATGTTTGACTGGCACTGATTGGTTGTTCATCTAGAGATGACTACTTTCAATAGAGTTCCAGTGCCAGCAGCCCACATGCCAAATCTGGAGGGTGGTAGCCCATTTGTTTAACAAGCTCATTTGATTCTCAATGTTTCATTAAAATTAAATATTACCAAGAACTAACAATCAAGGGATTTCACCTAAACGTCTAGATTTCAAGTTTTTCTTAAAATAAATATGAAAATCTAGCAACTTGGGTCTGTACTTCCACAAGGCCAAAATCAGTCAAAGTCAGCTGCCCTCTGTTAGTGCCAGAGCACATTCTCTTACCCAGCGTGGTTCTCAGCCCTCCCTTTCCCCCATTCAGTACTGAGGCCAGGTCTCCACCACCATTTGTCATTAGATTTATATTATTGCTTTTCTTAATAAAGACAAAAATGATAAACCATTTGAGCTCATATTCCATCAGAAGTGGGAAAACAAGAGAGACCTGAGAAGATAGGTTTCAGGGAACATGGGAGAACGGGTATATGTTTTGAAATGTGAAGAGAAGTTCTAGATGGAGGTCTATGTCCAAAGAGTTCTTAGGTTGCCATAACCACATTTACTTCACTCACTTAAGGTGCCTGGTTAGTCCCTGCAGACATCTGAGTTGTGACTCTTAGTGTGTGTGCTTGAAATGAGGTGATAGCAAACCAATATAATCAGGTTCTCTCATTTTGGAAGTATAAATGGTAGGTGTTCCTCTTGAAAGCAAATTGCTAGAGCCAAGAGTATCTCTTGAACAATGTCAATCTTGAAAAATCAAAACCAGATCAAGTGTATGGCTTAACAGAAGACAAGAGATTCCTCATAAACTCTTGTGATATGGCAATAAGCCTCCAACAATTTGGGTGTGACTCTTCCCCAAGATGTCCAACGCACATTTGAACACCATGTTATAATTGTTGAACAACTTGACTTCCACCCATTCCTAGAGACTGAGAGCTACTTCAATCCATACACATCTATTGACAGTCCATATGTAAAGTGCTGTGACAGGAACTGAGGATATACCTTGGTGAACAACATGGGTAAAATTCCTGCTCTCACAGATCTCATAGTCTAGCAGGGAAGGCAGAAAACCAACAAGTACACCATAAGGTTTAATAAAGAAATTAAAGGGGCTCCTGGGTGGCTCAGTTGGTTAAGCGTCCAATTTCGGCTCAGGTCATGATCTCACCATCAGTGAATTCTAGCCCCATATTAGGCTCTGTGCTGACAGCTCAGAGCCTGGAGCCTGCTTCAGATTCTGTATCTCCCTCTCTCTCTGTTCCTCCCCTGCTCATGCTCCATCTCTCTCTCTCTCTCTCTCTCTCTCTCTCAAAAAATAAATAAACATTAAAAAAATAAAGAAAATAAAACACATAAATGATACAAAAAATGTCTTGGGGATCTGAACAAGTGGAGACTCAGGGAAGAACTCCATGAGGAAATAATATTTAAGAAGCTATATCTGGGAAAAGAATGTTCCAGGGAGAATTAACTGCAAATATAAAAGTCCTAAAGGGAGGAAAAAACTTGGAACATTGGGAAAAAAAAAAGCCAGTGTTATGGGCATGCAGTGACTGTATGGTAGGAAATGAGTTTGGAAATTAGGTAGGAAGCAGATCATGAAGGACCTTGAAGGCCATGGTAAAAAGTCTGAAGTTTAATCTAACATTGGGAAGGGAGAAAGAGATAAGCAAGCAGCCCTGTACCATTCAGGAGTTGACCTGGAACTCAGTCTATGGTGTTGTTCCCACTGAAGATCAACAATTTCTCAAAACATTAACATCAGATAATCAATATATAAACAAAAACAAAACTACTCTGTAATCATGACTAACACAGAAAAAATATGAACATTGCATAATCCAGAAAATGACCTAACATCTCCCTTTCATGGCTAATATGAGTGGCTAATGCTTTTTTTCTTTTAACCAATTTCAGCTTTAGCCTTATTCTAATCTTCATCCTTCTGGGTGAGATTTATTAATACATCTAATAATAGAATTAACCCTTCTTCCTTCAACACTACCCAAAATCACCAACACAGGCCCAAATCCTATAATAAAGTGCCTTGTAACACCTATGGTTTCCCATGGCATACAGTTACAAGCACCTGAGATGTGTTGCTGGTTGTCTTTTGATAGAGAGCATTGCCAAGTGTCACTGGAGGATTTAAAAAAATTTTTTTAATGTTTTATTTATTTTTTTGAGAGAGAGAGAGAGAAAGAGAGAGAGAGAGCGCAGGGGAGGGACAGAGAGAGAGAGAGAGGGAGAGACAGAATCCAAAGACAGGCTCCAGGCTCTGAGCTAGCTATAAGCACAGAGCCTGATATGGGGCTCTAACCCACCAACTGTGAGATCATGACCTGAGCCAAAGTCAGATGCTCAACCAACTGAGCCACCCAAACACCCCTACTGGAAGATTTTAAGTAGGAGGTGATATAAGGTTTTTTAAAAAATTATTTTCATTTGGAAAAACAACAGTCAAGAATAGAAAGATAGAAGAATAGAAGAACAAGATGAGTGTGAGTCTGTTTAAGCATTCATGGGGAAACAATGGTAGATTGGACCAAAATAATGCAACAGAACAGTCAAATTCAAGATATATTTCAGAGGTGCTATCAGTAGAACCTGCCTGTGAAGTGGATAGTAGGAAACCAAAGTCAGAGACTCAAAATAAAATTAGCTTAAATAAAAACCTATTTCTTTTCCACATAAAGTCCTGGTTATGGCATTGCAGCTCCATGAAATAATAAGGGATATAGTCTCCTTCTTTCTTGCTATTCCACTATCCTTAAGGTTTACAGACCCTAAGTGCAGGATCCAAGATGGCTCACCAGTACATTCCCATTCCAGCCAACAGGAAGGGAGATAGGGGAAAAAGGGGGCATGGCTGAGAAGTAGCACTCATCACTTCTGCTCATATTCCTCTGCCCAGGACTTGGTCCTGTGGCCACATCTACCTCAAGAAAGTTTGGGAAATATACACTTTATCTGGGTGGCCATTTGTTCATCTAATGGTCTATTTCTATGAGACAAAATAGTTATTGAAGAAAGACAAATCTTAGTTGGATTTAGTTAAGAAGGGAATATAAGATAAAACAATAGAAGCAGTGAATATAATCAACTCTTTTAAAGAGTTTTATTAGAATGGAGTAGCAGCCAGCTGGAGGAGATCATAAAATCAAGAAGTTTAGAAGGGTGTGGTGACAATGGATGTGTATCTTTCAAATCTCCTTCTGTGAAGAACATAATCGCCTATGGTCCCAGGTGCTATTTTATGAAATCCTCTCCTCCTCATTTATGCCAAGACTATATGTCCCCTGGCCTGCTCAAGGCAGTAACTAGGGGTGGCAGAGAGACCAAGGTAGGTATGTTCCTTTAAGACACAGGACTTCTCTGACTAGCAACTTTGACCTGAGGACTCAAACTTGGCATTGCTAAAACTTTCTTAGAATTGCAATGCAACCTAAGATCTTCATTTGTCCCTCCTCCCTCCTTTCCTTCCTTCCTTCCCATTATCTGTAAGAGAAATGTCCCAATACATTTTTTGCACATCTATTTCTGTCTTGGAATCTGCTTCTTGGAAGACCTGAACAGATGCAAGAAGAGATATCAGAGCATGTTTGTAGCCTGATGGAAATGACCCATGCATGAGGGGCAAAAGGGAAATGCTTGAGAGAGGGAATCACTACAGGTGACCAGTCCTTGAGCATTTAAGATGGGATGGGATGTATGTTTTTAGATGGGGTTATCTAGAGTCACTCATTATAAAAAGAAGGAAGGCAGAAGACATGGTGAAGATCCAGACTGATAGGTAAAGGTGATAGAAGGAAACAAAGGTTGTTCTTTTCAGAGAGGTAGTTGTTTCAGCGTACAATGAGAGGTGGGTGAGAGCTGGATTTTAGAGTCAGCCTAACTAGATTCAAAGGAAATCTCCTTCCAGTACCAGCTGTGTTACTTAGTTCCTCAGTTCTCTCATCTTTAAGAGACATATTTTGCAGGATCAACTTCAGAGAGTTGAAAAATCTAAATGAGTTAATACTTGCAAGCATGTAGAACATTTATATTTAGCACATAAACATGCAACAAATGTTAACTGTTATTTTCTCAGTAAAGTATGAAGTCATCAGCTGAAATTAAGGAAAGAAAGAAGATACAGAAAGAGAAGTGAAAGTCATCTTGAAGATGAGTGCTCACTGGTCATAAGGTTGAAGTGAGAAAGTCAGGATGATTGGATTTCTTCTGCCACATTCAGCTATTTGGGCACTGATATCGATTAAGATTCTCTATTCTGGCTGCTATTGGAATCACCTGGAAAGCTTTTAACGCTTACTAATGTTTCAGGTCCTCCTCTATCCCCCAGATTCTGTTTAAACTGTTCTGGGATGAGAGTCCAATAGACTTTCAAAGATTCTAATGTGTCACCAGAACAGAAGAGCACTAGAGTAAGAGGAAGAGCTCACTCAGTTATACTAAGTTGGGTTTAGCTGAGGTTTAGGGGTCTTTCCAGGGGAATTCAGAGGAGCGATCAAGGGAGGGATTAATTATATATAATAGAATATAAGTTAGCTAAGGAAAAAATTGAGGATTTCTGTGATGGAGTGTAGAATAATGGTAGAGTCAAGGGCTTGGTGTTTCCACTGGAATAGAATTGTTGACATGTCTGAGACCAGAAATACGTCATGATCATATATCTTTATCCCAAGTGCCAAATACATAGTAAGCCCTCAGATGTTTTGTATAAAAAACACACAAATTTAACACAACACTATTTAAGTAATTGAAGTACACCATAAGAATTATTATTTCATTTTTTAAGTTCATTTATTTTTGAGAGAGAGAAAGCATGAGCAAGTGAGGGAGAGAGAGAAGCCCGAGAAGGCTCTGTGCTATCAGCACAGAGCCCAACAGAGGGCTCAGTCACGTGAACCATGAGATCGTGATCTGAGTTGAAATCAAGAGTCGGACACTTAACTGATTGAGCCACCCAGGTGCACCCCAAGAATTATTCTTGTTCTGGTGACTTTTTTCAAAGTTCAGCCTAAGAAGTTATTATTTGAATCTAGTTGACTTAAAGTGGTTCTATTCTAAAAGGAGTTTAGTTACAGAAATAAGAATGCACTGTAACGAATTTAAGGAGGGAGTAATGTATTACAGAGTATTAAGTGGGTCACAGAATGGATGAGGGGGCTGAAGCAACAGACACAGGATCTCCAGGAATAACTAACTACCAAAGCTAAATTATGGAACTAGGACTTAGTAATTTTTACAACTGCCATGGTTGATATCCTTCTGTAGTAAATCAGCAAGATAAAGAGCAAAAAACGCTGTCAAATAAGTGAGGTGCCAAATATACACCAATGCAATCTTATGTCATTTTGCATGTTGCTACTTAGGTAAAATATAAATGTGTTAATAAGTGCTGAAAAGTATGTTTTACTGTACAAGGTGTCTACAAAGTCAAGAAACATGAAACAAACTAATTTTTAAAGAGTTATTGATCATTTTGTCAAATAATATGCTCAATATATTTTTATTCATTATGATATCTTTTCAGGTGAAGGACCTCTAAATTTAAGACAAGGGTTCAACTGTTAATCTTAAAAAATATACAATAAATATGATTTTCCCTGTTATTACACTTTTTCTTCAGGTCAGCAATTAGACCTATTGCTTTAGAGTATTTCGTATGAAAACTCATGGAACATTATTATTTAAAAATGTAAAGTAATATATAGCTGAAACACAAGTTTATCCTATGTTTCCCAGCTTTGTGGACAGCTCGTGCAGTTAAAACAGCTCAAGCCAACTTTCTTCTCTTACTTCTAACGCGTAGCTCCAAAATAAAGTTTCTTTTCCTTTCCCTCTCTTCTTTTCTTCATTTTTTCTTTTTCCTTTCTTCCTCCCCCTTCCTTTCCTGCTTTTCTTTCTTTACAGAAAGAGAGAGAGAGAGAGAGAAAATTTCACAGCCAGAATCTAGAGGGAAAATAAATAACAGATTAATCAGGGTAAATAATTCATTGTAACCAGATAGGAAAAACATTGTTTGAAAGGGCCATCACAGTTAGGAAACAGAAAAAAGTAATTGATATATGATGCCAGTATCACTTCCACAAGTCCAATGTTCCTAATAGGTCAAATTAACTTAAAAATATCTCGGGTTTTCTCATCCATATCTTGTGTCTCACTAACTTTTGTATATTTTATTTCAGTTAGCTATATAGTATTGTCTTAAAAAATAATATGTAAATTTTAATATCTTGTCTAGAAACAATAACATGTTTACAAAGATTTTTAAAAATGTATTTATTTTCCCTATGTGACCTTTTTTATGGTCACAAATTAGGTGAGCAATCTCACAAACCAAGCAATCATAACCTAAGCTGAAACCAAGAGTCAGATGCCTAACTAATTGGGCCATCCAGACGCTCCTCCCCAGTCAACTTATGTTTGAATGATTACCCTTCAGAGACTCAAGAAGAGTCCATGGGTATAAAAATTCCTAAATTTTAGCATGTTTGAAATGTTTTCCTAGAGCCTTGATGTCTAACAAATAGCTTTAATAACTTAATGTCCAAAAAATAGCTCTAATATAAGTAAAATCCTTTCTCTTCTTATGGTTTTTTTGTTTTGTTTTATTTTAAAAGATGCATCATTAAGGCCTTTCTCTGAACGTTATTTTAGAGTTTTGACGTCCGACTAATTCTCTTGCCTCTGGAAGTTATTTGATTGGGTTTTTTTTTGCTGGAGTTTATGAGATTTTTCTTTCTTTAAAATATCTAATAGTTTTGAGTGTTCTAGGTTTCCCTGTTTGGAGTGCTGTGGTATCATTTGCTTCTCCTTCATAGAGCTTTTGGGGCAGGAAGTAGGGGGTTCATCAGTTCATAAAGTGGTCTTGGAACTTTATTTATTTATTTTTTTTAATTTATTTTTGATACTGAGAGAGACAGAGCATGAGAGGGGGAGGGGCAGAGAGAGAAGGAGACACAGAACTGGAAGCAGGCTCCAGGCTCTGAGCTAGCTGTCAGCACAGAGCCCGACGCGGGGCTCAAACCCACGAACGTGAGATCTGACCTGAGCCAAAGCCGGAGGCTCAACCGACTGAGCCACCCAGGCGCCCCGGAACTTTATTATTTAAATATATATATAATAAAGTTATTTATTGTTTGCTGTTTCCTTCATATAATAATTTTTCATAGCTTAAGTCTGTTTTTGCCTATTTCTGTCAAGGAAATTCAGTGACTTTTACAAGGTTCCTAGTCAAAGAGCGCCCCCTCCTGTCAGTGCACTGAAGTATGGTCTTTAGTTTTGGGGACTTTGGGAGAGTTCTGAGTCCTTCAATGTTACGGTTCTTTTGTCTTATAAGACCCCACATTTTCTCTTTTGCTTCTTTTCCCCTCCCTTTCCAACCTACAAAGTTGTAATTTGTAAATTACTTAATGGTTTCAATTTTTGAAGTCAATAAAGTTGGGGGTTTTGGTGCAGTTTTAGGTTTACATAAAATAGAGTAGAAAATACAGAGTTCCCCTTCTGATTTAGATGCATCTAAAAGCTGACTATATTCCTTTCCAAAGAACAGGTGTGTCTGTGGCTACCTTCCCTGC
Source organism: Suricata suricatta (assembly GCF_006229205.1). Lineage (NCBI taxonomy): Eukaryota > Metazoa > Chordata > Mammalia > Carnivora > Herpestidae > Suricata > Suricata suricatta. The sequence goes on from NC_043705.1 coordinate 90,604,347, forward strand.
CCTGTCCCTCTAGCTCACCCTGTCATCAGTATCTCCCTGGAAGGAGCTTGTACAAATGTCTATTTTTTGTGGTTGCCACACAAGAGCTGGGCCCCTGGAATGCCTGGCTCTGATAGCCAAAGGAGCTTGTATTCATGAGTCCCACAGGATTTCTGCAAACAAACAGACAGTTATGAACAGGCAAAGGAGTACTCACCTGTGGCTCTATACTTGGTTCCTGTGCAGAGGAAGGAGGCAAAAAAGCCCATCTCCTAGTTTCCCCACGAAAGAGCTCTAACCATCTGCTTCCTCAGCTGCAGCCTGAGGGTCTAGGTGCTGGCTGCAATCCTCTCCTTTGGGACACTGACAGGTCCTGGAAAACCCTCAATACTAGGAGCCACAAGAAAAAAGAAGGTGGCTTGGACAATTACAAAGGATTGAGAAACAACCAAGAGTCCAAGCTGGCTTAATCAGCAAGGTTAATCTTTCGTGAGATCATGAAATCAAGACTAGAAATGGTGGCTGTTTTATCTAATGCACAGAAACCAACACAGAGTCAAGAAATATACTCTGAACAAAGAAACATAACTTAAAGAAACAGATAAGTGACTTACCTGATAAAGAATTCAAAACAACAGTCATAAAGATGCTCACCAAGGTCAGGAGAACAATGTATGAATAAGTGAAAATTTCAACAGAAGATAGAAAATATAAGAAAGTTCCAAATAGAAGTCACAGAACTGAAGAATACAATAACTGAAACAAAAATAAAAGTCAATAGAGAGGTTCAACAGTAGACTAGATCAAGTGAAAGAAATGCTCACCAAACTCAGAGACAGAGCTGTGAAAATCACCCAATTAGAGTAGAAAAAAAGGATGAAAAGAGTGAGGATAGATTAAGGAACTTATGGGACACCGTTAAATAGACGAATATTCACTTTATAGAGGCCCCAGAAAAAGAAGATTGAGAGAAAGGGGCAGAAAGCTTATTCAAAGAAGTAATCCATGAACAACAAGGGGAAGGGGAGGGAAACAGACATTCAGATCCAGGAAGTACAGAGAATTCCAAAAATATACATGCAAGGAGGCCCACACCAACACACAGCATAATTGAATTGCCTAAAGTTCAATCTTAAAAACTGCCAGAGAAAAATAACTTGTTATACACAAAAGAAAGCCTTAAAGACTATCCCCAGATTTTTCAGCAGAAATGTTGCAGATCACAAGGGAGTGGCATGATATACTGAAAGGGATGAAAGAAAAGAAAAAATGACAACCAAGGATACATACACTACACTAGTGGACTAAGTTGCCCTTCAGAATTGAAGAAGGGCACCTGGGTGACTCAGTCGGTTGAGCATCCAACTTTGGCTCAGGTCATGATCTCAAGGCTTTGAGTTGAGCCCTTCAACAGGCTCTGCAGTCAGCAGGGAGCCTACTGTGGATCATCTGTCTCCTTCTCTCTCTGCCCATCCCCCCCCCCAATTATTTAAAAAACATAAAATCCAGAATTGAAGGAAAGATAAAGAAGTTTCAATACAAGGAAAAGCTGAAGGAGTTCATCATCACTAGACTAGTCTGACAAGAAATGTTAAGGAGAGTTCTTCAAGCTCAACCCAAAGGATGCTAATTAGTAATAGGAAAATATATGTAGGTATAAATATCACTGGTAAAGGTAAATATATAGTTTAATTCAGAATATTCTAATGTTGGAATGGTAATGGGTATGTTACTTATAACTGTACTATAAAGGTTAAAAGACAAAGTTATGTATTTTAAAACACTATAAAACTACAATAATTTTTTAATGGATATACAAGTTAAAAATGCAAATTATGCCTTCAAATACATAAAATGCAGGGAGGGAGAGAATAAAAAAGTAGACCATTAGTATGCATTAAAATTTAAGTTGTTATTAGCTTAAAATAGACTATTATAAGATGTTACATGTAAGCCTTATGGTAACAATAAAGCAAAAGCCTATAGTAACACAGAAAAGAGAATGGAATCTAAGCATGTCACTACAGAAAATGATCAAATCATAAAAGAAGAGATCAGCAGGGGCACATAGGTGGCTCAGTTGGATGAGCGCCTGGCTTCAGCTCAGGTCATTATCTCACAGTTTGTGGGTTCGAGCCCCACATCAGGCTCTGTGCTGACAGCTCAGAGCCTGGAGCCTGCTTCAGACTCGGTGTCTCCCTCTCTGGTGCTCCCCTGTTCACTCTCTGTCTCTGTCTCTCAAAAACAAATAAACATTAAAAAGAAGAAGAAGAAGAAGAAGAAGAAGAAGAAGAAGAAGAAGAAGAAGAAGAAGGAGAAGAAGAAGAAGAAGAAGGGGAAGAAGAGATCAGCAGAGGAACAAAAGACCAAAGGAATTAAACATAGCCAGGAAACAAAATGGCCAGAATAAGAATTAACCTATGAATACTTTTTTTTAATGTAAATAGACTAAATTATCCAATCAAAAGGCATGAATGGATTTAAAAAAAAAAAAGCAAGACCCATTATATCCTGCCTACAAGAGATTCACTTCATCTTTAAGAATACACACAGTTCCTGAAAGTGAAGGGATGGAAAAAAGAAAAATGGTCCAAGCAAATGGAAACCAAAAGAAAGCTGACAGAGCTATACTTACATCTGAAAAAATAGACTTTTAGCCAAAGACTGAAGTAAGAGATGATAGAAGTCATTATATAATGCCAGTCCAACAAGAGGATAAAATATTTGTAAATATTTACACAGTCAACATAGGAGAGCTTAGATACTGAAAGCAAATATTAACAGACTTAAAGGGAGAAATAGACAGAAATACAGTAACAGTAAAGGATTTCATTATCCCACTTCAACAATGGTTAGATCATCCAGACAGAAAATGCATATAAGACCAGAGGGACTTAACAGACACTTAAAGA
>NC_043705.1:90607337-90615296 GCF_006229205.1 Suricata suricatta
ATATATATATATATATATATATATATATATATATATATAGGGATTAAACTATATGTTACTGAAAAACCAAAGGATCCAGGAAAATAACAAAAGAGACATTTAAAAAAAATCTCAAAACAAATGAAAATGTAAAAAGAACATATAAAACTTATGGAATTCAGCAAAATTAGTTCTAAGAGGGAATTTCATAGCAATAAATGCCTACATTAAGAACAATAATAAAGATCATAGATAACAACCTAAATTTACACCACTAGGAGCTAGAGAAAGAAGAACAAACTAAACCTAAAGTTAGTAGAAGGAAGGAAATGACAAAGATCGAAATAGAAATGAATGATATAGAAACTAAAAAAAATTAGAAAAGATCAATAAAATTAAAAGCTGTTTTTTTAAAAGGTAGACAAATCTTTAGTTACTCTTACCAAGAAAAAAAAAGATTCAAATAAATAAAACTAGAAATGAAAAAGAAGACATAATTAATGCCAGAAAAATACGCATTATCATAAGAAAATACTTGGAAAAATATATACCAACAAATTGGAAAATCTAGATGCAATGAAAAAGTTTCTGAAACATACAACGTACCAAGACTGAATCATAAAAAATGTAAGATATGAGCAGACCAATTACTAGGAAGGAGATAGAATCAGCAATCAAAACCCTCCCAAGAAAGAAAAGTCTAAGACTAGATAGTTTCACTGCTGAATTCTACCAAACATTTAAAAAAGAATTAATAGCAATCCCTCTCAAACTCTTGCAAAAAAATAGAAGAGGAGGGAATACTTCCAAATTTCTTCTACAAAGCCAGCATTACCTTGATACCAAAATCAGACCAGGTCACTATAAGAAAAGAAAATTATAGGTCAATATTCTGGATAAACATAAATGCACAAATCCTCAATAAAATACTAGCAAACTAAATTCAACAGTGCATTAGAAGTATCATTACACGATGTTTCTAGTGGGACTTATTGCAGGGAGGCCAGGATGACTTGAAACCTGCAAATCAATCAAGGTGATATATCACAGTAACAAAAAGGATACAATCATATGATGATCTCAACAGATGCAGAAAATGCATTTGACAAAATTCAACATCCATTTATGACAAAAACTCTCAAAAGATGGATGTAGAGAACATATCTTAACATAATAAAGACCATGTATGACAAGCCCACTGCTAACATCATACTGAACAGTGAAAGGCTGAAAGCTTTTCCTCTAATATCAGGAATAATACAATGATGCTCACTCTCACTACTTTTACTCATCATAGTACTGGCAGTCCTAGCCAGGGCAATGAGTTAAGAAAATAAAAATAAAAGGTATCCAAATTGGAAAGAAAGAAATAAAATTATCTCTACATGCAGACATGATATATAGAAAAACTTAAGTTTAACTAAAATTTTGTTAGAACTAATCAACAAGTTCAGTAAGGTTGTAGGATACAAAATGAACATGCAAAAATCTGTTGATCTTAATAATTTAATGAACTATCAGAAAAATAAATTAAGCAAACAACTCCACCTACAATAGCATCAAAAAGAATAAAATGTGTAGGAATTAATTTAATCAAGGAGTGAAAGAACTGCACATGAAAACTCTAAGACACTGATGAAAGAAACTAAGGAGAACGCAAATAAATAAAAAGAGATTCCATGCTCCTGGAAAGGAGGAATTGATACTGTTAAAATGTCCACACTACCCTAAGCAATGTACAGATTCTTTAAAAAAAACCTTTTTTTTAATGTTTATTTACTTTTGACAGGGAGACAGAAAGAGACAGAGTGTGAGCAGAGGAAGGGCAGAGAGAAAGGGAGACACAGATTCTGAACCCACTATCAGCACAGAGCCAGACGTGGGGCTCGAACTCACAGACCATGAGATCATGACCTGAGCTGAATCTGGATGCTCAATTTACTGAGCTACCCATGCACCCCAGCAATGTACAGATTTAACCCAATCCCTATTAAAATTCCAAAGGTATTTCTCATAGAAATAGAACAAACAATCTTCAAATTTGTATGGAAGCACAACAGACCCCAAATAGCCAAAAGGATCTTCAGAAAGAACTGGAGGCATCATGCTCCCTGATTGCAAACTGCATTATAAAGCTATAGTAAACAAACCAGTATGGTATTGACATAAAAACAGACACATAGATCAATAGAGGAAAATAAGACGCCAGAAGTAAACCCACACATATATGGTCAATTAATTTATGGTAAAAGGGCCAAGAATATACAGTGGGGAAAGGACTGTGTCTTCATAAATGATACTGGGAAAACTGGAAAGCCACAAGCAAAAGAATGAAACTGGATCTCTATCTTACACTACACACAAAAGATCAACTCAAATGGAATAAAGACTTAAGATATGAAATCATAAAACTCCTGGAAGAAAGGCATAGGGAGTAAGTTCCCTTACATCAGTCTTGGTAATGAATTTTTATATCTAACATCAAAAGCAAAACACAACAAATAAAAAAAGTCAACAAGTGGGACCACATCAAACTAAACATCTGCACAACAAAAGAAACCAGCAACAAAATAAATAGAAAACTAATGGAATGGGAGAAATTATTGCAAAATACGTATCTGTTAAGGGGTTACTATCCAAAATATATAAAGAACTCAAAAATTCAATACAAAAAAATTAAAAATGGGCAGAGGATCTAAATAGACATTTTTCCAAAGAAAACATACAAATGGCCAACAGGTACATGAAAAAATATTCAACGTCACTAATCATCGGGGAAATGCATATCAAAACCACAAGAAATACCACCTCATACATGTAAGAATGGCCATTATCAAAAAGACAAGAAATAACAAGTGTTGGCAAGAATATTGAGGAAAGGTAACTCCTGTGTATTTTTGGCAGAAACATAAATTGGTGTAGTCACTATGGAAATACAACTACCATCTGATCGAGCAATGCCACTGCTGGGTATATATGCAAAGAAAATGAAAACAGTATAACAGGAATATCTGCACTCATATGTTCATTGCAGCATGATTCGTAATAGCTAAGATATGAAAATAAGTGTTCCTCAATGAATGAAAGGACAAAGATGTAGTGTGTGTGTGTGTGTGTGTGTGTGTGTGTGTGTGTGTGCGCGCGTTTGTGTGTGTATACACACAGTGGAGTATTGGAATGGAAGAAAAATACTACTTGTTATCACTTATTATGTAGAATCTAAAAAATAATAATAATAAAGTCAAATTCATAGAAACAGAGAGTAGAAAAGTGGTAGCCAGGGGCCTAGGGGTGGGGGAGTGATGGGGATTAGGGAAAGGTTGCTACAAAACCAAACTTTCATCTGTAAGGTGAATAAGGTCTGAGGGTCTAATATATAATATGGGGACTAAAATTGATAACACTTATCATATTATTAAATTTTTCTAAGAAAACAGAACTTAACTGTTCATGTATGTATGCACATATGTCTTTGATGTGATAGATGTGTTAATTATCTAGACAGGAGGAATCCTTTCATAATGTATGTATGTGTATATATATATATATATATATATATAAAATCATCACAGTGTACATTTTAAATGTCATACAACTTTGCCAATTATATCTCAGTAAAACTGAAAAAAGACTGTTAGCAATATGCATTTAAGTCTCTTCCATATTTTTATCACTGAATAATATTCTATTGTTTAGATGTATCCAGTTTGTTTTATCCATTCACCTATTAAAGGAAATTTTGGTTGCTTCCAAGTTCGGGTATATGAATAAAACTACTATAAATATTTATGAGTAAGATTTATATGGATGTAAGTTCTCAACTCATTTGTGTAAATAATAAGGAGTGCCATCGCTGGATTGTATGTTAAGAGTATACCTAGGTTTGTAAGAAACTGCCAAAAATTCTCCCAAAGTTACTGTACAATTTTGCATTTATTTCTATAAGCAAAAAGTGAAAGTTCCCATTGCTTCAAATCCTTACCAGTATTTGCTCTTTTCACTGTTCTGGATTTTAGTTGTTCTAACAGGAGTATCATAGGACCTCATTGTTTTAATTTCTAATCCTGTAATGACATACAATGTTAAGCATCTTTGCATATACTTATTATCTGTATATTTTCTTTGGTGAGATGTCCATTCAAATCTCATAAACATTTTTAAAGAGATATTTTAAAGTAATTTCTACACCCACTGTGGGGCTTGAATCCACAACCAGGAGATCAAGGTTCTCATGAGCTACTGGCTGAGTCAGCCAGGGGTCCTTTCTGTGCACATTTTACATTTGGGTTGTTTGTTTTCCTTATTGTTGTGTTTTAAGATTATATATTTGGATACAAAATGGATATGTTGTTTGCAAACATTTTTTCCCCACTTTGGCTTTTCATTCTCTTAAAAGTGAATTTTCCAGAGCATAAGTGTTTACTTTTAATCAAGGCCACCTTATCAATTTTTTTTCATGGCTCATGAATCATGCTTTTGGTGTTGCATGTAAAATGTCATCACCCAACTCAAGGCCACCTATAGTTTCTTCAGTTACCTTCTAGAAGTTTTATAGTTTTTTACTTTACACATCTAGATCTATGATCCATTTTGAGTTAATTTCTTGAAATATGGAAGGTCTGTGTTTAGGCTTATTATGATTATTTTACATATGGATGTCCACAGATGTCCCAGTACCATTTGTTGAAAAGACAATTCTTTCTCCACTGAATTGTCTCTGTTTCTTCACCAGAGATCAGTTGTCTTTATTTTTCTTTATCTATTTCTGGGCTTTCTAATCTGTTCCATTGATCTGTTTTTTCTACTCTTTCCTCAATACCACATTGTTTTGATTATCATATCTACATATTAGGTCTTGAAGTTCAGTAGTATCAGACATCCAACTTTGTTCTTTTCCTTCAATACTGTACTGACTATTCTTGGTCTTTTGCATTTTCACATAAACCTTATAACCAGTTTATCAATAATCACAAGACAACTTGCTAGAGTTTTGATTTAGGTTACATTAAATCTACATATCAGGTTGGAAAGAACACCTTACTAATACTGAATTTTCCTACCAAAAATATGAAATATTTATTTACTTATATCTTCTTTGATTTCTTTCATCCAACTTTTATAGTTTTCCTCATATATATCTTTTACATATTTTGTTTATGACCGTGTATTTCATTTTAGGAGGTGATAATGTAAGTGGCATTATGTTTTAAATTTTATATTCCAATTCTTTATTGCTGGTATATAAGAAAGCAAATGACTTCTGTATATTGACTTTTATCCCACAGTCTTGTTGTAATGATTTGTTAGTTCCAACGAGTTTTTTTTGTTGTTGTTCTTGTTGTTGTTGTTATTTGGAATTTCTAAATATGCAATAATGTCATCTATGAACAAAATGTTCATTTCTTCCTTCCAAAGCTATATGCCTTTTATCCCCTTTTGTCCTATTGCATTAGTTAAAACTTCCACTACATGTTGAATAGGAATGGTGAGAGGGGACATTTTGTATTATTCCTCATCTTAGCGGGAAAGCATCTAGTTCCTCACCATTAAGTGTGATGTTAGCTATAGGTTGTTTTGTAGATCTTCTTTATCAAGTAGGGCCAGATCTATCTACTCTATTGCTAGTTTGCTGAGAGCTTTTATCATGAATGGGTTTTGGATTTGTCAAATGATTTTTCTGTATCTACTGATACTATCATATGATTTGTCTTCTTTATTGTGACAGAGCAGTTGATTTGTGAATGTTGAACCATCCCTACATAGCTGGAATAAATATCATTGGGCATGGCATGTAGTTATTTTTGTACATTACTAGGATTCAATTTGCTCATACTTTGTTGAGAATGTTTGCATTTATATTCATAAGAAATATTGGTCTGTAATATTCCTTTTTTATAATGTTCTTTGTCTGGTTTTGGTTTTGGTGGTAATGCTGGGCTCATAGAATGAGTTAGGAAGTAATCCCTCTATTGTGTTTTTTTTTGTGTGTGGAAGAGATTGAAGAGAGTTAGTATAATTTTTTCCTTAAATATTTGGCATTCACCAGTACCACCATCTGAGTATACTGCTTTCTGGTTTTAGATATTATTTATTACTGATTCATTTTCTTTCTAATAGATTTACACCTATTTAAATTATGCATTTTTCCTCATGTGGGTTTTGATAAATTGTTTCTTTCAGGGAATTGATTCATTTCACCCAGGTTATCAAATTTGTGGGCATAGAGTTGTTGTAATAATCTTTTACTACCTTTTTAATGTCCATGGGATTGATAGTGATGACTACTCATTTCTAATTTGTATTTTCTTTTTTTCTTAGTCTGGCTATAGGTTTATCAATTTTAGGTATCATTACAAAGAAATAGCTTTGCTTTCATTAATTTTATGTATTAATTTCCTGTTTTCAATTTTATTGACTTTAACTTTTATTATTTATTTTCTTCTGCTTACTGTGGATTTAATTCATTTTTTCTAGTTTCTTAAGGTGAAAGCTAAGATTATTTAGATCTTTCTTCTCATCTAACATATGCATTCCCTATGACATATTTCCCTCCTTACCCACTGTTTTTGCTATATCCAATAATTTTGATAAATTGTTTTCTTTCTCATTTAATTTAAAACTTTTAAAGTTTTTTTGAGACTTCTCTGAGCTACTTATTTAAAAGTGTGTTGAATAATCTCCAAATATTTGAGAATTTGTTCAGCTATCTTTCTGTAATTGGTTTTTAGTTTAATTCCATTGTCGTCTGAAGGCATATTTTGTAGGATTTCTATTTATTTGTATCTGTGAAAGTTATGTTTTATGACCTAAAATATGATCTATCTTGGTGACTGTTTCCAAGAATGTATCCTGCTGTTGTTCTATAAATGTCAATTAGATTCAGTTCATTAAAGGTGCTGTTCAGTTTAAGATACATATATAACTGTTGGAGCTGTCAATAATGAGGAATGCTGGAATTTCTAACTATAATAATAGATTTGTCTGTTTCTCCTTGAGTTTAATCAGTTTTTGCTTCATATATTTTGACACTTACTAGGTGCATATACATTAAGGATTGTAATATCTTCTTGGAAAACTGACCCATTCAGCATTATGTAATGACTCTCTATCCCTGATAATTGTTCTTATTCTAAAGTCTGCTTTGTCTATAATTAATATAGCTACTCTAGCTTTCTTTTGATTAGTGTTAATATATCTTTCTCCATCCCTTTATTGTTTTTAATTTTTCAAAGTGTACTTTATTTTTTATATATACTTTATTGTCATATTGGTTTCCATATAACACCCACATGTCTCTATTCCTTTATTTTTAATCTATGTCTTTAAAGTGGGTTTATTCTAAGCAACATACAGTTGATCTTGTTTTATTTTTGTTTTATTTTATTTTATTTTTTTAACATTTTTTAAATGTTTATTTTTGAGAGAGAGAGAGAGAGACAGAGTGCGAGCAGGGGAGGGGCAGAGCGGGAGGGAGATACAGAATTCATTATTTTTTAATTAAAAAAATTTTTTTAATATAACACAATTTATTTTTTTAACATATGCAATTATTTTCCGTCATTTACAATACAGTAGTTACAATGACACTCCAAACAGAAAAGCAAAGTAAAAACTCAAAACACCAACTTCTATTTCATGTAATTAGACTTAGACAGAAATTAGAAGGTTAAGTAACAACTAGTTAATCACCTAATTTCACAGCTATCTGAAGTGGCAATCATTATATAGCAGCTTATCTATGATACATTCAAGATACATCATACAATTTATTACTTGCCCATAAGCTAAAACACAGCCTGCTGAATACCTTTCCTTAAATTCCACCTCTATACTACAGTATACGTGAGGTCCATGCAAAAAAGTAGCTACCTTTTATATAGGAAATGGATGATTAAGTCTTTGGTGCTGTAAAAGCAACTTCACTTAAACATAACCACCCCCACCACCAAAAAAAGAAGAGGAAAAAATAAAAAAGTAAAG
>NC_043705.1:90615396-90616617 GCF_006229205.1 Suricata suricatta
AACAAGTACTACAATATAAAAATATTAAAAAAACGAAAACCCTCTCACATGCGTAAATGAAAGATTGCACACAAAGAACTCACATCTTTTCAAGCTTCAATAGTAAATATTCTGCTACTATGTATTAAATACTGCATGGTTTGCCCAAGCTAATATGAAACCACATCATAAATCAATAGGCATTTTGCATTTTCTTTCATTATCTACTCAAAGTCATGCCTACTGCACCTCTAAACATTTCATTAAATCCAATGATACAGCAAACACTCCCAAAATAAACTTAGATTGTATTGCAGTTTCACTTAACAGTATATAAAATGCTGTGTTGTGACAGGTATCAACTATCCATCAGATACTAAATCAATTTTTCTTAAGCACTAACTGCTTGCTTTTCTTGAAGCTAGATCATTCTGAAAATTTCCTGTTAGACCTATGAGTGCAAACATTTGGTATCTGTCCTTCTCAGCCTGACTTATTTCGCTTAGCATGACACACTCAACGTCCATCCACTTTCCTACAAATGGCCAGATTTTATTCTTTCTCATTGCCATGTAGTACTCCATTGTGTATATATACCACATCTTCTTGATCCACTCATCAGGTGATGGGCATTTAGGCTTTTTCCATGTTTTGGCTATTGTTGACAGTGCTGCTATGAACATTGGGGTACATGTGCTCCTATGCATCAGCACTTCTGTATCCCTTGGGTAAATCCCTAGCAATGCTATTGCTGGGTCATAAGGGAGTTCTATGGATAGATTTTTGAGGAACCTCCACACTGTTTTCCAGAGTGGCTGCACCAGTTTACACTGCCATTAACAGTGTAGGAGGGTGCCCATCTCTCCACACCCTTGCCAGCATCTATAGTCTCTTGATTTGTTCATTTTAGCCACTCTGACTGGCACGAGGTGGTAGAGGTGGTATCTCAGTGTGGTTTTGATTTGTGTTTCCTTGATGATGAGTCATGTTGAGCATTGTTTCATGTGCCTGTAGGCCATCTGGATGTCCTGTTTGGAGAAGTATCTGTTCATGTCTTCTGCCCATTTCTTCACTGGGTTATTTGTTTTGTGGGTGTGAAGTTTGGTGAGTTCCTTGTAGATTTTAGATACTAGCCCTTTATCTGATATGTCATTTGCAACTATCTTTTCCCATTCTGTCGGTTGCCTATTAGTTTTCTTGATTGTTTCCTTTGCCTTGCAGAAGCTTTTTATCTTGATGAAG
>NC_043705.1:90616717-90664501 GCF_006229205.1 Suricata suricatta
AAGCTTATTGACTCTCCAGGGCCTGTCGTTTCAGGAAATATTCTTTTAATGGTGTCTCTCAGTTTCTCTTGTTGTGCCTTTGAATATTTTATTTCCCTACTCAGCAGTATTTGGGACTCACTGTCATGCACACTTTGGCTTGTTTCTTGGTGTAGCCCTTAGAAGGAAAACAGACAGACACACACAGAGGGAACAGTAACACACAAACACACAGACAAATCAAACAAACACATTATTAGGGGGAAAGAAAATAAAGAGAATGGAGAGGAAAGACGAGAAGAGAAGAAGAAAATAAAAATAAAAATAAAAAAATAAAAAAAGATAAATCAGGTCAGAGACAACGAAGGACAGTGGACAGTCTAAAAGTGTATGACCAGTTGAGGGGAGAGGTAGGGATGAAATATAGAATATATCTGGATTGCAAGAAGTTAAAGAAGAAAAAAGAAAGGGAAAAAGGAGAAAGGAAAATAAGGAGTAAAAATTTAAAAAAAATTTATGTAAAAGAAAAGTAATAATAATAAAAAATATGTACAGAAAAAAGCAAAAAGAAAAAATGAAGAAAAAAAGAAAAAAATTATTAAAAAAGCAAAAAACAACAATAATAACAACTAAAAAAAACAAAAACAAAAACAGCAGCTCTCCCTCTTGGATAGGCGTGGTTGGATGTGGTAGGTCTTGGAGGCTGCTTTCAGAGGCTCCCCCTTGGTGTTCAGGTATCTTTCAGGTTCTCTTCCTTCTTGAGTCCGTATTTTCTCCTTCTGCTCTGCAGATGAGAGTAATGTCCTTCTCAGTTCGATCGATCAGGCAGACGAAGTTTACAGAGCTCCCTTCCTCTCTGCCATCTTGGCTCAAACTCCGGTCTTGTTTTATTTTTATTTACTCTGACAGGTTGTTTTTTAATTGGTGTATTTAGACCATTAACATTTAAAATGAGAGTTGAATATCTGCCATATTTGTAAATGTCTCCTATTCATCTCCCTTAATCCACCTTTTTGTCTTCGTCTTCCACTTTTTCTACCTTTAATGGTTTTAATTAAGCATTTTATGATTCTATTGTATCTCCTCTCTTAGCATATCAATTACACTTTTTAAAAAACATTAGTGGTTGACCTAGAGTTTACAATATACATTTGCAACTAATCTAATTCCACTTTCAAATGATATACCACTTCACAGGTACTGCAGACAGATGCCTTATGAAAGAGCATTCTCAATTCCTTCCTTCCGTATCTTAGTTCATTGTTGTCATTCATTTTACTTGGCTATAAGCTATAATTACTCAATACATTGTTGCTTTATTAGTTTGAGCAAAATATTTTCTGTGAGAGCAATTAAAAATAAGAAATATAAAATAAATTGGGGGTGCCTGGGTAACTCAGTTGTTTAAGCATTTGACTTTGGTTCAGGTCATGATCTCACAGTTCATGAGTTTGAGTCCCACATCGAGCTCTATGCTGATGGCTCAGAGCCTGAAGCCTGTTTCGGATTCTGTGTCTCACTCTGTGTCCCTTTCCTACACAAGCTCTGTCTCTCTCCTTCAAAAATAAACATTAAAATTTTATTTTCCCTTCATTTATTCCTTGTCTAATGCTCTTCCTTTGTGTATATCCAAATTTTTGACCTAGGTCATTTTCCTTATCTCTGAAATACTACTTTTGACATTTCTTCCAAAGCAGATCTACTGATAAGATTCCCTCAATTTTCATTTTTCTGAAAAGGCATTTCTCCTTCACTTTGGAGGAATATTGCATGGAGTATAGAATTCTAGGTGGGTGAGGTTTCTTCTTTCAATGCCTTCTGTAACTGAACCAGAGCTCTTGGATATTTTGTTTTGGTTCTTTACATTTTCTTTCTCATTATTTTTTTCAGCTTTTCAGTTTTAAAAGTTCCTACTGACATACCTTCATGTTCATGGATTCTTTCCTCAGCTCTGCCCATTCTGACACTTTGATTTTAGACTTCAGTCTCCAAACTATGAGATAGTAAATTTCTATTGTTTAAAGCCACTCAGCTTGTGGTAATTTATTATGATCGTCCTTGGAAACTAATACAGCACTATTACATTGATTCTCATCTTGATTCATTCTTGCATTACTGGTACAAATTCATTAGGTCATAGTGCATGATCCTTCTAAAATGCTTCTGAACTGGGTTTGCTTATATTTTGTTACGGATTATAGCATCTGTATTCCTAAGGCATATTGGTCTGTAGTTTTCTTTTCTTACGATGTCTTTGTATGGCTTTAGTATCAGAAATATGCTTCACAGAATGAGTGAGGAAATGATCTCTCCTATTTTTGAAATAGTTTCAGAAAGATTAATGTTAACTCTTAGCATTTACTAGTGAAGCCATCTGATTTTAAGCTTCTCTGTTGAGAATTTGATTACTAATTCAATATGTTAGTTGTTTTTTTTATTATAGATTGATTTCAGGAACTTGATCATTTCATCTAGGATAGCTAATTTCTTGGTATAAAATTGCATTCTCATAATCATTTTTATTTCTGTAAGATTAGTAATATTGTCTTCAATTTAATTTCTTACTTCAGTAGTAATTTGAGTCTTCTCTCATTTTTTCTTGGTCAGTCTAGCTAAAAGTTTGCCAATTTTGCTGATCATTTCAAGAATGAACTTTTGATTTCATTGATTCTGTTGTTTTTCTACTCTTGGTTTATTTTTGCTCTAATCTTAATTTCCTTCCTTCTGCTACCTTTGAGCTTAGCTTTTTTCCTCCAGCTCTTCAAAGTCTTTTTTTTTTTAATGTAGGCATTTACAGCTGAAAGTTTCCTTGTAAATACTGACTTTCCTATACCCAATATGTTTTGTTATGGTGTGTTCTGTTCTCATTCATCTTAAGGTATTTTTAAATTTCCCTAGTGATTTCTTCTTTGATCTGCTTGCTGCTTGCGTGTTGGTTTATTTCTACATATTTACAATAAAGTTTCCTTTCTGTTACTGATTTCTAATTCCATTCCATTGTGGTCAGAGAAGGTACTTTGTGAATTTAGCTTTTCAAATTTATTGAGACTTGATCTGTGGTCTAATATATGGTCTATGCTATAGAATGTCCATGTGCACTTAAGAAATATATGTATTCTGTTGTTGGATGGAGTCTTCTATGTTTCTGTGAGGTCTAGTTGGTATATATTCAATCTTGTTTCCTTGTTTATATTAATTCTATTATTAAAGGTGAGTGTTAACACCCCCAACTATTATTGTATTGTCTATTTCTCTCTTCAATTCCTTCAGTTTTTGCTCCATGTATTTTGGGCTCTCTTGTTAGGTGCATCTTTACTATTGTCTCATCCTCTTGATGGACTGGCCCTTTAACCACTATATAATGTCCTACTTTGATGTATAAATTCATGTTTGTAGGGTGTTTGGGAGATTTGGAGACTGATCAAGAAAAAGTGATATAACCATGAGAGCAAGTTAACACACAGTAAGCTCTACTGGGTGGCACCTGGACAGAGTTGCCTGAGTAACAAAGTCCCTCATAGCATGAGACTTTCCAGAGGTTGCAGGAGACCACCATCAAGAAGGGGGAGCACAAGGAAACTCCTGGCAGAGAAAGGGACTGAAGAGAGAGCTTACCTATGCAGGTGATATTGCTCAGCAACATGGTGGGAGTCTCCACGTCAGAGAATCCTGGAGAGCTGCAGCAGTTTCAGACCTGGTAACTGCAAGGCCCTCTCGTATTAGGCAACAACTAGTGCGGTCAGTTTTGCAGAGTACACAAAAGAAGTAAGTTCTAAATGCTAAGAATCTGTTTGTTTAGGTTATTTTTTAAAATAAATGGATGTGTAAACATTTGAGGTTGGCACAGGTGGGCTAATAAGTTTCAACCTGTAGTAAAGAAATAAACTAGGAGCCCATTCACAGAGGCCATCTTTGGCTAGCTAATTCATATACTACTATCTTTTGTATTTTGGAAAATTTGTGGCCATGATTTCTTCAAATACAGTTTTTGCACCTTTCTCTCTTTCTAGGATTCCTTTTGCACGTATGTTACTATGCTTGATAATACCTTACAGATCTCTTACGCCCTGTTCATTTCTCTTCATTCCTTTCCCTTTCCACTCTTCAGGCTGTCACCTTAATTAGCCAATCTTCAAGTTTGCTAATTCTTCTACTTGTCCAAATCTGCTATTCACCTTTCCAGTGAATTTCTCATTTATCGTACCCTTCAACTCCAGAGTTTCTACCTAGTTCCTTTTTATTATCTGTTGATAATCTCTATTTAGCACTGTTCTCATAGTTTCCATTAGTAATTATATTTGAAATTACTGATTTTTTAAAATGTTTTTTATTTTATTTTTGAGAGACACAGAGAGGCAGCTCGAGCAGGGGAGGGTCAGAGAAAGAGGGAGATACAGAATCCAAAGAAGGCTCCAGGCTCTGAGCTGTCAGCACAGAGCCCAACGCGGGGCTCAAACCCATGAACTGTGAGATCATGACCTGAGCCAAATCCGGATGCTCAACCAAATGAGCCACCTAGGCGCCCCTGCAATTACTGATTTAAAGTTATTATTTAATAAGTCCAGCTTCTGGGCTTCCTTATGGATAGTTTATTATTTTTCTTTCCCTATGTATGGGCCATGCTTTTTTGTTTCTTGCATGCCTTGAAATATTTTGTTGAAAATTGAACATTTTGAATATTATAAACATTTATTTACTTTTTGAGAGACAGAGAGAACATGAGCAGGGGAAGGCAGAGAGAGAGAGGGAGACACAGAATTTGAAGCAGGGTCCAGGCTCTGAGCTGTCAGCCCAGAGCCTGACACAGGGCTTGAACTCACAAACTGTGAGATCATGACCTGAGCCGAAGTAAGACACTTAACCAACTAAGCCACCCAGGCACCCCACATTTTGAATATTATAATGTGAAAACTCTGGAAATCATATTTTCTCCTTCCTCAGAATCTGTTGTAACTGCTTTAGTTGTTGCTGTAATTTTAAAATGACTTTTCTGCACTAGTTTTGTAAAGTTTTGTGTTCTTTGTTGTGTGTGGTCACTGATGTCTCTGCTGCATTAGCTTAGTGGTCAGCAAGTGATTCATCAGAAAATTCCTGAAATGTCAAGACTCAGCTGCCTTTTCTTGATTAACTGTTCACCTGGTTGTTATAAATCTTTGAGTCCACAGTCCAATACGGTTAATTCTCCTAATCCTTGTCAACTTTATTGGCTGATTTTGTGGAAGGATTGGCTTTTCGCATTTCTCATACACAAATTTTCTCTGGGATTAGTATTCTACTTTTATCTAAGAAAGAGGATGAAGATTCTATCAACCTACCTATCTATATCTCCAGGTAAAGAAAAAGAAAAAAAAGAAAGAAAAACAAACTATAAAAGGTAAGTAGCTCCTGGTGGGAAAAAGAGGAAAGAGGAACAGAAGATATATTTCTTTAAATGCACTTTGTTTTATAGATATTTCTTTGGTTCCATATATTTACATAATTATTAAAAAATTAAAATATTGGGGCACCTGGGTGGCTCAGTTACTTAAATGTCTAACTCTTGAATTTGGCTCATGATCGCACAGTTCGTGAGTTTGAATCCTGCAGTGAACTCTGTGCTGACAGCACAGAGCATGCTTGGGATTCTTTCTCTCTCCCTCCCCTGTTCATGCTCTGTCTCTTTCAAAATAAATAAATAAATAAGTTTTTAGAAATTAAAATATTTTTTAAAAATTGCCTAAATAAATTATTCCCAGAGCCATAATCTTGCCCATGTCTATTTAACATTTATGTGAAGTTGGGACTGCAGTTCTGATATTCTAACTACAAATGCTACAATATTAACTATTATGCTCAACTACATAGTATTAAGAGATATAACATAGTAGCAAATCAATAAAAAATTAGCTCCCTTCCACCAACACCTTACTTGGGGAGACAAACATAATTATTTTGCCATCTTTTTTCTTGCCCTATGCTCATTTCATCTAATTAGTGAAAATTGGATGAACCACAGTTAGGAGTATAAACATTTGACCACAAGGCTGCTTTTTGAATAATGATGAGGAAAAATAAATGTCTATTAGAATAGTTAGGCTAGTCTTACATTTTCCTTACAAAAATAGAAATTTGATAAACAGACTTATTAGTTTTGATTACATAAAGAAACAAAGATATCCCTTACCCCCAACACAGACACCCTACAAGTACTTCAATAAAAGTATCCTGAAAACTAAAAAGTCTCTCACTCCTGTTTTCTGTTACCACCACCCACTTATCCATTCCTATCCGATGTATCCTTTATACCCGAGTTCCACATCCTATTTTGTCAACACCTCTTGATCATTTTGCTTCTCCAAACAGTATCATGAATCCAATGGCCAGTCTTCGTTTCCACTATCGCTGCATCTGTCTTTCCTACCTGGAGTAACCAAATGGTCAAACTAGACTTTCCTGCCTCAAATTATCCTTTGCTATTTCCAAGTTTCCATTATGCTTCTAGTGTTTGTATTAAAAATAAATTCGATAATTTATTCAACCTTTTTATATCAATTATTGCCTTTTTGTATCAATTGACTTTTTATATCAACTATTCAGTTGCTTCCTATCATCAACAGTGGCTTTCAAAATATATTCTTAAAAGACTCAAGACTAAGAAGCACCTGGATGGCTCAGTCAGTTAGGCTCAGGTCATGATCTCACAATTTTTGGGCTCTGTTCCTACAGCTCAAAACCTGGACCCTGCTTCAGATTCTGTGTCTCCCTCTCTGTTCCTCCCCTGCTCATGCTCTGTCTCTCTCTTGAAAATAAATAAACATTAAAAAAAAAAAAAGACTCAAGACTCAACAGAAACACCTAATAAAGCAGAAGGTAGATGGAAGTTTCTCTTGTCGTCATCCCTATTCTTTTTTTTTTCTAATGTTTTATTTATTTTTGAGAGAGAGAGAGACAGCGTGAGCAGGGACGATCAGAGAGAGAGGGAGATAGAATCCAAAGCAAGCTCCAGGCTCTGAGCTAGCTGTCAGCACAGAGCCCATCGCGAGGCTCAAGCCGACGAACCGTGAGATCATGACCTGAGCCGAAGCTGGGTGCTCAACCAACTAAGCCACCCAGGCGCCCCTCTTGTCATCCCTATTCTTCAACCTTTAATTACATTTCCTCAGTTTGTCTATAGAATTAGAGATGTTGTTTCATGCCTGTATTCTTTGAACAGCTATTTCTCCTACCTGTAGTGCTACTTCTCCATGCCTCTGGAGAGGAAACCTCTGAGACAATCTGAAAGATGACAAAGATACAGGAAGGATGCAGGCACTTTCTTATTTCCCTCTCTGTTATTACAGTACCTTGAATACTTTGCTATTACAACCTCTACCACTTTTTTCATCACTTACTAACACCTGTGACCTTGGACTAGTAACTTCTCTGACCTTGTTTTCCTCATCTATAAAATGAGGATAAGTAAGTACAATACCTAACTCTCAGAGATGTTGGAAGGTTAACACATAAAAGGGCATAGAAGAATGCTTGGACATTAGATTTATTCATATATTAAATATAATTGTTTTTACAAGTCATAACAGCACTACCACTACTTGCCTATGTGGGTCTATTAAATTGAACTCTAAAGGGTTACTTTTAAACCCCTAGCACACACCTTATAAAAACTCAACATTGGAAGGAATTAATGTACATTTTATAATATGCAATGAATATGGTCAATTATTTGTTATTTTCCTCAGGTTAAAATTTCCATTCTGTGGTGCCTTCAGCTACTTCTTTTTCCAAGAGATATTATTTAATGTGAAGTCTCTAAATTCTTTAGAGTATGCTTTTTGCAGAAAATTAAAATTAAAAGTTTATTTAATCTCTTAGAAGTGGGAGGCAAGTTCCTTTTACCTAATATATTTCAATAAACTTATCAGGCTAACTGTGATAGTTAATGGTATATGTCAACTTGGCAGAGCTAAGGAGCCTAGATATGTGGTCAAGCATTATTTTCGATGTTTCTGTGAGAATGTTTTTTGATGAGATTAACATTTAAATCTGCAGACTTTGAGTAAAGTAGTTTGCATTCCATAAAGTGAATGGGTCTATGTATGCAGTTAATTCAAATCCTGTTTAGAACAGAAGACTGAGCTCCCAAGAGCATGAGAAAATTCTGCACCAAACAGCATTTGGACTTGAGCTATACCACTGGTTCCTTCTTAGGTCTCCACCCTGCTAGCTCACCTTGATGATTTTGAACTTGCCAGCTTCCATAATCACATAAGCTCTTAACTCTCTCTCTCTATATATATATAAATAAATATACCCACCTACAGTATGTATGTATGTGTGTGTGGGAGTGTGTATAAAATTAAGTTGAAGACCAGATTATAATCATTTAAAGGAAAACAAAGTCTTTATTTGGAAAGTTTAGAATTAAAAATATATATTATATATGTATGTATAAAATTATATAAGTTATATATACATATAAATTACATGTACCAAGGAATTAAGAATCTCTGAAATTTCATTTTACTTCCTTTATCCCCTTTTGATAAGAATGTGTTATCTATACAGAGTAAAAACATAGGGGATAATTTATGGCAGTTTTATGTTTCAAAATTATATTTTTCATATGCTTAGACATAAAATTTAAATCATGTACATGAATACAAAGATAAACATAGGTGCTTTAAACACTAATAAAATCCAGTTACAATATAATATATATTTTTAAACTAAGTTTTCTATTTTTATAATATAGTGAAAAACTAAGTTCATTAAAACGCACATAGGAAAATGTAATAGTTAATGATTTGTGTTCTTTCTAAATATGTGACTTTGAAGGCATGTGTTAATGACACTTAAAAAATCCATATACAATGCAACAAATAATTCATAACTTTCCTTCAGTTATTAGTTTATTAACTGTAATTCATAGAAGTTCCATGAAGAGTCATCATTTAAGGAACTCGCCTGCTTAGAGTCACAACCAAATTTTAAACATTTGGTCAGAGGACCATGAAAATGCCAGGTCTTGGCACGACAGGTAGAAAGAAATAACCTGCAAGGTAGTATACTTCCGATAAAGACAATCTTAACAAAGCTTCACATCAACCTTTCGGGCGAGTGGTACCTTACTCTCATTAAAGAAAAGTCCTTACTGCTGAGGGCACTGGGTCTCTGGAGCTGATTTGGAGGACACGTATAGAATAGGGTGTGATTTCTTACAAGTTTCCTTTTCCAATTTGCTTGCAGTTTCTTTCCCTTCTTTAACTTCTGTTTGAAGCCTTGATTCAGCAGCTAACCTACAGGCATTAAAGCATCCACTCTGAATTCAAATATGGTTAAGAAAAATTACAGAAGAAACAATCTTCTCATATAATGGGCCTCTAATGAGACATAATTTTGTATGTATATGAGGAAAAAATTATAGTTGACTCCAATACCATTAAGAAAAACCAAGTCACTCCCTCTCTAAAAGAAACTTTTTACATCAACAGACTTAATATTTTAAATGTCTGAAGAAATATTTTTATGGTTGAGAAAAATCATGGTAAAACCTAAATTAAGAATTAAAATATAATGGCATGCTATTATAAGCATACCTAACAAGAAAAATTTGAATGCTAGAGCACAATTTTAATGTTAACATGACATACAAAAGGCAAACATAAGATGAAAATAACATAGAATCCTGAGCTAAATGAATACATGCCAATTTATCTCATGAAAACAATACAAAACTTAAGTTGAATTTCACTAGAATAATAATTTAAGAAAAAATAAACAGTGGAGAGATATTTTAAAAAGTTTATAAAACTTTTATAGCAAGAATATCAATTAAATTTATAAAGCATGCAAAGTGAAGTCCCCAGTAAACCCATATTTACTGTTATAATATTATCATAGTATGGTGTGTCTAAGTTAATCATGCAGAGAGCAAAAGGCTGGAAACGTCCTCAGTTAGCAGATGGACTCACACATACATGAAAGCAAACATTTTGTGGTATTTTATTTTTGTTTCACTAGCCAGACAAATTCCAACATGCTACTTAATTTGAGTCAAACAAGTAGCTAAATACATTTGCGTAAGTAATTTTTATCAAGCAAAAAAGAGCAGAAAAAGAAATGAAGACAACACAGATAGCAAGGTCTGCACTGATCAGTTCTGGAACTTCACCTCCAGAAATATACAATGGTCAAGCACACTTACAGAATGAACCACATATATACAAACATAACCTACTGAATTCATTTCAGAACTACTTGGAACTGTGTGTGTGACTTATAATTTATTTGAAGTTCCTTTTTTTTTTGAGACTGTTAGGCTTTTATTTTATGAGACTTATAGTCATAATGTTATTATATAAAACTTCAAGGAATGGAGTAATAAATTACAGTAGATCCTTGAACCATTAATGCCAGGGTTATGGGTATTGACCCCTACACAATCAAAAATCCTCGTATAACCTCTGACTCCCCCCAAACTTAACTACTAATAGCCTACTATTGATTGGAAGCCTTACCCTTAACATAAACAATTGATTAACACTTATTTTATATATGTATCATATACTGTATTCTTATAGTAAATCTACAGAAAGGAAAATGTTAAGAAAATGATAATAAAAACACATTTACAATAATGTATTGTGTATATATAAAAAAGAAATTCGCATGGAAGTGGACCTGCACAGTTCAAACCCATGTTGTTCAAGGGTCAGCCGTACTTCTCTTAATAATAAGAGCAGCTCACATTGTTGAGGGGCTTTCACTGTACAGTACATTTAGTAGCACTGAAGATTTATTAAAAAATCAGGTAAAACATACAAAACAGCCCTTTTACAAAGGTGGGCTATGTCTTACTATATTAACTCAAATGCGTACTAGTAAAATGTCTTATTCTGTACCCTCCCATCAAAGATTCATGTAGCCCTAATAGCACCTTAAAGATCTCCTTTCAATAAGCAGACAATCCAACCTGTTTTCACATCAATATGCTTAATTTTTAAATATCTAAAGATACTCATTTTAAATGCATCTATCATTCCACTGCATACAGACATCCTTCATCATCTTTTTATGACCTTCTCCATTCTCATTCATTTCTTTTTCCCTACTCTTCATCCTGCTGCACTTACCCCGAGCTTGTATCTTATTCTACCCTAGCCTCAGCCACTGTTAACCTACCTTTTCCTTTCACTCACTTTCTCTTACCTTCAGATCTCTATTATTTTAATTCGTTTTAAAGACAAAGCCCTTAAAATGTTAATTCCTATAGATACATGTCTGACACTTCTTTGACTCACAAACTCAAACATGTAGAAACTAGAGGCTTTGAAGTTTTTATGTAAAACTGAAAATGAATTACCTTTAATATTTAAAAATGTCAAAATCAAAGCTGATTCTTGTAGACTTAGGATAAATAATTTCCAAAGCCATAAAAAAATTTCACCTAACAGTTTCTAGAAGGCTAAAATTTCTTAGAATACTAGAAAGCCCTTTTAGGAAGTAAGTTAATGTTTCTTTCATGTTCACTGTTCAATGAGGGGAAAAATAACCAACTGCACATTTCTTCAAACCAACAGAACATTCAGAGATAGACTGTAGTATTTGTTTCTTGAAATAGCAAAGTGTAACTCTCAAAAATAATTCCCGTATTCACGAATGCTTTCCCTTTGCAATCATTTTAGTTTTTCTTAAAGTTTTAAAAATGTTGAAGGTAGGAAGATGAAATTGGGGAATTAAACTACATGCAATACCAAGAAAGTAGATAAAGAAACAGAGAGCACAGTTCATGCAGCGATAGAGAAGAGATGGAGCGGTCGGCTGGCTGCCCTGAGGGAAGAAGGACACTGACCTGTGAGAATTTGGGGTGTTTCCGCTTCTTTCACTTAAGACTTCGGAGTCTGCTGAAACTCCTGTAAGTTTTACACATTTCTTTTCCTTTCTTGGCTGAATATCCATGGGCAGACTTTTGTGAGGAGAGAGAATGACTTCTGGTGTATTTACAGAAGCTGTCTTTTCTATCTGCAAGTTGTTATTTTCTGAATTGCTGGGACAACAATGTGCAACGTCTTTCTGAGGTGGTAATCTACAGACTTCTTCCTCTGCAGCACTTTTGGCACATACACTGTTAGGGGTGGTTATATCCACAGGCAGGACCTCACGCCTCTTTTTGGGCATAGGCACTTCAATTTTCTCTGGGAACAAAAACATTAAAAATATATTCAGTCATTAAGTCAAAACAAAGACAGTGAACATAAAAAGATAGAACTAGTTATATTGTTTTTTCCTTTTTCTTCATTCTTTTAAACCTCACTTATCACTTTATTGAAATACATTGTTTCTGTCTTTTTTCCTTTCTTTTTCATGGACTTCACTAACTATATCTTTTAAAGGTTATCTGGCTATAAATTTTCCTTGGGAACTCAAAAGATTTGGCTCTTAGAACAAACACTTCTATGTTCTCTCCTGATATTGTGATAAAAGTTACACAGGGTTTTATAAGACTTCAGTGTGGAGGTGAGGAAGGATACAGTGGCTGAGAGTCAAGGAATACAGATACGAATTCTCATACTAGAACTCTGCAGCTGGGTGACCTTGAGGAAGTACTTAACCTCTTGAGCTTTATTTTATCTGTAAAATGGGGATTAAAAACACCCAGTCCACTCAATATTGTGTTGTAATGATTACATGCAAAGAAAAAGTCAAATTCTCTATGGCATTTTGTCCCTATTAGCCCCACCCACAAAATATATTCAAAATCTGAGTACTTCTACTGTGGATACCTCCCAAGTTCAAACCATAGTATGTCTCAGTGCAGACTACAGCAAGAGCCTTTTACCCCCACTGCCTAATGTAACATCATTCTACCCCTTTTGCAGGTCTATTTACAGTCACTGGATTCTAATACGTTTTCCTTATCCTCATACCACTATGTTTTTATTTTCAAAATCAAAATTGTTAGTAAAGTTGGGAGAAACCATGCTTGGACATGGGGTTGGTGTTCTTGCTCTACACTGTTCTTTTTAAATCATTATCTTCCCTTTCTCTTGCATCAACTAGATTCTCCCTGAATCAACTAGATTCACAATACTTCCCTCTGTTTGCAATGTTCAGTTCAGCAGACCTTGAAATTCATAACGTATAATATTTAAGTAGGAAAGCCTATTAGAATCAGTGAAGAAAAAAAGGATGAGAAGAGCAGCCTTTTTAAACTATAAAAAACCTTACTATTGCTGACAACCTCCCCACTATTGTTGAGAATGACATGAGTCACAGATGATAATGAAGATAGTCTCAGGTATGTGAACAGGATAGGAACAAAAACTGGCTGAAAATCTACAATCTAAAACATGCAACATCACTGTTTTTGCTCTAAGAACCATCACGTTATTAGCCTTCTTTATCTTTGGCCTTTATTACAAACAGACAGTAAAACTATTCTTTTTTAGTATATAAGATGCAGAGCCTATATATTAAGGCTATTTTCTACTCAGTGATTAATTAGACTTGCTAGTTGTCCTCTAATATCTGTCCCACTAGTCTTCCTCAATAATAGATCCCTCAAGAATATACTCAATAATATTGCAATAACTTTGCATTGTGAAAGACTTATCATAAGGGGGGGTCATTTTATAATGTATAAATATTGAATCATTATGATATATCCCTGAAACTAATAATATATATTATGTCTATTACACTTAGAAAAAAAATCTCGAGATGTAGTTGGGAATATGGCCCCTGAGAATCAAGACTGCCTTTCTCAGATTTTCTTGTAGGTAAGTAAGGTCACATGACTCAATTCTACTCAACGATTATACGATTACACTGATAAACAATGCAAATGAAGCCTACATCCTGACACTCTGACCAGTCCTGGAATATCTCTTCCAGACTTCTGTAAGGAAAAGAATTAATACCTATCTTGTTTAAGTCTCCATTATTTTAGGTTTTCTATAAACAATATTAACTAATACAGCACTCAAACATCAGTTGCCTCAACAAAATCAAACTCTTTGGTATTACATAAGATGTCACAAACTTAAATGGAAAAGTCTCTAAGGTTTTCAAACCTTATTAGGTTCTAATATACACATATCCAACAGAATACCTATCACACTCATACATACCCAGTACCCAGTTCTCTCTGAATTTTCCTACATATTTTGTAGAAGTAAATCTGTTTTATTAGATACAGAACCACAAATTAGTTTGCAGTGTGATTTGCATAAAGATGTAGTAAAAAAAAAAACTTGATATGATTTTTCAGGGCATCTCATAATTTAAAAGACAACATAAATGAGACATACATACCTTCAGGTTCATACTTCAGTTTTAACTCATCTAATTTAGCTCTCAGTTTCATATTTTCACTTTGGGAGAGTTGGAGGCTTCTTTCATTTGCAAAAAGTTTTCTCTCAATATCCAAAGCCCGTTGGCTCTCAAATAATGCTTTCATTCGCTGTATAGACAATTCACCTTTAGTACTTTCATTTTCTTTGCTATATAAATACAAAAAAGAAATATTAAAATAACATAATATACATAAGTGTTTCATATGTATGCATATATATTAATGCAAATCTTTACTCATATATTTGAACTCTTAGACAAAAATACATTTCCTTGGGGTGTTAGGTAACAAAAAAACAGTAAACAAAATAAGCTTTAACAATAGCACTTTCAAATAAAAAAAAAGGTCATGCAGTCTTCAAATGAAAAGGACAAAGGGGCAAAACATTTCCACAGAAATGCACGTACACATAACTTCCTTTAAGTTTTAAATTAGGTGATATTTATTCCTGAAAAATTTAGAGTATAAGAACATTTTCTGTATTAAAATTCTTTTTACTTACCAGTCTAAAAAGCTAAACACAAAGAAGTTAAAATATTTAATTATTCATTTATTTTTCTCCAATAGGCAGTACTAATTATATCTTAAATATATCTCATCTGCCACAAATATATTTTTGTTGCTCTTCTTTTCCGGAATTTCTTTTGGCAATTTGAAAACAAAAATTTGTCATCACTAATACTACTTATTATAAGTCAAGAGTGTGTCCATTTTTCCAACCACCCAACACTTACTTTAAGTTGTCAAGCTTTATCTGAAGTAAATCTGTATAATAGGTGTTATCTTCTAGAGCATCAGAGTTGACGGACTGCTTAGATTCCGTACTTTCATATAAACTCTAAAGAGAACAACAATTCTTATTACTCAAAATGAGTAACACATTAGGTAATACGTTGTCCTTTGAACAATACAGGTTTTTTTATTCTGTTTTTTTTGTTTTTAATTTTTTTAATGTTTATTTTTGAGAGGAGAGACCGAGCACAAGCGGGGGAGAGACAGAAAGAGAGGGAGACACAGAATCCGAAGCAGGCTCCAGGCTGAGCTGTCAGCACAGAGCCTGACATGGGGCTTGAATCCATGAACCATGAGATTAGGATCTGAGCTGAAGTTGTATGCTTACTGACTGAGCCACCCAGATGCCCCATGAACAACACAGGTTTGAATGGCATAGGTCCACTCATGTGAATTTTTCACAGTAGAGTACTGTAAATGTATTTTTTCCTTACAATTTAATAACGCTTTATTTTCTCCAACTTACTGTAAGAATATGGTATATAATACATATAACGTACTAAATATGTGTCAGTCAACTGTTTATGTCATCAGTAAGGCTTCTGATAAACAATGAGCTACTAATAAAGTTTTTGAGGACTCAAAAATTATGCAGATTTTTGACTACACAGGGGTGGGCATCCCTAACCCCTGTGTTGCTCAAGGGTCAACTGATTTAAGATATTCAAACCAAACCTGGCTACATTATTGAAGGGGTTACACATACCTTAAATTTCTCCAGGTTTCTAATTTCACCTAAGAGGTGTTTAATTTCACCGTTCTTCTGCTCCAGCATGGCAAGCAGCCGCTCCTGTTGCTCAAACTCAGTCTGAGATCCTTTCATTTGTAGCAATGTGGCAATTTGTAACTGGAAAAAAAAATTTCAATGCCACCCTCACCCCCCACAGAACTGAGTTAGGGAGAGGAAAATTCTGATGATCACATTTTTGATGTAATGCATATTTTATACTATGTTACCTTGAACTCAGTTTAGAAACAAAACGATGTCTAATTTAATAATTTGAAAATGTTTATATCAATAAGTTTAGTTACAGATATAACTCTGAGTACTTATTTGAGTATACTTAGGAGTAGTATCTGATATCTATAAGAAGTATTTGTATTTCTATGAAACATAACATTGAACTGGACAGGCTATGATCCAGAAGCATCACTTTACTGGCAAATAAACCTGCTCAAATGCTGTAATGTTATACTTTACTCATCAGATGCACTGTCATTTAAGGGTCCAATGGGGTTTTTCTAAAATTATGATTAACTTCAATAGTATTAAGTGGGAGAAATTAGGAAGCTACTTACATTTATAAAGCTGAGATTCACAAATGACAAGGATAGAAAGCAAAAGTAAAGGTCATCTAAGGACACTGAGGGAATCTTCAATATAAATATAAAGACATTTATTTAAGAGCAACAATCAGTTTACCTAATTATGACTCCACCTAAATCTGGAGTCGCATACCAACTGAAAGGAAATTAACTAGAATCTAAAACTACCATTCTTTTCTGCCTTCAGAAATTTTTGAATTCCTAAAAGGTATCAATTAGTTTAAATATAGTTTTGAGTAAACAAGCAATGATACTATGTTCCAGTTATGGTTACAAAGACAGAAAGATGACATCTAAGATTTTTAAGGACTCATATTTTGTTCTACTTCAGACTGGAGTCTAGACACATTTAGCCTAAGAAGATTCAGAATGCAACTTGTTTCTAAGGATAGCTTGGAATATCACTGGAATGCTGGGAGATTAATAGTAGCACAACAAATATTGGAAGAAAACAAAAAGCAAATGTGAGAAAATTAAAAAAAAAAAAAAAGTCATTCCTGGCTAGGGGAGAGCCTCAGTAAACCAGGCAGCAGAATCAAAATCCTTAAAAGCACAGCTATTTATTAAGTCACTTCCTTATAATAAACAAGCACCGGGTAAGCAGTTTACTATGCTTTCATTTAATTCCAGGACAATTTAAGAGGCAGGTTCTATCATGTCTACATAGATGAGGTGACTGATGTTCTGAAAAGTAAAAATACTTGTCTAGGTTCCCATTGCTAACAAGGATAACAAGGACAGAACAAGGATTCAATCTCAAGTTCATCTAACACCAAAGTTTAATTCTGACTTTTCATATTTCTTTGTAAATCTCACCATCCTAAAAGCCTTTCCAGACTTCTCGTTATCAGTTAAGCATGACAGATCAGGATTCTAAAAGCTGGGTACAATACTATAATCTTTATAACTTCCACATGTTTTTCTGTTCCTGCCTGTTTGACTAAAATGACCAAAAAAACCCAAAAAAACACCTCTTAAAATCAAAAGAGCCTATATGCTCGACTTGAGGAACTGTAAGAAAAGGAAATCTAAATCTCACTCTTTAATAGGCCTTCCCAGGAGAACTGAAGAATGGTGAGAGAGCTAATTTCCACTGAAGTAGAAATTTTAGGGCTGTGCTAAGAGATGCCAGGCCAAGAGCAGAAATAAAAACTTTTCAAGTTCTTTTCCCTACTACACAAACATTTATATATTTCTGGCAAAGCTATTGAGTAACCATTAAAAATCAATCAATGGATGCTAACTATATAACTCCTAATATTTACTAAAGGATTACTTTTTAAATAAAATATAATAGATCTTTTAGTCAATTTTAAAATATAGGTTTCTTTTCTAAAATCATGTAGTTCTAGAAATAACTAAGTACACTCACTGAATGAAAAGATGCTTTGATATATTTGTACGTGTAATATGAATTCAAAATAGGTTTAATAAACTTCCAATGATGATAACTCTATACCTTCATCCTCTGCATCTGTTCTCTATTAAATGCATTTTGCTTCTTTAATGACTGATACTTGACTTTCATACTGATGAACTGACGTTCCATTGCTGCCCTTCGATCTTCCACCTAGAAAATATTAACATGTGTAATCGTTCTTGTATTAAGTGAAATGCCAATTTAATCAATGGAATATCTGTTAAGTACCTCTGCAAACAAAGAGTTGCCTTTACTACTGGGGTCCAAGGCTTGCTGGAGTGCCTGGTCTAATTGCACCTGAAGATCTTGATTTGCTATACGAGCTTTCTAAATTTAGAAATACAAAAACAAAAAAACCAATTTAGCTAATAGAGGTTAAGTAAGCAAGGAAACAACTTATTATAAATTTGAAAAGATGATGTTACTGTAATCACAGTACCTCTAAGGCATTATAGTAAGAAACTGCTTCTTTCTCTCGCTCCTCTTTTTCTTCTTTAAGACGGTCTACCTGGCGCATTAAATTAGTACTAAGAAGTTCCAGTTGTTCTTGTCTGTACTGTAGTTCATTCACTTCTTCTGTGAGGGTAGTCTATTCAACAGGAATTGAAAAAGAGGAGATTCTCCTCAATAAAGCTTTCATTTAGCAGCTGCTCAGCCATGGTTCAAAACTAAAACTAAAGAACCAGTTTAAGGTTGTAAGGTGCATCATAAAATAATAAAAATTACTAAATTTTTCAGCAAGGAACAAAATAAAAGGCTATCTTTTTCTCCTATGAATTTAAAACTTTAATTTTTAATTAACCTCAGCCTACAATGAAAAAAAAATCAACATTCAGCTGCATATCAATTTCCATGAAACCAACATTTATATAGCGCTTTTAGACACAAACTAGGATCAGAGTTAATGGCTCTAAATTCTTCCAAAGGTTTCACTAATTTGAAGGTAGTCTGTCTTACATAATCACATAATTTAAAGCTTTAGCATGCATGAAGTCATCCACCTAAAAACTCAATATTTTTTAATTAGTTACATCAAAATTAAGCCAAAAAGTATTTTAGCCTTAAAATTATAACAAAAGCATGTAAGAAGAATATATAAGAAAAAAACCCTAAGAACACACATGCCATAAAAATTACCTTTACACTTTCCATTTCAGTCAGCTCAATTTGCAGAGCCAGCATCTCTGAAGACATGCTTTCGTGTACCCGCTCAGACATTATTCGCATTTCCTCTGATTTGCATGAGAGGAGTTCCTTCTGATGATCTACTTTGTGCTTCAGCTGCTTTTCACTAAGCCTAGCTTCATCTAATTCTGCTTTCAGTTTTTCTAACTAAAGTAAAAAAAAAAAAAAAATTGCAATCTTAAAAAATCTAAAGGTAATTGAAGATCAGCAAAATATATAGTTGCAGTACAAATTATTCTGGCAATGCAGTGTAACTATTTGGAAGACAGTCAAGCTGAACAAAACTAATTACATTCTCATATAATACTAAATCTTGGAAAACTAAAAATATATAGTTTAAAGGGAACAAATTTACAGCAGAAGGATGAAGTTTTAAGGTAAAGCCTAGATTTAGCCTATTTCATTCCTCCTAGGTAAAACTGATAAATGATTGTATCAACCATTACTGGGTTATTGTGAGCCTCTCAACTGAGATCAGGTGGTTAAAACATTTAGCATAATACCTAGCATTCACTAAATGATTTCTGTTGCCAATAAAAAAAAAACTTTTGCTTGATGTCCAGGGTTATAATTATCACCTGTATTGAATTATTTTCAATTGGGTATTAACTTCCTTAGACTATATCCTGATATTTGTTTTCTATTTAAAAAAATAAGAGCCTCTTGACTTGCTTTCCCTTTCCTATTTTCATAATGTGAAAAAAAAAATTCAGCTGGACGATCTACGTTCAAATGACTGACCCAAATACACTACGTGATGAGACTACTCGGGTTTCCTACTTGGCCAAGGCTAGGCATCTTTTCATAGTGATATGCTCTGTCTTACAAACATACAAATAGTCCAGATAAATAATCAAAGTAAGTCTGGACTTATTTGGCTATTGTGTAAAGAGTGAATGGTATGAATAGCAACGGGAGACAGGCTACCTGGATATAAGGTTACAACAGGAATCTGAAGCAGAGATGATGGTGATCTGGACTAGAATGGTAGCAGCACAGATGTATTTATAGGTCAAGTTGTAAACACTTGTTGGTAGAAAGAAGTGAAAGATTTAAAATAAAATGTGAAAATTTTGGCACAGGTGACTTGAGAACATCCATTAAGACTGAAAATATTTTTTTAATTATTTAGTCTTTGCTCCACCAAAAAGCCATCTCTCATATAAGTGGCCTTGCCACAGACTCTGACTATGTCCTACGTTACTCTTTTATGTTTAGGTAACGAAAGCCACTGCTAAAATGAAAACAATGTGGCAGAGAGTGGCGGAAGAAGAATGCATCATTATTAATCATGCGTGTCTCAACTTAGTTTCAGACAAGGTGGATTGCTGTTTGCCAGAATGAATGTAAGATGATTCTAAGTTTTACATA
Organism: Suricata suricatta; assembly: GCF_006229205.1. Lineage (NCBI taxonomy): Eukaryota > Metazoa > Chordata > Mammalia > Carnivora > Herpestidae > Suricata > Suricata suricatta. The sequence continues at coordinate 90,637,123 of NC_043705.1, forward strand.
AAAGCATATTTTGATAGTCATGACTGTCTGACTACATTTTATGAAAAAATATAACCAGCTCAAATATATAATTTCAATGACATCTTTACTTAAAATGAGAAAACATATAAAAAGAGAGTTTAAAGAAATTAATTAACAGTATAGGTGGTACAGACATATAGAAATCTTAAAAGATGCTACATAAAACAATGAAAATTAGAAAACAGGCTTCTGAGAAAATAGGCAAAAAGTCAGAGGAGGTTTTGTAGAGAGGGGTCTGCAAAGTAGGGACTTTATACATAGAAGAGCCATGATAAAGGTTCTACATTCCTTAGAAGTAACCTGAAGGCACTGGATAGTTGGAGGTACTAAAAAAGAATGGACAATTTGTTTTTACGCATGAAATGAAGCCAGTATAACATGTCATTAGACTAAGTACTGCGATAGGGACTTTGGAATCAGACAGCTTCAGTTCAAATCTCGACTGATTTCTGTGGTTTTGTCCAATTTACTCAGTCTGTTTAAACACTGATCTTCTCATCTGTTATATGGAGACAATCATGGTATTTTCCTTAAGGAGATGATGTAAGAGGCAGATCATATGTTATTAGTTTACCTTCAATAAACAAACTAGGAAGTATCACTTCGAATATATGTTAATTTACAATAAATAAACTACCAGTTTCTTCTGTAGAATTATAAAGTGTATCACTAGTTGCAGTGAAAACTGGAGACTAGTCGTTCTAAAAGGAGACTGCCATACTATGCACTATAAGCAAGGCCATGGTGGCCACTGAACTAAAACTCCAATCAAATACCCAGTTAATGAAATCAAACAATTGTATGTAATTAGTACAATGTTATTAATACAACTCCCTCAGGTAAACTTGCTTCTCAGTGTTCCCCCTCCCAACATGATGATGATGGAGCCCTTGATCTCAGCAATTCGAATAGATGATATTAAGAAAACCGTCGTCAGCTAAAATTCATAGATTGCTAATTCCATAAGCACGAAATATTTTTGTTTTGACATACACAGAGACCCGCACCTTAGTTTTTAGTTCATGCACTTCCTGTCCGTGGCTTCTGCTGAGTCGTTCTTCCAACTGCTCCAGCTGTGTTTTTTGTTGTTGTTTAGTAGCTTCACATTCAGAGCTCAAACTTTCCAACATTCGACTCTTAAGCTCAACTTCTCTCTGAAGAGTATATTTTTCTTGTTCATAATTCTGAAAACAGATTTAAGTATAATTACATAAAGATAACTTAAAGCCATGAGGTAAAGCAGTTCTCACCTTGAACGGTTTCATTACTGTTTCACCTATTTGCTGCTTTCTATGTAACCAGCACATGTTAGATCCGGAATAACTTTGTAGTTAATCAGTCCTATGAGAAGCCCAGAGACTTTTAGTCCATGCGACTCATGTGGTAATTGCTTCTATGTCCTGTCAAGGAAGTAAAAAGTGTTCATGGAATGTCAACATGTCAAGTGATCTCTGCTAGGGGGAAGAAAAACAAACAAACAAACAAACAAACAAATAAACATTTAATAGCACTTCAGTTTTCCCAGTGAAAATTACTTGGTTTGATAATGACACGCTCTGTTTATAACTCTGAAAATAAAATAGTGGACTAGGTAAAAAATGAAATACTAAATTAGCCCTTACTTTCCAAATGTAGTCATCTAAGAAAATGGTCACAAATGGCTTCTCAAATGAATACAGTGCAGAGACAAAAGGAGGGTTTAGGAGGGCTTTTGCTTCTGACAGGGAAGTTTAAAGATTGAAAAAGGCATGAGTTCAAATGTCTTCAATAAGCTTTTAAAAATAAGGTAAAATTAAATAAGAGAAAAATAAGCAAGTTATTTTTATTTGCTATACCTAAATACTGAGATCAAAGTTTAACTATATTACTGAGCACTAACTACATAAAATGGAAAACAGATTAATTCATTCTTTCAATAAATGTGTGCCAGACATAACAGATACAGCAGTGAACAAGACAAACAAAATTCCCTCTCTCATGGAGCTTACAATCTGATTTAATTAGCTGAACCAGTGAATGACAGCAACTTTACAAAACAGTCACGGGGGAAGGCCTCTCAGCGGAGGTAACATATCACAGAAATGTAAAGGCTGAGGACTTAATCCAAGGGTGGGGATGGGTAATGAGCAATGCAAAGGGAGGCAACAGCTCATGTAAAGCCCATAAGGCAGGACTAATATAGCTTAAGAACAAGGGAAAGTAAAGATGAGGTCAAAAGGTTGTCATGAGTCAGATCACATACAAATCTGCAAACCCACGTAAAGAGTTTGGATTTTGTTATAAATATAATCAGAAGTCACAGTTGTGTGTGTGTGTGTGTTTAATGTCATTTATTTATTTTTGAAAGAGAGGAGAGAGAGTGTGTGCACAGGAGCAGGGGCAGAGAGAGAGACAGGGAGAGAGAGAATCCCAAATAGGCTTTGTGACACACTGTAGGTACAGAGCCTGATGTAGGACTCGATCACTTGGTCCCACAAACCATGAGATCATGACCTGAGCAGAATCAAGAGTCAGATGCTCAACCAACTGAGCCACCCATATGCCCCCATAGTAGTGATTTTAGCAGGGCTGAAACATGGTCTTTTGTTTAGTTTTCAGTGGCCACTTGGCTACTGTGTGAAGACTGAAGGGTATGAAAGGCAGTGAGTGAGGCAGGCATCCTGGTTAGAAGGCTACAGTAGTCTAGGGAACAGATGATGGTAGTCTGGATTAGAATGACAGTAACATGGACGGATGGTCAAGTTCTTAGAGCTTCCTAATGGATTAAACATGAGAAAAAAGGGACACAAAGATACTGAATAAAGCTCCTAGAAATTTGGCTCAAGTCATTTATATTCACTAAATAAGCTAAACTGCAAGAGAATGTTTTGTTAGCAGGCAGAGAATCAACAATTCTGTTTGTTACATTTGAGATGTCCATTAGTAGGCAACTGAATGCACAAATCTAGACTTTAAGGATAAACTTAGGACCAGGTATAGTGTCACAGGGCATTGTGATATTATCTAAAGCTATGAAACAACTGAGGTCATCAGGGAAGATGGCACACAAAATAAAATCTAAAATCCAGTATATGCTAAAGAGAAAAGTACCTTAAGTTTTCAAATTCAGAACACACAGAGCAGAAAGAATATTAGGAATTCATTTACTTCAGTCCCTTTTATTAGAGATAGGGTTAAATAGGAACTAGAACTAAAATCTTCAAAAAGGAAGCAAACTAATATTAATAATTTCTAGACAATACGAATCTTCAATAGCTAAGCACACCCTTATAAACACAGGAAGCCAGGGTCCTACCTCAGTCATGGTCATCATCTCATTACGACATTTATCCAACTGATTCTGCAATTCATTTTGGCTCTCCACTAGCTGTAAACCATATTGTGCAGCTTTTAGTCGCTCTTCTTCAACCTCTTTGAGCTTGCTTCGAAGATCTGCAATTGTATCTGCCTCCATGATTTTTTTTGCTTCTGGTCTACTGTAAACAGAGGAAATGAAAGGACTTAAGCTTAAGCAAAATACTCCGTACAATAACAATAATAAAAAAAAACATACATCTTTCCCCCTAAAACTACCGCCATACGAAAAAACACAGTATCAAATATTTTATTCCTGGCTTTTAAATGGTCAAATTTGCATGCTTATTCTAAAAGGAAGGTCTTGTTAATTCCGTTACCTGATTTGAGACCAAATCAAACAGAGGGAAGGAAAAAAACAAAACAAAAGCCTGAACACATTTGTTTCTAAGAAATGCAGGTACCTGTTCAGTTGTGCGCTAAGCTTCCTTAAATGCTGAGGTTGGATGGGTTTCATACATCACTAAAGAGGTAATCATAAGAGAACAATGAAAGAAGTCAAGAAACTTTATAGTAACTTGACTGCTACTTAAAATATAAAAAGGCAGCTTTGAATGAGGTTTGTAGGGCAAGGACTATCAGGTCCACAATTTTTCAAAACAGTGTTAACTTCTTGAACACATTAAATTTGCAACATGAAATTTGCTTTATTGATAACAGGCTCACTAGTATTTTCCTAATTATTCATAAGAAAACATGCAAAACAGAATCATGTTCAGAATAATTAAAGAACATTTCTCTCAATCTAGATTTCTAATCAATGATTACAACATTATATATAGAAATATTCCCCTGTAACTCAACCTTACTCATGATCCTTTCCAAATTGGTCCCAGTCGCTTAGGCCAGATTTAAACTCAGCTTTGCATTCAAAGAGCAACAGGCCATTAATAAGGTGTTTCCCTACTGCTAAGTCAATGTAGTCATTCACCAAATATTTCTTTAAGTCTTATGCACTGAGATGGGCATTTCAAACCCATCAGAATCCAGATTGACCAAAAAAAAAAAGCACTCTTCTTTCATGTAACTTAACTTCTAGTGGGAGAAGACAAGCAATAGTAGTATAATAATTAAACACATTAAAGTGGAAATAAAATTTATAGAAAAGAACAGTATAAGGGAACTTGGAAGAGGTAGGAGTATTGTAAGTAGGATGAAACCTAAAACAAGTATTGGGAGAAAAGCCATCCAGTGACTTCTGAGCAAAGCCTTGCAGAGGATAAGAGCATTAGCCATGTACCTCTTTCCAGAAAGAAAAAGGAGTAGAGGTAGAAGGGTAGCATTCAAATGGAAGGAAACCCAAGAAATGAACAAGAAAGAATTTAAGTCAGAGAAGAGAATAGGCTAATAAGGCCACTGCAAGGACTTTGGCTTCTACTCTGTGTAAAATTGGGGGTCACTGCAAAGTCTGGAGTAGAGATCTGATACATTTAGAAGGATCATTTTGGCTGCTATGTTGAATAGTTTGGAGGGGAGCAAGTGGGAAGCAAAAGGACCAAGTGACCAAGTTAGATGATTGCTCACATACGGATGGTTGTATAGGAGGTGGGGAGAAATGGTCGAATTCTGCATGAAGCTTGGACATAAACCCAACATGATTTTCTAACAATTAAAAGTGGGTGTATTAAAAAGAGAAAAGTCAAAAATATCTCCAACACTTCTGGCCTGTGCAACAAGTAGGGCAGATTTGCCATAAATTGAAGCATCAAAAACTGGGAGGAAAGACCGTTTTTAAAAAATCAGGGGCTTGGTGTGCCTGGGTGGCGCAGTCAGTTAACCATCATAATCTCACAGTTCGTGAGTTCGAGCCCTGTATCAGGCTCTGTGCTGACAGTGAGGAGCCTGCTTAGGAGTCTCTCTCTTTCCCTGTCAAAATAAATAAACTAAAAAAACCCTCAGGGGCTTATGTTTTAGACACGAAATATGTCAAGTAGTCAGTTGGCTATACAAGTAGAAGGATCTGGGCTGGTAATAGAAACCTAGGAGTTATTAACATAAATCCTTGAGCCTCGGTATCACCACAGTATGAGCACAGTTAAAGAGAAGAGGACCTAGGTTTGAGCCGTTAAGAGGTGGAAAGAAGACAGCAAACTATACTCAGGCATGACCAATGAGATAGGAGGAAAACCAAGAGCATATGTCATCCTGGAAACCAACTGAAAATGGGTTGGAGAGAATGGTAGGGAAATAGGACACAAGTCCAATTTTGCTGCAAAGGAGACTAGATAAATAGAGCAGTAGAAAAAGGGGGAATAGGTTTGTCTTTTAAAGAAAAAAAAATTTAAGAAAAAACAACAGCATGCTTGTATGTCATGGGATCGATTCAGGAGAGGAAAAAAAACTGATGCTAGAGAGGCCATGGGGAACTGCTAGAGAGATGAAAAGAGAATGAGGTCTAACGTACAGGAACTGAGTTTAGAAGGAGCATGAATATTTCATCTAAAGTAAGGGAAAGCAAAGTATTTGGGTATAGACACTGATAAGTAGGTATAGTAGTGGTGGGAGTCTGCGTAAGTGCTCTTCTAACTTCTCCAATTTCTCAGTGAATCAGGAAGCAAGGTCATTAAGAATGAAGAAGGAGGAGAGACATGGTTTCAGAAGACAGAGGGAAATAAAAGGTATCCCATGTTATCCAGGGCTGGCAGACCTTTCCAGGGGTACCTCGATGGCTCAGTCAGTTAAGTGTCTGATTCTTGATTTCAGCTTAAGTCATGATCACATGCTTCATGGGTTTGAGCCCTGCATCAGGCCCCATCAGCTCCACGTGCTGCCAGCTTGGGGACTGCTTGGGATTCTCAACCCCTGTATTCCCCTCCCCTGCTCACTTGCAGGCACTGGATCTCTCTCTCTCTCTCTCTCACAAAATAAATAAAGTTTAAAAATAAAACATAACACCTTTCCAAAACCTGGTGATGGGGCTAGGCACTAGTTATTGCATTGTTAATAATAATATATACTTGTTGAGTATTTACTATTTGCCACGCAGAGTGCTTCAAATAAGTTATCTCATTTAATTGTCTTGATGGACCTAAGTTAAGTATTATTATAATTGAAATTTACCAAATAAATAAATAAATAAAGGAGCTAGCCTCAAGATATTCTGGCCAGTAATGTCAAGGAAGCCAAAAAACTAGCTCTCATTCATTCAAAAGACTTGCTAGAATTTCTATTGTGTGTTGGGTACTGGGTACTAGGTTACTGCTGAGGACACAAGGATGACCCCAGAACTGGACAATCCCCCTGCCTTCTTGAACCTTACAAGACTCTATTAGTGGAAAGGCATTGAACCAAATAAATGAACTGTAAAGTTTTGCCAACTGTGGTGAGTGCAAGAGGGAGAGATGTAACAGGCTATTTGAGCCTATAACATGGAGGCACTGTCCTAAACTGGGACGTGGGGTGGGGACAGAGTAGGGTAAGTATGGACAAGAAAGATTTCTCTGAGGAAGTAACTTTTCAGCAAAGGTCTAATGGATGAGTAAGAGTTAACCTATCCATTTGCAAAGCCACGGTTGAATAACTACAGCTAATAGGTACCTGACACTGTGCTTGGTGTATTGCATATGTTACCTAATTCTCTCAACAACTCCCTGAAGTACAAGGTATTTCCCCCATTCACACATGTGCAAACTGAGGCACAGAAACGTTTAGTAACTTGGCCAGGGTTATCAACTAGTAAGTGGCTGAGATGGGTACTTGGTGTGCAGCTCCAAAGCCTGGTGCACCTAACCACTTTTCAGCCTCTCAGAAATATAACAAAGTATTTAGGAGGCAGGGAGCTGGGGGATTCAGGCTGGCTGCCTGAATCTTACTCCACTTCCACAACTCACTGGCAGCATGAGCTTGGACAACTTATTATTTTATTTTATTAATTTTTTAATAGTTTATTGTCAAATTGTTTTCCATATAACACCCAGTACTCTTCCCCACAAGTGCCCTTCTCCATTACCACCCCCTCTTTCCCCCTCGCCCTTCAGCCCTTGGTTCGTTTTTAGTATTCAATAGTATCTCATGTTTTGCGTTGGACAACTTATTTAAGGTCTTCTTTGCTCATCCATAAAGCAAAGACGGTAACATCTACCTAACAGGGTTTTTGAGAATATTAAACCAGCTAAGGGATGAAAAGCAATTAGAATCTGACACGCAGCTCTCTGGGGCAGCGAGGTCCAACGGAAATAGAATGCGAGCTACATATGTGATTTTTAATTTTCTAGGAGCCAGGTTGAAAAAAGTAAATACGGTGAAATTCATTTTAGTATTATTTTATTTAGCCCAAGACATCCAAAACAGCATCATTTCAACATGTAATCTTTATAAAATTATTAACGGGCTACTCCTCTTTTTGTGTAGTCTTCGAAATTCAGCGTGCATCTTACACTTTACAACACTTCTCAACTCAGACTGTCGCTAGTGGCTACCGTACTGGACCCAGCGGACCTGGTGTTTTGCTATCACCCGGAGGCCCTGGCGAGCGACCCCGGCCTGCGTACAGAGGCAGAACAGCCGAAGCTGGCCACCCGGCCCAACAGAAGATTGACACCGGGTCGGAATCTGGTTGAGAAGAACTCCGGGTTCCGCTGAAGAAGTTGTTCCTGCTAAAGGCCTCCGCCGTGACCCAGACCCCAAGTTTCCTTAGGCCCTGCTTTCCCCAGTCACCAGAGAGCACTCCCTTTGCCGCTCCCACAGCTCCTCTCCACACTTACCTCCCTCCAGGACCCTTGCCCCTACCTCTCTCTTCACCCCTTTACCCTGCGGCTGCAGGCAGCCGCTCGAGACGGGGGCTCACGGCTCCCGGGTTCGCCCCACTTCACGATCAGAAGCGTCTGCCCATTCACTCGGCTAATTCTCTAGTAAGCGCCAGGGCTTTTTGAATGCTGTTCCCGCGAGAACTCACACATCTCGCGAGATGTTCCCTCCCCACCCCCCCACCGCCCCCCTCGCGAAGCCGCGCGCTAAGGAAAATCGGGGAGGAACTTCCAATAGAGCGTCTCGATCCCTCCCTACTGCGACTGCGCAGATGCACGGAGGAGGGGTGGGGAGCCTGGGACTTTGTGCCGGCGCAGATGTAGTTCTTTAGCCCGTCAGCTTTAATCACGCTTCTTCTTGTAGGTGACTTCTGGTGTCTACTTTTAATTGCCATGCCGTTTGTTTCTGTTTTGTTTTGGCGCCATTACCTTCTGGAGAGACAGTTTCATTAAAAGGAGAGACGGTGGGAAAAATCTCTGGTGCAGAAACTTCCGGCTTCCTCCTGCAGATTGGCCGGCTTGCACTCTGAGGGCCATACCCCATGGTTCCAGGACTCTGAATCAGTGTGACAGAATCACAGTTACAGTTAGTTATAGAACAGGACAGGTATCGTTATAATGGCGTTAACAGTTGCCAGTACAGTGCTAAATTTTGTCCGGGTTATCGCAGTGAAACCCACAAACAGCCTTATGAGGTAGGTATTACCCTCTCTACTAAGGAAAACAGCCCCAAGAAAAAGATATATTGGCCAAGTGAAAGAATTAGAATTTGAACTAATGCAGTCTCTGCCAGAGGCCAAGCTCTTGTGTATGAGTTTAAATAACGAGTTTATGTTTTGTAAGCCTAATGTCTATTCATAATTCAAAAATTTAAGCAATTAGAACAATAGCCAGCATTTACTGGGCACTTCTGAGTCCTAGTAATTGTTATCTGGGTCATGAGCTTTGAGATCATCTTTCTTTCCTACTTGAGCCCTTGGCCATAGCTCCTCTATGGTGTTTTTCTTCCCTGGTGGATCTTATCAGCGAATAAACATGCTGTAATGACTTACATCTCAAAAAATAATTCTAATTTTCCTTGACTCCAGCCTGCTATTTGCTTCCCTAGATGACAAAATTCCTGGGTTGGGGGGAATTGGGACTACCTATCTTCATTACCTTACCTCTTCTTACATTTTTTTCCCCAGTTCGGGTTTGGGTCCCCACAAGTCCAGTAAAAATGGCTCTTCTCAATGTCACCAGTGAGTTCTGTCTTTCAAAATCTATTACTTAGTCCTTATTTATCTTGTATTATGACAGAGTGGATCACTCTTACTGAGTTTGGCTTTAGGTCTTGGGGTGCTACACCCTCCTTGTTTTCCTCTTTTCAGTTTCCTTTGTGGACTTCTAGTTCTTTTTTAAAATTTATTTATTTAAATTCAAGTTAGTTAACATACAGTGTAGTCTTGGTTTCAGGAGTAGAACCCAGGGATTCATTCATCCCTTACATATGACACCCAGTGTTCCTCCCCAAAACTGCCCTTAAAGCCCATCATCCATTTAACCTGTCCCTTACCCACCCACCTCCCCTCCAGCAGTCCTCAGCTTGTTCTCTGTATTTAAGAGTCTCTTATGGTTTGTCTCTCTCTCTCTGTTTTTATATTATTTTTCCTTCTCTTTTCCTATGTTATCTGTTGTGTTTCTCAAATTCTGCACAAGAGAGATCATATAATATTTATCTTTCTCTGACTTATTTCACTTAGCATAATACCTGCTAGTTTCATTCATGTTGCTGCAAATAGCAAGATTTCATTCATTTTGATTGCTGAACAGTATATTTATATATATACCACATCTTTATCCATTCATCACTTGATGGACATTTGGGCTCTATCTGTAATTTGGCTATTGTGCTAGTGCTGCTGTAAACATTGGGGTGCATGTGCCCCTTCAAATCAGCATTTTTGTATCCTGTGGACGTCTAGTTCAGACTGAGTGAGGCCAGACAATGAGGATTGACATAGGTTTGAAGAGTGGCAACAACTGATCCCTTCCAGTTGCCTAGCAGATGCACTTGGGGTATGAATGAGCCATGTGCTTGTTCATTTGTCATCATTCCTGTGTTCTTGAGTAAATGAAATTCCATTTTTCCCTATCGTTAACAAAGATTCCTCAACCCAGTTCCTCAAAGTAAGACAATAGTCTAGCCTAGGTCAACCATGATCTGAACATCATTTTTTTGTTGCTGTTACGTGAGAAAGTAGACCTACATTTCACTAATGTTTTTTCCAAATCTAGTTTTTAGTATTTTAAACTACTGAGTGGCCACAATGTGTTAAGCATAGTGGAAGGAATTCAGAATGTAGTAATCCCTACCTCTGTCTGGAAGAGGTTCAGAATATAGTAGGGGACTAAAAAATAAAACAAATATAAATAACTACAGGGACACACACACACACACACACACACACATATGCTATGTGAATAGTACATACCCTACACTAAAAGAATATGTGAAGCTTTCTTGTGTGGGTGTTCCTTTAATGTGTCATAGAGCAGGTGGCACTTGAGCAGGGCCATGAAGGATGGCTGAACTAAGGGAGAGTGCATTCAAGGGGAGGGGATATTAGCAAAATCATAGAAGTTACCCATATCATAATTATGGTCATTCCTTAGGAATGGTCTGGATAAATTGCTACCAGTACCACCATTGGACACTAGATGTCATAAGTGAAATAATTCTAGATGGTCCCCAGCTTGTTTGGAAAACTTAAGATTCATAGTTCCAGATACAGATGCACATACCCAGATGAAGTCCACATACCATGCACTAAATGCCATAGGTCAGGGGAAAAAAACCATATTATCTGTCATTTTTGATTTACCTAATGTGAGATGGGATTTTGCTTCCTCACACAGAGTTTGGATTCACCAAGCATAGGCAGAGATTTAGATGCTGGGAAAGAACAATCTTCCTTCCCAATACAATTTCTAATATTATAGCTGTTCGAAACTGGAAGAGACTGCTATTGTGAACTGGCCATCATTCCTTCACTATGACCGTTCCAGTGGAAATGAGAGGATTGTTCGTCAGACATGGTGTTGAAAGAGTGTTACATTGTACTGAAAGCTGTATTTTGACATGAACTTACTGAATGATTAAATTTGCTTTTGGTATTATAGGGGAATAGTCTTTGTCCTCAAGGAATTTAGAATTTAGTGAAAGAGGCATTTATTTACCAAAATAAACTCTTACTGGGAGTATGGTTTAGACTTTCTTATTCGTTTTTATGATTAAGTTCTAAGCTAGTTTGGAAGGGATCAAGCAGGAACAAGACGAGGACTCTTTATGACACAGAATTTGCAAATAGGAACTGGATCGATTTACAAAGCTCCAGAATTCATAGGCTGGGTCAAGAAATGAAGTTTTCGAAGTTACATTCAAGGTTGTGGTAATTGAAACCCAGAGAATGGCTGAGATCAAGAAAAAGTCTTAGAGAAGAGAGGGCTGTGTGCAGGACTTTGGTGATTGTCCTAATCCACAGAACAGGAGAAGAATAAGGAGACTGTAGCAACAACAACAAATAACAACAAGAGAACCATCTAAAAAGTGATCAGGAAATTTAGCTGTCACAGTTATTGTGTTAATTATATATCAACATGAATGACTGCACCAGGCAGGTGGATTTGACTGTTTAATAGTAATAATGATTGTGGCAGTCTTTCTTGGTCCTGCCATGGGTAGTCAGCTTCAATTCTTCACAAATTCTATTGCTATACTCCTTCTCCCCCTGAATAGATGCAGTCCTCACTCAGAATAAAGGTGCACCATCCTTATATTGTTGACATTTATTGGTTAACTTCCCAAAATCAATTCCATCCTCCTTTTCCTGCCTGAAGCATTCCAATTATTCTTTAATAATTCATCTATCTCTCCATTTTCAACCATGTGGGTTGTTTAAAATTGATCCTATCCTTCAGCTGAAAGGTAGCCCATGACTCTGGTTATAGTAATTTGTTCAGAGATAGGCATGCAACTGAATCCAAGCCAGTGAAACAAAATGCAATATCCACCAAGGCTGCCAGAAAATGGATATATTTTTTAACCTACTCTGTACCTAAACTTTGTAGTCCAGAGCTTCCAGCTGCTATCCTGGTTCCATGAAGCCTAAGTCTGCTTGGAATAAACTCAAATGCAGAGCTAATAATTAGAGAGGTTGAGAAAGAGTCCAGGTCATTTTGTTTGTGTCCTACATCAAGCTAGAGATGTCCATAAACTATTTAGTCTTTGCTTACGTGTCTTCAATTTTTGTTTTCTGTTACTTGTAACATGAAGCGTTTTAACCAATACACTCAATAATATTTAAGTCTGAGCTTGAGTGAACTAATTAACTTGTCATGGTTTTCACTCTACCTTTAGGATGCTATAAGGTCACAACTGGAGGTTTCTAACATCCAGAGATAGGCTCTGTGATGGCTTCTCTGAGAAAAATGCATTGGCTGAAATAAAAGGAAGACTTATCCTCAATGAAGGGGCCTAGTATACAGTGCAGTAAAATAAGGACCCAAAATAGTTTGTATGTTATCCCTTTCTTGGCAACACTTCATGTTACAATTATGCCTCTGTTAAGCTGAATTTGGGTGATTTTAGCACCTAAGACAGAATTTAGACTGAAGGTTCTTGGGCACCTGAGTGGCTCAGTTGGTTGAGCATCCAACTTCGGCTCAGGTCATGATCTCACGTTCCTGGGTTCAAGCCCCGTGTCGGGCTCTGCGCTGACAGCTAGCTCAGAGCCTGGAGCCTGCTTCCGATTCTGTGTCTCCTTCTCTCTCTGCCCCTCCCCCTCTCATGCTCTGTCTTTCTCTCTCTATCAAAAATAAATAAAACATTAAAAAAATTTAAAATGACTGAAGGTTCATGTCAGTTATAGTTTTTACTTGCCAAAAATAGTACCCAGTCTAAGTTAAAAATATATATGTAAATAAAAAATACCAGTTTTAATTTTTGCAACTATTCACAAGACTGTAATTGCTACTTATCCTGTGTTTCCGTGCCCATTACATATTTCTTTTATGTTCTGTCAGCATCCCAACTAGTTGAGACTCTTTATCCAGTACAGAGACCCAAATTTGCATTGCTAAATAAAACATATTCACTAGTTATGATTTATATTGCTCACTATTCTCTTGGCCCACATTTATTTGGTCTGATTCAGAGTGAGATAGGATAAAAGTTAGGGTCTTGGTTTTTTTCTGAGAGCTTGAAACTGTCACACTACTTTGTGTGTGTGCGCAGGCATGCACCTGAATTCAGTGGAAAGAAGTGTCAACTGTCTTGATGTTGTAACTCTTAGTTTAATGTTTTTTATTCCTAGAAAAAAACAACTTGGGAGTGTTCACAGGAAAAGGAGAAATGGATGAGTCGGCACCTCCAAGTAAGCGACTGAGTACACCTGTTCCATAATGCTTGCCCATGAATTGCCTCCTGCCTTGTTGCCACTAGGTGACAGTCTTTACAAATATTTTATCTGAAAGAGTGTCTTTCTGCTACAGAGATTAGATTCTGTTGGGAGAGATGATACCTTGCTAATTTCAGCTAGAAAATTAAGCAAACACATGTATGTGTTATAAAACTATACTTTTAAATTACATGAAGTCATACTTATTCTTCATCTGGAACACTCTTCTCCTCCTACTACTTAGTTTACTCCATTCTACAGATTGAATTTTTTCCCCTAAAATTTATACGTTGCAGTCCTAACCCCGCAGTGTGACAGTATTTGGAGATAGGGTTTAGGAAGTAATTATGGTTAGATAATGTCATGAGAGTGGGGCCCTAATTTGATAGGATTAGTCCTTATAAGAAGAGAAAGAGAAAGATCTCTCTTTATCTTTCTCTGTCTCCACCCCCCACCCTCATGTATAACAGAAGAAAGGCCACGTAAGAAGGTGGCATCTACAAATCAGGAAGAGAGCTCTCACCAAGGAATGGGCCAGCACTGTGATCTTGGACTTCTCAGCCTTCAGAACTGTGAGAAATAAATTCTCTATTGTTTAAGTATTTTGTTATTGTAGACTGGCAGAGCCTCTCCACAGCTGGAGAGGCCTTTTGACTCATGGTTAAGAATACAGTACATATTCTAGAGTCAGCATCTGGGTTCATTTGCAGGCTGTGTTTCTCCCTAGTGGTGTTACCTTTAAGAAACTTCTTAGCCTCTCTAAAACTCAGTGTCCTCAAGTACAAAATCAGATAATCAAAGGACCTAATTCAATAGGTCATTGCATAGTTTAAATGAATACTTTTCAAACATTTAGCTTGATGTCAGTAATGTCAAATGTTAAGGGTATTGTCTCAGCTCAGATGTTACTCCCTCTGGGACAGAAAAGAGTTCCCCCTTTCTGAATCCTTGTCCTAGAGCATATATTTTATGTACAGTTTATAGCACCCTGGGCTTATCCTTTTGGAGCACTTAAAACAGTTTGAAGTAATTTGTGTAATTTATGTCTGCCTCTCTCACTAAACTGTAAGCTATTTGAGGCTAGAAAGGCCTTTATATGTTTTACTCACTGTCGTTTCTCTTGGCAATGGTCATAGTGTGTGGGAGAGCTAGGTGCTAAAGTCAAGTTTGATTAATGAATGAAAAATGAAATTCATTAATTTAAAGGTGATTCTGTAAACTGAGAGAACTAAGTCAAGTGACTTGTATTCTTAATTCTGAATGAAAGATGCAGAAAGTTTATTAATTGTTTATGTGAAACAAATTAAATGTCTCAGAGATGGTATGCCAAATGTGTAGTTTAGGATATATGATAACCTTTGACATTTTAATCACTTTGTGCATTTATGATAATATGTATCCCTCACTTGAGCCAGTTTTTCTTCATTTAGAATTTATATATTGATGTAATTTCTTTAATTCAGGCATTTTAAATTATACTGAGGAATCTGGTGTAAAAAATAACTCTCTGGGAGGGCCCGTAAAGCAAAGGGTTTTTGGCTAAAGGAAGTGTTCATTTTTGTAAATAGACTTGTATGAAATTCTTATAAAGGAAGATCCAACCTTGATTAACCTAAAGTTTTAAAACTCATGTTTTCCTAATATGTTATCATGTCATGGACAGGTTTATCTACTGCCTGCAAAACAAAATATGTTGTCTTATTAATTTTCTAAAAATAGAAAATATTAAAAAGAGTGTATAATAGTAGTAATTCTTAAAGTCCTTTGGTTATGAAATGGCCAACTAAGTAAGATGGCTCAAAAGCATAATAATGGGAAATGTACGATAAGTGTTAGTTATTCATGTTTAAAAAGATAATTTCATGCTTCCCAAGTTTTCTTAAATTATGAGGAATGAGAAAGTGTTTTGTGGGCCTTACATACCTTAGACAGATAGTAAAAGCTCCCTTTTTCCTATCATGGTGATAAAACTTTAGGCAGCCTTGATACAGAATATGATCCTTTCTTCAAACATTGCTTTACCATTTTATTTGCCTCTGCATTATCAGACAGGATGCTTGGAACCTGGCTTCATCACAAATGAACCCCATCAACTCCCGTATGACATACTACATGCTGGCAGTGTTTGGCTACTTTTGATAAATTGGTCAGTCTTGTGAAATACTTCTCTAAGCTGAAGTTCTGGAACTTGTCAGGTGTCCTCTCTGACACTCATGTCTTCCTTCAGCTCTCAGATTACCCAACCAGCTGGGGTAAAGCCCATTTCCTCCCACAAAGCATGCTTCTTTGGAAATTCGGATCTAATGGCTTTTGACACTAAAAAGTAACACTCTTGCACTTTCTGTCAGATCAGTGCTGAATAATCTCTGGGGGGTGAGTAACCTTTCAAATGTTGAAGGAGTAACAATTCCAGGGGCCAATGTGCACTTACAATTTGTAAGAAAACTTAGAGGAATACAGTGTCCCTTTTAACTACATTTGAATGTACCAAGGTCCAAATCTCTAAGCACAAAATAGGTATGTCTTCTGAATTACAAAGGCATGTAATCATTATTACTATTGTATATGACTGAAGGCAGGGAGTTACGAAAGGGCCTTGGGTGATCGTTATCCTCCTACCAATAAAACTCCTGCCAAAGGGATTAATAAGTGTTTTATAAGCAGAGGCAGAGTTAAGTTTTTGAAAACAGCATCCCATTCACAGGACTTAAATCTCTCAAATGGAAAAAGAGGTTAAAAAACTAACATCTTGTCTATTCTTACATATAATGGGAAGGTCTGATTTTCTTCTAACTCCCACAAAAATAAGCAGTGCTACTCTCAGTCTAAGAAATAGATATATGTATGTATGTACATTTCAAAGAGTGGTTTCCAAACTTTGTTCTACATTAGAAACACCTAATATAGAACATTAATGAGGAGCTTTTACAACCCCTGATGCTCAGGCGTACCCAACACTAATTAAATTGGGATGCCTGGGGGTGGGTGCCAGGCATCAGTAATTTTTAAAGATCCCGGGGAGAATGCAATGTGCAGCAGTTTGGGAACCTGGGTTAACATAGGCATGCACTCGCTCCTGCACTCCAGCTTTAATTCGCTGCCTCCTGGGGCACCTGAGTGGCTCAGTCAGTTAAGCATCCGGCTTCGGCTCAGGTCATGATCTCACGGTTCATGGGTTCGAGCCCCGCATCAGGCTCTGTGCTGACAGCTAGCTCATAGCCTGGAGCCTGCTTATGATTCTGTGTCACCCTCTCTCTGACCCTCCCCTGCTCACACTGTCTCTCTCTGTCTCTCAAAAATAAATAAAAACAAAAAAAATTTAATTCGCTGCCTCTTTAGCTCAATGGTTCTCAACCTGACTACCCATTAGAATGACAGGACATCTTTAAAAAATCCCATTCTGATTCATTTGGTCTAGGGCAGGGTATAAGAATCAGAAATGTGTGGCTCTTCCCCAAGTGACTCTAATGTACAGCCATGGTAGAATCACCGGGTTAGCTGATTATATAAAGACATAAGATAATGTGGGTCCTTTAGTCTTTTTCTGGCAGTTAAAGAGTTTTCTATTTAAACTCTTTTTGAATTATTGTTCACCTGATTTGTTGAATGAATTGTTTTCTTCACTTTACTAGACTGTAAAGTCCAACCATTTTCCTGAGTCCATCGGTGGTAGGATTGCCCAATAAGACACAGGATAGCCAGTTAAATTTGATTTCAGCTAAACAATGAATAATTTTTAGTACAGGTATGCTCATGCAGTATTGGGATATATAATAAAAAAAACACTGTTTATCAGAAATTCAAATTTAACTGGTGTCTTGTATTTTTATTTGTAACTTCTGACCATGTTAAGTAGTGGGAGAGCTCATGCTTGAGAAAATCAGCAGCTGAATTCAGCAAGAGTTTCATCCTTTCAATCTTCGCGGTTTATGGCTTGTCTTTTAGTTCTTACCCTTCTAACTGTAGAGGTAGATAAAAAGGCAGGGCACTCTGGGAATTATAAGCTGCTTAAAATCCTGCAGTGAGCCAAGTAGACCCACATTTTCCTTTTGCTTAGGATGTCATTGAGTGACCAACAGGGGAGCAGCATAGCACTGTGTAAGAAAATAAAACATGGAAAGGGGTGAAGATCTGAATCTTTAGCATAAGCTTTACTTTCAGGAACCCCAGTTCATGTGCTCTCAAGATGATTGCCATTTTGAGCCTTTACTATGACTTTTAAATAGTTCAGAATTGCTTCTTTAAAGAGTATTTCTTCCTAATCTATCTGAATATCAGATGCTTGCTGCTTCAGCTGGAGTTGAGATAGTTTACAAAGTGAAACTGTTCTCAGAGCATAGCTTACTGAGTCTGAACTAATGGAAACTTTAGATTGTCCCTAGCAATCTTGTAAGAACTTGCTCATCTCAAGAAGCTTCCCAAGTGGTCTGGATGCTTCTCAGCCCCATCCTCTAAGGACTGTTCACCATAAACTGATTCCTGAAATTTCCTTCCTCCCCATCATCCCAAATAGGCCTTGAACTATAAATAAAAGCTGTGGGTAGGTGTACTTCTTAGCCAATAGCAGGCTTTATACAAAAGGAAATGGAGTGAGATTTCATGATAATTTCCAGAAAGCAGGGGTTGTAATGATTTTACCAAATTGGAGCCTGATATTTTGATGAACAATTCTTGAGCACCCCTCATAATTTCCTCCGCTGGGGAGATAGGCAAACAGGTAATATGTCAAATCCCTGTTTGCAGGTCCAAGGTACTAATAGAAGGAGTGAAACAGGTGAAGCACATTAACTTTTAACCTGTTAACATTGATTTTTTTCACTAAGCATTGGATGTTTAGAAGGGAAATGCATGCTGGCAGAAAAGAGACAAGACAGAGGGTGATAGCAGGGGGCTGAAAGCTGGCCTGCATCATGGAACATATATGCAAGCCAGCTGGGCCCACGTGCAGATGTTTTTATAGGAACAAGGAGGGGAAGTGTTCTAATATTCGGCACATTAATGAAGTAGTGGAATTTCTCTTTCAGTGATGCTGCTCCTTTTTGTGGCTACAAGTGGGGTAGAGGATCAGAGGCTTTGGGATAAATTTATTATCCCAAAATGAGTTCAAGGAAATTGCTTACAGTGATAGTAATGCTTTTTTCCAAGTTCAATTAAAAGGGGTTAATTTTCTAGTATGATGGCTCTGAAAACTAAAGAGTCATATGGATAAAACAATCAAATCATCATCATATAATTTATTCATAGGTGGGCAAACATGTACTTAGTTGGAGAAAATAGTTTAAAATTGATCTCCTTGAGTTTACATGTTGAGCATGTTATAGGGCAATGGAAGTTAAGTCCGCCCTACCCCAAATGGTTAGCTTGGTCTTCCACTTTTTGCCTGAATGCTTCAGCAGCATATATTCCAAAAAATGGAGGAAGCCAACTTTTCTATGTCAGTTGAAGGTGTGCAAATTGGTGGCCCACTGTTTAGCCCACATAGTGCAGGAAAAAAGGGGGAAAAACCTTTCTAAATTTGGCTCTAATTTTGAGCCAAAATTAGAAACCAGGGAATTCACACACACAGACACACATGCACACACAGAAATTTGGATTGCCAGCTTCTCTTGGAAAATCAGAAGATTTGGTTATGCTGTGTTCACATTCCTCATGCCAATACCTTTGTATTTTTCTGGGTACATGTTTTTCATTTTACCATAGTGCCTGTCACTGTATCATTGGATTTATTCATTCAGTGAAATAGGTCAGATATAAGGAGACATTTATAGTACCTTTATGTATGGCTCCTATATATATATATATATATATATATATATATATATTTGGATTTGCCATCTGTGATAGGAGGCTAGAACAGACTGTATTGTCGCTCCAATGTCTTTCAAGCTGATTCTGTGATTCTTCTCTTTTATATAAATGGTTTTTAATGTTGGAGATTATCTGATACTTTGCTTGAGTAAAGAACTTGACTATATTGCAGCCCTAAGAGTCATTTCTGTCCTATTTCAATTTAGTCTGCTTAAGATGTGAATAAATTTATGACTAAGAGAATAACTCTTAGTTTTGTTCTTTGGCTGTGTTTTCATTGATGAGAATTAAAGAGATCATCTGGATAAACTTATTTATAAATGAATAACAGAACTAAGTAATTTGAATGTTCAGAAGTGATTGCCTGTGCACGTAAAATCTGGCAAAGAGATGCTCAACTGCTGACTTGCCCAGTATCATACAACTTACCATAAGGAAGTACCTTCGGGATAAAATCTGACCCCTTTGTATTACAGATGAAACTGAATTTAAGAGAGGTAAAGCCATTTAATCTTAATCAGACCATAGATTTGTGTCATAGCTGGGGCCTAAATCCATCTCTTTTGACTTTATCCAAGGCCAGTGTTGTTTCTCTTATGCTTAATTGCCTCTAATTACATAGATACAGCTTTGGGTTATTTCTCAATTTTCATTGCTATTTATTTCAGTAAGCATTATTTATAATAAAAATGATTACAACTTTGTCATACTTATGCATTTTATTAAAATTATCAAAATTATTTATGATGAAATTATAAATCATTTCATAGGTACTTTTCTTGAAAATATGAAAATGATTCTTAATAGTAAAAAGTTTATAACTCATAGTTTAATTTAAAAAGACTTCCAAACAATAGGAAATGCTAACAATAGTTGTCTTTGCATAATTTTAGATAGCTTTCCTTACTTCTTTCCTGTTATTTTCTTTTTGTCCAAAATTTCCATAATGAATCTATATAATTTTTATAATTGTTAGAATTTTAAAACAGTTATATAAAAGAAACAAAGGCAAATCTAGCTTAATAAAGACATGAAACACTTATGTGAAATTAAAATGTTCTCACACCTCATTCATTCCTATGAGTGAGCTGTAAAGACCATTTCCTGTGACTCAAATATGCACACACAAAGAGAAAGGATTTGACACTTTCCCACAGTGAAAGAAAAATGTCTGGTGGCCGTGATTGCAAGGGGCATGTGATGAGGGCTGTGACCTAGAGTGCATTCCAGGCAGAGTGACACTGACTTTAAAATTGAAAATCCAGCAGTTCCAGCCCTCTCCATTATGACCCTTTATAGTATCTGGCTAATTGACTTAGCTGAATCTTCTAGAATGGACTTTTCAAAAATATTTTTTTGGGGGAAATTCTAAAAGCTAAGGAGAATTCAAATTTAGATTTACTTTTGTCTAGTGTTAGGAAATTTAAAGGAAAGTTTGCACCCAACATCTCTCCCACAGGCTACTGCAACAGCTGCATGGTTACCAGGGGAAGAATTTACTTGGATGGAGAGAGAAAATACTTCTTTATAAATAATCTGTTTTTATGACTCCTGTTTCTGGGAAACCTGATACATACAATGCACCTATGACTATTAGAGGTCAAGTTCTGACTGTGTTTTTATTAAATATTTGATTGTTTTATGTTTTCTTGTAATCACTAAGTTTGAGATCTGGGTGATTAAGGAGCTTGTCTGTAAGGAACTTGCCACCATCTCTCCTCTCTCTCTCTCTCTCTCTGTCTCTCTCTCCCTTTCCCCCTTCCCCTCCACTCCTCTCCCTTTCCTTCTACCTCTCTCTATATATTTTGAAAATACTGTTTAAAAATAAGGATAAGTCTACTTTCTCATGCTTTTAAATTTTGATTTCTTAAGAAGATGAAGCAGCAGAGAATATTGCATAGATCAGGGTCGTTTGACCAATTACTATCCTCAGTCCTTTAATGTTCTTTCTGCAAAGCTGGGATGCTTGAGAGAATAGTATTGGCAAAAAGATCCAGTGTTTTTGTTCGTCTGTTAGAAAGGCACTATTTTACTTACTTTCCCTTTGTCAAGAGAAGGGACACAAGCCCATCTTACAAGGGGATATTTTTGGACCCCAGATAACCAATTTTAATTATGAATCTCAATAAAATACTGCATTAAGTTTTTCTATCAGCAGTTAACTCTTAACAGGACTGTTCCCTTTTTAAAATTTTAATGTTCCTAGATAAACCATAACCTCTTTTAATATCTAATTCAGCACTAACACCCCCCCCACACCTAATCTGCTATCTGTATCTATAAACCTTCCTGAGGTAGTTGGAATGTGGCACTGATGTTGCTTCTGTTTATAGAGTTGGACAAAAGAGCCTTTTGCCAAGACCTAGTGATACTTCACATGACATAGGCATGGAATTTCCTCCTTCCTGTTTCCCCATTAAGTATTTTTGTAAATTTTATATTTTCTTTCTTAGTGACAGAGTGATGAGCTCTGGCTGGGACAGCTGAGGCTCTGACACACAGGCACGTGGGTACTTACAATCCAACTGACAAAAGAGTACCTCAATTTAGAAGGAAGAGTAACTGAAAATTCCCAGGCTGTTCCATGCAGTTCTTCTCAGGTGATTCCTGGAAACAAACTTTCAGAGTCAGAACTCCCTCTCACTCATGAGTCTTCTTGTTTCTAACCCTACAAGGACATTGGTACAAAATAAAACACATTTATACTCACACATGTTAGTAAAGAAAATTCCAAAGAGCAACCTTAACACACATTTTTGACTTCTTTTAAAAGTCTTTAAAAATAATAATTCAAATAGTTGTAGGTTTAAAATGCTACTTAAGTTGGAGAATGAGTAAAGTTTTTGTATTGCTTTCAGTTTATGAAACACTTAAAGGTAGATTACACTATTTAGTAGAAAAGAAGAGAGTCTCCCCAGTAGGAAATGGGTTGTGCAATTTAGTCAGATCCCTGAGTGAATGTAAGGTATTAATATTCAGCACAATGTGCAAACTTGAGAGGGAGAAACTTGGACAGGCAGTGGACTAAACGTGACTGGGGAAGCACCTAGCTCTGAAAGCCCCAGCTGGTGGAATAGGTAAATCCTGCCACCAGACACAGAAAAATCTTTGTTCTAATCTCTGCTTTACTTCGTTTTAGAGAGTAATCTAAGAGTGGAGGTTTGGGACAACATTTCTTGGATTCAAATCCTGCATGCATGACTTATTCTGTGACTTTGTTATCCTTGTGGTGTTTCTGTTTTCTTATCACGAAATGGAGACAATAATACTAACTAGTACACAATACTGTGAGGATTCAATGAGGTCTGATATGTATTATGATTGGAAAGGCGCTGGTGCATTGTTTATCTTTACTAAATATGTGCCATTATTAATGTGTAACCTTGACAAAGGCCAGTCACATGACTGCTCCCTATCTCAATGTCTTCATATAATTAAAGGGAAGAGGAGAATTATTGTAAGGATGAATTGAGAGCATGTTAATTTAAACCTTTTTAGTAAAACTATTGCAAACAGACACAAAAGTAGAGACTAGTGTGACCTTGGTGCCTGGTTCTGCGTGTAAGGAGCTTGGAAGTTGTCTCTCATGTTTATTTTAACCATAAATTCTTCATCATGCAGATGTAGTAGATTGTTTACAAAATGGCCACACTGATTCTTCTATGTACACTGTGACACTGCAATATGACTGTGTGACTCCTCCAGTTAGGAAGTGGAGTCTGTTTCCGATCTTTGGATGTTCCTTGACTAATGAATGTGGCAAACATGATGTGGGATTCCAAACCTCCAAAAATTGCCCATCTTAGCCCAATCCAAATTGCCGACCTTATAGAATCATGAGTAAATAACACTACTAAGTTTGGGGTGGCTTATTATGTAGTAATAGCTACCTAACACAGTGATGTGTTTTTAAAAGTGCCCAACACAGGTTTTCATACATACATGAACATACAAGGCTTGAGACATTTTGTAATTCTGAGGCAGATTGTCAGCATGTTAGGGTTAGTGTGGAAATAGTATTCCATGGCATTAATCCTAACTAAGATAGCCTTTTGTGGCTGAATTAGATATTTCAACTTAAGGTCCAAAGGATGCTGATTCTTGACCCAAGCTTTATTGGGTCACCATCTCCTTTGAGAATCTGATGGAGTCAATAGAACTTCTTCCTAGGAAAGAATTCCCATGTACACAGATCACCTTGCATGTACATGCACATTTATTTGTATGTGCTCACATGCACATAAAAGTTTGCTTACATTGTGGGGACTCATGAGCCAGTCACCACAGTGAGCACTGAATCCCTGTGGCTACATTGTCAATACTAAGTGCTAAAGAATCTGTTTATTACTATTTTCTAGGCATTTGCTTCCATTGCGATTGCTGTTACAGCCACTGGTGAATGAGGAGGAACTGTTGGTATGGGTCTGGCTGGATTTCAGAATTAGAGTCTAAAAGCTTCTTAATCAATGCTTGGTTTAACCAGATCTGTTTTAAGGCCCTTCAAAGCTTTTAGCTCATTTGTCCCACTTCTACCCAGACCTTCCTTTTTAGATTAAGTCTGGATGACAGAATGCTCAGGAAGTTGGCAGCTCCCCACAGAACCTCCACACCTGCACCTTACCATGCTGCTAGCACTGTCCAGTGTGCTGGATGCTTCCACATGACTCTGCTATCCATTTCTTGAAGATTGTAGTTAATTATTTATTAGGTTTGTGTAGACTATAAATATTTGCCTTGGTTCATATTTTATACTGTTTAATTGTTGTCAACACTAGTGTGTTCCAGATTGTATCTATGGAGATGGCTAGCTCTTTGGCCATTGAGTCCATCTCTTGCTAATACTCCACAGTGTCCAGTATTCTCCAGAAATAGGCAGAGCTGGATGGAAGTAAGGACATGCTAAAGACTAGAGAACCAGTCCCATCAGGTAAATTGAGAAGTTGGAATGCCTCTTATTCAAAATCAAAGTAACTTTATTGTTTATAAAAAAAAAAGATAAATGAAAGGTGTTATTCATAATTATAAAGTAGTACCCACTCCATATCACTTATCACTCTCTTTCCTCTTACTTTGCTTTATTCTGTGTAATAGCACTTATCACCTTGCATAATACACATTTATTTGTTTGTTTTGCCTTTCTTTATTTTAATGTAAGCTTTATTAGAACATGGACTTCCTATTGCCAGCACAGTGACTGGCACATACTAGATGCTCAGTAATTATTTTAATTTTCTTTTGAATAAATAGATGAATAATTGAATGAAATCATATTGGTAAACTGGCATCTCCCAGAGGTCTTTCAACATCGTTCTGTATAAGCATTCCTGGGGGAGGGCCTTTAAAAGATGCAGCTGTCCATTCTATATTTTGAGAGTCTCTCATCATTAATAAGAGAATTGAACTCCAGAATCAGATATTTAAGCTGTCCAAATAATGCTGAGGCAAGTGGTCCTACAAAAGGTTTTGAAAGGCTGCCTCAAGGTAATTTATTTTCTCTCCAAAGATGTAAACCAGGAACATTTAACAAAACAGTGGGGTCCCATTCTTTTTCCTTGACAGTTTGGGATGAAAATATGATCAAACAGTAATTTAGTAAGTCCTCTTCATTTAAAATAATTTTTCTGTTCCCCCCCCATTTTTTCACTGCATACTTCATTTTTTGTTATTGTTTTAAAATAAAGTTAGCTAATGGATATATAGTGTTGCTATAAAATACTTTTAAAAAATTCCAGTATAGTTAATATACAATATTATATTAGTTTCAGGTATACAATATAGTGATTCAACAATTCTATACATTACTTGGCGATCACCACAATAAGTGTACTCAATCCTTTTTACCTATTTCACCCATCCCCCTACCTCCTACCCTCTGACAACTACCAGTTTGTTCTTTATATTTAAGAGTGCATTTTTTTGTTTGACTCTTTTTTTTTGTTTTGTTGCTTAAATTACACCTATGAGTGAAATCATATGGCATTTGGCTTTCTCTGACTGACTTATTTCACTGTGCATTATGCTCTCTAGATCCATCCATGTTGTTGCAACTGGCAAGATTCCATTATTTTTTATGGCTGAGTAATATCCCATTGTACATATACCACATCTTTTTTATCCATTCATCTGTTAATGGACACTTGGGTTGTTTCCATATTTTGGCTATTGTAAATAATGCTGCAATAAGTATAGTGGGGCATGTGTCTCTTCAAAGTAGTGTTGTCATTTTCTTTGGCTAAATATGCAGCTCTGGGATTACTGGATCATAGGGTAGTTCTATTTATAATGTGGTAAGGAACTTCCCTACTGTCTTCTACAGTGACTGCACCAGTTTGCATTCCCACAAGCAGTTCCTTTTTCTCCACATCCTTGCCAACATTTGTTTCTTGTGTTTTTTATTTGTTTCTATAGGTTTTTCTGAGATATACATCTCAGGAAGGCTGGAAGTTTTTCCTGATTATATGGTTTTTTTTTCAAACTGAGAAAACTTTGGTAGCATTCTTAATAATGCAAAAAGAAATGTTTGAAAAGTGGGCAGACTCACTTTTGCTTCTGGAGTCTTAATTTAAAGAGTATATAGGCCAACTAATAGCTACAATAAAAAATTGTTAAGCCTCAAAGAATATAATCAAGTAATTTATTGTATTAAACATTTTTTAATGTTTATTTATTATTGAGATAGGGAGAAACACAGCATGAGTAGGGGTGAGGCAGAGAGAGAGGGAGACACAGAATCCGATGCAGGCTCCAGGCTCTGAACTGTCAGCACAGAGCCTGATGTGGGGCTTGAACCCACAAACCCTGAGATCATGACCTGAGCTGAAGTCAGACACTTAACTGACTGAGCCACTCAGGAGCCCCTCAAGTAATTTATTTTAAAAGAGGAATGTGAATAATTTAAAAATTCTTAAATCTTTAAACTTTTTTACTGATGAAAGAAATGCAGATGAAAAGAGTAATAAGATTTTTCACTGACTGGTTTGATAAAAATTAGTGTCCAGTGTGGGAAATGTTGTGGAAAAACAGGCAGGCTTGTACACAAAAAGAGAAGCACTCCTGCATGGCCTGGAATAAGTTTCCTAAAGCGCATCTTGGAAATAAATATCAGTTTTAGGTGTGGCTATCCTTTGGCCCAGCAATTATATTTAGGAGAATGTATCTATAGGAAACTATTGGGCATGTTTTCAAAGATAAATTTCCAAGGATATTAAAGGATGGGCCATTTATAAAATCAAATATTTTAAAATACTACTAATATCTACTAATCAGGATTAATGGAATTAGTTGACATATATCCATAAAATAAAAATAGCTGACATTTTTTGAGTACTTACTACTTGCTTGCCACTGTACTAAGTTCATTATAGGTTTGACTCTTAATTTTCACAAGAATTCTCTGCATATATAGGATTATTATCTCATTTTAAAGATGAGGAAAGTGGGGCACAAGGAAATTGAGTAACTTGTCCAAGTTTATGCAGCTGCCAAGTGGTAGAGTAGGGGGTGACACCCAGGCAGTCTGGTGTGAGTCTGTACATGTGGAATATAACAGCAAGTTTATGGAAAAGGGCAAGGATATCTTTAGTAGAGGAAAGTAGATTTCAGAAGAATCTAGCATGATTATAGGAAGAATAGAGGGGAGGAAAGAAGATATGTGGAGTGCTTAGGAAAAAATTGGAAGAATTTATACTAAGCTGTATCAGGGATTACTTGTAGATGACTTCCACTTTCTTCTTTGTAATATCTTATAATCTGAGATTCTTATTTAGTAAGTTTGTATTTTTTTTCCATAATATTTTATTGTCAAATTGTTTTCCATACAACACCCAGTGCTCTTCCCCTTAAGTGCCCTCCACCATCACCACCACCTCTTTTCCCCCCTTCCCCTTCCCCCTCAACCCTCAGTTCATTCTCAGCATTCAATAGTTTCTCCGGTTTTGCATCCCTCTCTCTCCCCAACTCTCTCTCCCTCCTCCGCTCCCCCTGGTTCTCCATTAGGTCTCTCTTGTTTTCCTG
>NC_043705.1:90664601-90691186 GCF_006229205.1 Suricata suricatta
CCTGGTGGCTCAGTCAGTTAAGCATCTGACTCTTGATTTTAGTTCAGGTCATGGTCTCAGAGTTTGTGAGATCGAGGTCCATATCAGGCTCTGCACTGACAGTGTGGAGCCTGCTTGGGATTCTCGTTCTCTCTCTCTCTCTGCCCCTTCTCCTTCTCTGTAAATAAATAAATAAACATTAAAAAAATCAGCCAAGTTTTAGCTTTACTTTGTTTTGACAAATTTGGAGACATTCCAACTTGACTCAAATTGGTTTTCTCTTCTAATGTTTCCTACAAGCCAGTACCTTCCTAAATTTCAATTATCAATAGTTTAATGTTGGCTCCACATCTATATTTTAATAAAACCCCATGTAACTGTCTGTGAGTTGTAATTAAGGAGATTGTAGGGATATGAAGATATAATACTGAAATGATTATAATTGACACAGTTACTTGGCTGACCAAATTGCCATTGATGAATTCTCCACTTTGCAGATTGGAGAAGCCAGATACTCATTTTCCCAGCCACCCTTGAACCTAGAGTTGGCCATGAGACACAAGAGACCAAAAGGGCTAGCTTCTACAAAATATTTTCTTTTCCTGGTAGAAAGAGCAAACCTAACTGGCACTGCTTTTCTCTCCCTCAGGCTTTCAGCGTGTTGTAAGGACATGATTTTTGCAGTGGTAGTAGCCATTTTTTTAACTTTAGGTTACATGTGAGGACAAAATCAAGAGATAGTCTGACCCTAACATGTGGTACTTTTGAACCAAAGGCAGCTGAGGCTTACCTCCAGACTACTTGTTCTGTGGGAAAAAGAAAACCTTATTTGTTTAGCCACAATGAACTCTTTCATGACTTGCAGCCAAGCATATTCCCAATGTACTCATAATGCTCAGGTATTATTTTATATTGTGTTTAAGAATGTTTTATAAGGGTACCTGTGTGGTTTGGTCAGTTAAAGAGTCTGACTCTTGATTTTGGCTTGGGTCATTATCTCAATTTGTGACATTAAGCCCTGCAGCTGGTCTCTGTGCTGACAGCATGGAGTCTGCTTGGGATTCTCTCTCTCTCTCTCTCTCTCTCTCTCTCTCTCTGTCTTAAAATAAATATTTAAAAAATGTTTTATATCTTACCTTGTGAAGAAATTTTATTTGAATTATCACAGAGTCCTAAAGTACTAAAATTAGAACTAAAATGAAAACTTATTTAGAAATAGAGTTCATCTGGTTAAAATTCTTCTTTTTATATACCAAAAAAAATATTTAAGGAGGGTAAACAATTAGCACAAGTTTATATGACTAGTTGTTCTTTTCTTTTATAAACATTTTAAGAACTTTGTATGGTGACACCTTCAGGTGGCTATTTCTGTTTACCACAAGTCATAAGTCACAAGGCATATGAAGTACAAGATGATAGACTATGAGCATCTTACAGCATTTTAGTAGATAAACTGCCTGACAAGAAATATATCTGCTCCTTACCCTGAGCATGGGAACTGCTAGCTGATGAATTCATAGAAGATATGAACGAAGAATGTTTGCCTGGATGTATTGGTAGCTGTTCTTCATCATAAGCACTTCAAGAGTCATTTTGTTGGATGATTTTGGTCACTGATAGAGGCTGAGATGTGCAAGCCTATGGCAGCCAGCACAGCAATGAACTCATTATTTTTTTCTAAAAGGCCAGCTCAGCCTCTGCTAGAACATCTTTTTGGGATTTTTGTATCACTCACAGCTAATGAGTCTGGACTTGCCACTTGAACTTCCAAAGTGGATTCCAGTGGTGTAATATCATTTTAGAATGAAGCTTACAAAGGAAGAAGGTTGACACTGAGGGTATAAGAACCTCATCCACAAGATGTTTATTACAATAAATGCATTTGAATGTGTACCAAGAAGGTCTTTTTCTCATGGCCAAGCCATAAAATAGCCCCACAAAATCAGAACACACAGCTATATCCTAAACACATATAAGCTCTCGGCTCAAAAGTCACCTCCAGTGGAACATTTCCTAATTCTTCAACCTGAGGCAGCCTTACAGCCACTCCAAGATATAACTGCACCTTAGTTCCTTCTAGGCTCTTATTACCATCTGACCACTATGTTATTAATTCTTTTCCTTGTTCTTTGTATCTCTCCCCACTCTAGCATGTGTGTAGAGGCAGCAGGACCCACTTTGTCTTGTTCACTGTGGCATCCTCAGTGAAGGTGCCAGGCCCCAGAGTAAGAGTTCAATAAATTATTGTTGACTGAATGAGAGAATGACTATCATGCTCTAACTACTTTGGCTATTTAGTCAAGTTAATAAATTTCCTTTTAAGGGTGAGATGGGAGATTAATTCTCTCTTTTCAGTTTTGGTGTGGGTGTTGATTTGTGTGTTAGCCAAGTACTTGTGCATCTTGGCCTGAAGAGTTACAGTATAAATAAGTAGAAATATGCAGGAGCAGTTACAACTATCACATGCCTTAGTCATGATAAAATTTGTGTGTGTGTCTGTGTGTCTGTGTGTCTGTGTCTATGTGTGTATACATATAGGTTGGTCAGCTTTATATAACTTGCTTTTGCCTGAGTGGCCAAGGGTCTGGGGAAAAGATATATTTTTAAAAGTGCCAGAATTATACAGATATTTTCACATTTCTTTGCATAATATGTTAAACATATTTTCACAACCTTCAATTGATCCTATTCTTTAAGCATACATATATGTTGGTTCCCCAATATACACCCCAATATATAAAGCCTGAAAACCAGGCCAGCATTAGCCTCACTTAGGAAACCTGCATGGAGTTTTACAGAAAGGAAACCTGGGCATCTGCAAGAGGTTGACACTGGGCCCAAGAGAGAACGAGAAAAGCCCATAGAGACCCATGCAGCACCCCACCTACTCTTGGGATGGAAAGTCATGTAAGATGTGATACAGCAAAAACATTATTCAGCTCCAAAGAGCAGCTAAAGCTGCCAGCAAACTGAATTTTCAGAGCAAGATAAAACATTAATTACAGATGTCAAGATTAGAGTTTGCTTTTTCTGCAAATTCCATGGGGTCTCTAAGCAACTTGATCTTTGAATTACTAAAAAATCTACACAGAAGAGTTTGTTGTCTTAATGTTGCAAGAATCCTTGAGCAATTTACTTGAGCACTGCCAAGTAAAAATCTAGCTTAATGACACAGACTACAAGGAATATTTTTGGGCTTATTTTAGAGAACTGACATTTAAAACACAGTTTAAGCTGATAATTGTAAGTATAAATTCTTCCAAAATTCTATGAGTATTCAGGGTGCCTTGCCTGAGCTTAAAGAAACAACTGTGTAATCATCAAAATTGGATTGTCACTTAAAAAAGCCTTTCTACACACTACTTTTTAAAAGTATTTGTCACTTTGAAAGTGTTTGTCATTTTTACAGAGAAGCACTTCCCAAGAGAGAAACTTGGCTGCTGGAAGGCAAAAAGCTGAGTCCTCATATTTGATATTCATAAATGTGAGGTCACCTTTTCTCTCTTCTTGCCCCAGTCCATTAATACTCATCTTGAAGAATCATAGGGAACACAACACAGATTAAATTACCAATGTTCAAGGTTTGGAATAAGTTACCAATGTACATGCAATATCTGTTGGAAAATGTTGCTGTTCTGGGTATAGATTCTCAGACAATAGAAACACAAGTGTAGAAGAAATAGAATCCTTTCTTTCTTTTAACACTGACCCTCATTTTAATATCAAACCCCATTCTGTTGAATAGCTTAAAAGATAAATTTAGTCACCTGTGGCGAAGTTGAGAGTTTAAGCTTCATAAGTTGAGTTTCTTTCTCCATTGTTCTTCCTGGAGTAGCAGGTAGCATTATGACAATTTACAAATCCCCCCGAAGCACCTGGAATGGTGCAACGTTTACTCTGCCCTTGGTATTATGGTTGGCTCTCTTAAGCACACAAACTAGGCCTTCAACAATCCATGCAGCCCTCTTTTCCTTATTGTTCCAACCTTCTTTTCCTTATTGTTTCCTTATTCTGATTCTATTTTTTCTCCCATCTTAAAAACTATGTTAATTCTGAAAAACAAAAACTCAACCTTCAGAGAAGTTGAAAGGTTAGTATAATGAATGGCTGTATACCTTTTATGTAGATACACCAGTTGTTAAGTTTTTGTCTCATTTGCTTTATCTCTTTTTGTCTACACAGGGATACAGACACACACACACACACACACACACACACACACACACTTCTGAATCGGTAGAGAGTTGTGTATATCATGCCATTTCACCCTGAAATACTTAATCATGTATCTACCAAGAACAAGGCATTCTTCTACCTTATCACATTTGGGAATTTAGTATTGACACAATGCTTTTACTAGTATTACTAATGTAGCTCTGTATCTAAAAGTTTCCAGTCATCTCAGCAATGTCCTTTATACATTTTTTCCTTTGTAACAATAATCTCTATATAATAATCTGTGATCCAATTTGGAAACACTAATTGCATTTAGTTATCATGGATCTTACCTTTAACTGAGATTATCAGCCCAGAGAATTATCTTGTAAGAGTACATGGAGGGAAAAGGGGTGGGAGTGGAGAGGGTAAAACTCACTTTGTTCTTTAAAGCAAACCCTTGGTTTTTATAAATTTTTTTAATGTTTATTTATTTTTTGAGAGGCAGAGCATGAGTGGGGGAGGGGCAGAGAGAGAAGGAGACACAGAATCTGAAGCTGTCAGTACGGAGCCTGATGTGGGGCTTGAACCCATGGACTATGAGATAATGACGTGAGCCAAAGTCATATGCTTAACCAACTGAGCCACCCAGGCGCCCCAGACCCTTGGGTTTTAAAGCTCAGAAACTAAGAAATCAATTCTTTTGTCACTATTTACATCCTTGCTCTTAGCTGCCTACCTGGGGCAGTGAGTGTCAGTCAGCAAAGGAAAACTGGAGGGAGGAAAACCTTGCCAGTTAATATTACACTTCAACTTATTACCCTGACCCAGTGTTATTACAGAAAAATGAATTTGTGTCTCCCATTGTTGTGGATTTTTCTCCTTGGGGATTTTTTAATAGTCCACAGTGTCATCTTTCTGCCTTATAGAACTCAGTCTCTGGAGGACAATGTTCTTCCTTCTGACACCTTGCTTTCTGACCCCCTTCTTAGTGTCATATTATTGCAATTGATACCAGAGAACAAATACTCTTAGTTGATTTCATGGAGGGAAATTTTGGACACTGACTAAATTTAGAAGGACAGTTGTGTGGATCAGGTATGAAATCAGTAATGTTAGAGATGAAAATTTGCAGGACCCTGGTAATGAAGTAAATTGCTTTCACATTAGGGCCTCCTATAGCTAAAAGCATCAGTAGCAGTCTCAAGTTAACTGTAGCAAGTTAAGAATGTCGTTGCTCTCTGATAGTCTCTGCAACTGTCTTTTGGACGATGAGCTCAGTTTATTAATTAGAGCTGATAACTTGTGAACACTAAATCAATTATAGGTTTTCAAACATGACAACCTCTCTGCTTTTGAGAGGCTTATATTATAAAGCCAACAACTTTATGACAATGAACCAAGGGCCTTTTGTGCTGTTCTAGGCAGTATTTTACTTGACACCAGGGAGATGTTGTGTAAATACTCACTGATTGCAACACAGAAGAGTAATTATTCTTATTCAAATGATAACATAAACAATTGAGCTCAGATCCTGGATTTACTCACTAACCCTCAGAACATGCTTTGCTGCTACTCAGATGTGCAGGGGGTAAAAAAGAAAACAAAACAAAAGAAAACCTGCTTTTATTTGAAAGACAAGTCATAGACTGGGAAAAAATATTCACTATGCACTTACATGATAAAGCAGTTGTATGAGAATATAAAAAGAACTCTTACAGTTCAGTAATAGGAAGGCAAACAACCCAGTTAAAAATAGGAAAAGAAGGACAGCTGGGTGGCTCAGTTGGTTAAGCGTCTGACTTCGGCTCAGGTCATGATCTCATTGTTCGCGGGTTTGAGCCTTGTGTCGGGGTCTGTGCTGACTGCTCAGAGCCTGGAGCCTGTTTCGGATTCTGTGTCTCCCTCTCTCTTTGCCCCTTCCCCACTCGTGTTCTGTCTCTGTCTCAAAAATAAACTATAAAAAAATGGGCAAAAGATGCAGACAGGTTGGTTGATAAGGAGACCAAAAGGTGCTCAATAGGATTATTCATCACTGGAATGTAAACTATAATGAGATACTGCCTCACACCCACAAAATGGATAAAGTTAAAAAGAGTGACTAATACCAAGTATTAGCAGCCCAAATGTCTACCAAGATGGGAATATGTTAGTATGCCCAAACAATGGGATACTACTCAGAGAAATAACAAAAGGGAATGAGACAACAGCCTTGATAAATCTCAAAATGATTATACTGAGTAATTAAATCCAGGCAAAAAAGAGTACATGTTATATGATTCCTGTCATATAAAATTCTAGAAAATGCAAAATAATTAGTAGAGGCAGAAATGCCTGAAGATGGGATGAGGAGAGGGTGTCTGAGAGGAGATGGACTACAGGAGCATAGAGGAACTTGGGGAGATGATCCATGTGTTCAGTACCTTGATTGTAGTGATGGTTTCATAGGTGTATGGATAGGTTAAAAACTCATGAAATTATGCACATTAAATATGTGCAGTTTACTGTATATCAATTATACCTCCATAAAACTGTTTTATATAAGCAAAAAAAAGAGCATAGATTGGGAGAAAATATTTATAATATGTAAACCTAAAAAAGGACTCATATCCAGAATATTAAAAATTAAAAAAAATTCCACAACTTAGTAAGGAAAAAAGACCCAATAGGAAATGGGCGAATATCTCTAATGGGATATATATCTGACCACGATCACACAAAAGTAAGACAAGAAGAAGGAGGTAAATGCATGTAGAGTGTTCTAACATCCTTGAATTTCTTGGAAATTAGCAAAAGTACTTATTTATATTAGATTTAAATATGTTAAGGATAAATATTGTAATTTCTAGGAAAACCACAATTAGATAATATAAAAGTATATGACTGACAAGGTAATAGAGAAGGGAAATGTAATAATAAAAAACTGTGTTCGTGCTCACCATCCCAAGAGCTCTAAGCTTAAATTTTTCGTATCCCTCTCTGGTTCAGTGGTCAAAATAGGACAAATCTGTAAATTGTTCAGGTTTTTTTTTTTTCTTTTTCCTGGTTTGGGATGAGTTGTGTGTGTTTGTGTATATATAATTTTATTTTATTTTTTGCTGCTGCTACTTTTTATTGTTATTGCTATCATTATTATTACTATGAGTAATTATTTGCCCTGTACCAGAGGGAAAGTAATGAAAGGTAATTTAATCTGCTACTTACCTAAAACCCAGATAAAATACTAAGCTGGGAAGGAGTCTGAAACTCATAATTTAAATGCATGATTCATATCTCCTATAGTTTTGTGCATGGTCACAGTGTCCTATACAAGAAGATAATTGAAAATTGTGATATTTTGCTTTCAAATGTGTCTCAGGGACAACAATAGAGTCCCATCACATTTACACATACAGGCTACCTAATGGAGGCAGCTGCCCTTCACCCCTAGACTAAAAAGTTTTCTTAGTCCTTTTCCCACTGAGTCATGACTAGGGAATTGCCAGAGAGTCACATGGAAGATTTTTAAGTTTGTAGACTAATCTACAGTAGCTCTATAATAAATTATTACTGTTTATGAAGTTAGTATTTATATATATTTATTCATATATTTATGTTGCTCTGCATTACTTTCCAGGTATCTGTACTTCAATCTCGGATCATTTTTCCTTCTTCTTCCCTTCACTACTTGTTTATATGAAAATGCCTATTTTCCTTCATTTTTAAAGAATATTTTTTGTTGGACATTAAATTATAAACTGACAGGACTTTTCCCCCAGTGTTTTCCTGATATGCTCCCATTGTCTTCTGACTTCCACTGTTTATGTTGAGAAGTGTCAGTGTTTTTTGGTCTGCTTTGTTAATAATGCATCATTTTGCATTTTCTACTTTTCTCCTCTTTTTATTTTGAAAAAAATCAAAACTATAGAAAAATTGTGAGAATAGTACAATGAAAATCTATACATACTTTACCAATATATACCAATTTTAAACATTTTTCCACATTTGTCTTTTCTTTTACTCTCTCTGTCCCACATATACATACAGACATATGTCCTCACTATCCTCACAATATCTGTCCTCATTCAGAAATGCACTGCTGTTAACAGTAGAATCTATCTGTCCTAATTCATCTCACCAACAACACTGTCCACTGTTTTTGAATGAGTATCTAAACATTCAGCCAAACAATATCAATATTTTAAAAATGCAAGTGTATTAGTTTTCTATCACTGCATAGGAAATCACCACAAACTTAGCCGCTTAAAGCAACACAGTCTCACAGTTTCCATGGGATGGGAGTCCTAATATGGGTTATCCAGGTCCCCTACCAAGGGTCTCATGAGCCTGAAATTACAGTGTTATAGCCGGCACTATGATCTCATTGAGACTCAGGGTCTTCTTTGCCACCTACTAGTTGGTAGGATTCAGTTTATTGTGATTATAGGACTGAAGTCTTCAATTTCTTCCAGAGATGGTATTCGAAATTATTTACAAATAAGAAGACATGGCCACTGACCAATCAGAATGAATGTCTTCCATAAACAAATGATAGGGCCATACAAAGGCATTTCAGCCAGATAGGCAAATACCACACTGTTTTGGATATTTCATTTGATTATGGGCAAGTGTCATATTGCATTCTTAAGCCTAGCTAATTTTACAAGTGATTATGCAGATGTTAACACTAACCAAAGGAAGAGAGTGAATTCCCTGTCCAACCATTTGAGAGTCCAGAGCTTAGTACTCAAGCATTTAAAAAGACCCATGAAATTTACCCCCATGCCTCCCAAACCAAAGAAATAATCTTTTTTTTATAAAGATGACATCTCAGAAGGAAAAAGTGAATAGCTGCAAAGAGGGTGGGGCTTTTGTTCAGTCTGAATTCTGGGACACAGCACCTGGGATACTTCAGACTTAAATTCCAGATTTTAAAACTCAATTATTATTTTTTTCCCTTTAAAGTAGGGGTGGAGAGAGAATGAAGTATAGTATAGTATAGTTCAGGATATCGGCTTTATGTGATACTGGCTGCTAAGAAGCACATCCTTTGACTGAAGGGTGGTTTTTATTTTTTGTTTTCTTTTTTAATTAAAAAATTTTTTTAAATATAACTTATTGTCAAGTTGGCTAACATACAATGTATACAGTGTGCTCTTGGTTTTAGGGGTAGATTCCTGTGATTCATCACTTACATACAATACCCAGTGCTCATCCCAACAAATGCCCATCATTCATTTTCCCCTTTCCCCTGCCCCTGCCCATCAACCCTCAGTTTTTTCTCTGTAGTTAAGAGTCTCTTATGGTTTGTCTCCCTCCCTCTCTGTTTGTAACTATTCTTTTTGCCCTTGCCTTCCCCAATGGTCTTCTGTTAAGCTTCCAAAGTTCCACATTTGAGTGAAAACATTCAATATCTGTCTTTCTCTGACTGACTTATCTCACTTAGGATAATACCCTCCAGTTCCATCCACGTTGCTACAAATGGCAGGATTTCATTCCTTCTCATTGCCAAGTAGTATTCCATTGTATATATAAACCACATCTTCTTTATCCATTCATCAGTTGATGAACATTTAGGCTCTGTCCATAGTTTGGCTATTGTTGAGAGCACTACTATAAACATTGGGGTACATGTGCCCTTATGCATCAGCACTCATGTTTCCTTTGGATAAATTCCTGGTAATGCTATTGCTGAGTCTTAGGGTAGTTCTATTTTTAATTTTTTGAGGAACCTCCACACTGTTTTCCAGAGTGGCTGCACCAGTTTGTATTCCCACCAACAGTGCAAGAAGGTTCTCATTTCTCCACATCCTTGCCAGCATCTGTTGTTTCCTGTGTTGTTAATTTTAGCCACTCTGACTGGTGTGAGGTGGTATCTCAATGTGGTTTTGATTTTATTTCCCTGATGACGAGTGATGTTGAACATCTTTTCATATGTCTGTTGACCATCTGGATGTCTTTTTTGAAAAAGTGCCTATTCATTTCTTCTGCCCATTTCTTAACTGGATTATTTGTTTTTCAGGTGTTGAATTTGGTAAATGCTTTATAAATTTTGGATTCTAACCCTGTATGTGATATGTCACTTGCAAATATTTTTTCCCATTCTGTTAGTTGTCTTTTAGTTTTGTTGATTGTATCCTTTGTGGTGCAGAAGCTTTTTATCTTGATGAGGTTTCAATACATAATTTTCCCTGCCTTTGGAGGTGTGTTGAGCATGAAATTGCTTCTTTCTCCTCTAGGGTTTTGTTGGTTTCCTGTCTCACATCTAGGTCTTTCATCCATTTTGAGTTTATTTTTGTGTATAAGAAAGTGATCTAGTTTCATTCTTCTGCATGTGGCTGTCTGGTTCTCCCAGCCCCATTTGCTAAAGAGGCTATATATTTTTCCCCATTGAATACTCTTTCCTGCTTTGTCAAAGACTAGTTGGCCATACATTTATGGGTCCAATTCTATGTTCCCTATTCTATTCCATTGGTCTGTGTGTCTGGTTTTGTGCCAATATTATACTGTCTTGATGATTACACCTTTTTAGTAGAGGTTAAAGTCTGGGATTCGATGCCTCCTGCTTTGGTTTTCTTTTTCAACATTATTTTGGGATATTTTGTGTTTCTGTACAATTTTTGGGATTGTTTTTTCTAGCTTTAAGAAGAATGCTGGTGTAATTTTTATTGGAATTGCATTGAATGTGCACTTTGGATAGTACTGATACTTTAACAGTATTTGTTCTTCCAATCCATAAGCATGGAATGTTTTTCCTTTTCCATTTTTTTGTGTCTTCTTCAATTTCCTTCATAAGTTTTCTATAGTTTGCAGCATACAGATCTTTTACATCTTTGGTTAGGTTTATTCCTAGGCATTTTATAGTTCTTGGTGCCATTGTAATGGGATTGACTTCTTCATTTCTCTTTCTGTTGCTTTATTGTTGGTGTATAGAAATGCAACCGATTTCTGCATATTGATTTTGTGTCCTGCAACTTTGCTGAATTCATGTATCAGTTCTAGAAGTTTCTTGGTGAAGTCTTTGGGGTTTTCCATGTAAAGTATCATGTCATCTGCGAAAAGTGAAAGTTTGACTTCTTCTTTGCCAATTTGGATGTCTTTTATTTCATTTTGCTGTCTGATTGCTGATGTTAAGACTTCTAACACCATGTTCAAAAACAGTGATGAGAGTGGACATCCCTGTCATGTTCCTGATCTCAGGAGGAAAGCTCTTAGTTTCTCCCCATTGAGGATGATACTGGCTGAGGGCTTTTCACTTATGGTTTTTATGATGTTAAGTTATATTCCTTCTATCCTGACTTTCTTGAGGGCTTTTATTAAAAAAGGATGCTATATTTTGTCAAGTGCGTTTTCTGCATCTATTGATAGGATCATATGGTTCTTATCCTTTCTTTTATTAATGTGATGCATCACATTGGTTGATTTGCAAATACTGAACCAGACCTGCAGCTCAGGAATGAATCCCAATTGATCATGGTGAATAATACTTTTAATATGCTGTTGAATTTGA
The DNA here is from genome assembly GCF_006229205.1 of Suricata suricatta. Lineage (NCBI taxonomy): Eukaryota > Metazoa > Chordata > Mammalia > Carnivora > Herpestidae > Suricata > Suricata suricatta. The sequence goes on from NC_043705.1 coordinate 90,676,225, forward strand.
GTTGCTAGTGTCTGTTGAGCATTTTTCATCCATGTTCATCAGGAATATTGGACTGTAATTCTCATTGTTTTTGTGGGGCCTCTGTCTGGATGGGAATCAAGGTAATGCTGGTTTCATAGAATGAGTCCGAAGCTTTCTTTCCATTTCTATTTTTTGGAACAGCTTGAGAAGGATAGGTATTAGAATTCCCCTGGGAAGCCATCTGGACTGGGACTCTTATTTGTTGGAGATTTTTGATAATTGATTCAATTTCTTTGCTGGTTATGGGTCTGTTCGAACTTTCTTTTCCTTCTCATTTGAGTTTTGGTAGTGTGTGGGCACCTATGAATTTGTCCATTTCTTCCAGGTAGTTGAGTTTGTTGGCATATAATTTTTCATAATATTCTCTGATAAATGTTTGTATTTCTGTGGTGTTGATTCTGATATGTTCTATTTCATTTGTGATTTTATCTATTTGGGTCCTCTCTCCTTTTTTTTTTGAGAAGTCTGGCTAGGGGGTTATCAATTTTGTTTATTTTTTTCAAAAAATACAGCTCTTAATTTCATTGATCTGTTCTACTGGCTTAAAAAATTCTATATTGTTTATTTCTGCTCTCATCTTTATTATTTCTCTTCTTCTGCTGGCCTTGGGGTTTCTTTGCTGTTCCACTTCTAGTTTTTTTAGGTGGTTGTTAGATCTTGTATTTGGGATTTTTCTTGTTTCTTGAGATAGGCCTGGATTACAATATATTTTCCTCTTAGGAATGACTTTGTTGCATCCCAAAGGGTTTGGATTGTCATGTTTTCATTTTCATTTCCTTCCATATATTTTTTTTTATTTCATTGACCCATTCATTCCTTACCAGGATATTCTTGAGCCTCCATGCATTTGCACATTTTCCAAACTTTTTTCTGTGGTTGATTTCAAGTTTCATAGCATTGTGATCTGAAAATATGCGTGGTATGATCTCAATTCTTTTATACTTTTTGAGGGATATTTTATGACCCAGTATGTGATCTATCTTGGAGAATGTTCCATGTGCACTTGAGAAAAATGTATATTCTGCTGCTTTAGCACAAAAACTTCTAAATCTATCTGTCTAGACCATCTGGTCCAGTGTATCATTCAGGGCCATTGTTTCTTTATTGATTTTCTGCCTAGATGATCTGTCCATTGTTGTAAGTGGAATATTAAAGTCCTCTCCAATTACCGTATTCTTATTAATAAGATTGCTTATGTTTTTGGTTAATTGATTTATATATTTGGGTGCTCCTGAATTTGGTGCACAAACACTTATAATGGTTAGCTCTTCTTGATGGATAGACTCCATAATTATGATATAATGCCTTTCTTCACCTTGTTACAGCCTTTAGTTTAAAATCTAGTTTGTCTGATATACGTATGGCTCCTCCAGCTTTCTTTTGACTTCCAGTAGCATAATAGATGGTTCTCCATCCCCTCACTTTCAATCTGCAGGTGTCCTCAGGTATAAAATGAGTCTCTTGTAGACAGTATACAGATTGATCTTGTTTTTTTTATCCATTCTGATACCCAATGTCTTTTGATTGAAGCATTAGTCCATTTACATTCAGCATTATTATTGTAAGATATGGATTTAGTGTCATTGTATTATTTTTAGGTTTCATCCTTATGGTGATGTCTCTGGACCTTGTAGTCTTTGCATCATTCCACTCACAGAGTCCCTGTTAGGATTTCTTGCAGGGCTGATTTAGTGGTCATGAACTACTTCAGTTTTTGTTTGTCTGGGAAAGCCTTTATCTCTTCTTCTATTCTGAAAGACAGGCTTGCTGGATAAAGGATTCTTGGCTGCATATTTTTCCTATTAGGCATGTTGAATATTTCCTGCCACTCCCTTCTAACCCGCCAAATTTCAGTGGACAAGTCAGCTACTAATTTCAAAAATATAGAGTGTTTCACGAATTTGCATGTCATCCTTGCACAAGGGCCATGGTAATCTTCTCTGTATTGTTCTAATTTTAGTACATGTGCTACTGAAGCGAGCACTGGAGGGTGTTTTTAATGTAAGGTTAGAACAGGGCCATATCTAAGGACTGTGTAAGTCATGGCCTTAAAAATCAGTGCCTTCTTCAGTTTTTTTGGTACTAGCTATATTGCTTGTCATATCTTTGTCCTATCCTGGTGTTAGACCTATGACTATAGACTGAGAAGTCCTGCTTCCCTTTTGCTTAGAAACTCAGATTGTTAAAACACTGCAGACATTCGCTCGCTCAGAATTGTTTTCACTATTATTGCATCTTTACTTAGTTGTCTTCTTACTTTATTTTCCAAAGTATGTGTAGTTGACCCATGAACAATGCAGGGGGTAGAGACACTGACCCTCTACAGAGCTGAAAATCCACATATAACCTTGGATTTCCCAGAACTCAACTACTGTTGACCAGAAGTCTTACCAATAACATAAACAGTAGATTAACATGTATTTTGTATATTATATTTATTGTATATGTATTCTTACAATAAAGTAAGTTGTATGTTATATTCATAATACATATATTCTTACAATAAAGTAAGCTATAGAAGAGGATACATTATTAAGAAAATCATAAGGAGGAGAAAATACATTTACAGTACTGTACTATACTTACTGATACTTTAAATTTACATCATCTGCAAGATGGATTGTCAGTATCTACATCAATATTGTCTTATATGATACAAAACAGTGTAGATGTTCTATGTATTAGTAACACTGGACATCAAAAATGAAAAGGTAATGTGAAAATATTGATAGGTATAGCAATTCATGCATTGATAATAAAGAAGCAGCACTATGATTGCTTTATGGTAGCCTAGTGTAATCACTATATTTGCTTAAGGGTAGCCTGATCTACACACCCAGGAATAAATAGTTATAAAAATTCTATTGCATAGAGTATATAGGCATATTCATAATGCAGTATTGGAAACATTGCTAATATTTCCTAACAACACACTTACCTGTGACAGTACACAGTTTCTGTAATTAGAGAGAGAGAAGAAGGCATACTGTATAGTAATATAATTCTTGGAAAGCAAAGTTATAAAACAGCAGGAAAACAAACATTAATCTTATATTAAATGTCATTCACCTTATGCCTATGTAAGGATAGGTTATCCATTTCCATACAAGTCTTGCACAGAATGTTCTACATGATAAATACTTAGGCATGATGATGACATAAAAATGTCTCTTACAGTTCTTGCATTGCAGTTGTTAGTTTTCCACATGAAGACACACATGTGCATATGCAACAGGTAAGTCTATTAACTGCATGGTGTGATGATTACTTGCTATTCATTAAATGAAAGTTGATCATCATAAAGGTCTTCATCCTTGTCATTTTCATGTTGAATAGGCTGAGGAGGTGAAGGAAGAGGAGGGGTTGGTCTTGCTGTGTCTGCGATGACAGAGGTCGAAAAGGTGGAGGAAGTGCAAGGAGAGGCAGGAGCAGCAGGCAGACAGGGTGCAACTTTACAGAAATACATTGTAATTTCTGAATTTTTGCTTTATCATTTATCTAAAAAATGTTCCTATGTAGTGCCAATCCTCCCACCATTTACTTTACTTTCAGTGTCTGTTTCATAGAAAGGTCTATGTTGTAAAAGAAGTCAAAAGCAGTCTTAAATAATCAGAACCCTTCTGCCAGATTGTCTAATGTCAATTTGTTTTCTGGCCCTGCTTCTACTTCTTTTCCTCATCGTCTGGCACTGGTTTAGAAGCACTCATCTCCATCAAATTGTCTTCTGTCCATTCCTCTGGTGCGATGTCTGTTAGCTCTTGAATTTCTCCAAGAACTGTATCTCGACACTTTTCACTTCCCACCTTTTTTGCCATATCCACAATCTCTTTCATGATTTTCTTGATTGACTCTGTTGTGAATCCTGTGAAGTCATGCACAACACCTGGACACAGTTTTCTCTAGCAGGAATTTATTGTTTCAGGCTTTGATGGCTTTCATAGCTTTTTATGTAACAAGGATGGCATCTCTAATGGTGTAATCCTTCCAGACTTTCATGATGTTCCCCCTATCAGAGTTCTCTTCCATAGCTTGACATTTCTTTCCATAAGGTACCATGTATAATGAGCTTTAAAGGTCTTTATGATACCCTGATCTAGAGTCTGAATTAGAGAAATTGTGTTTGGGGGCAAATAAAAACACTTAATTGCTTTCAATGTTGAACTCATGGAGTTCTGGATGGCTAGGAGCACTGTCCAATATCAAAAGAACTTAAAAAGCAGTCCCTTACTGGCAAAGTACTTCCTGATTTCAGGTACAAGACATTCAGAAAACCAATCCAGATAAAGCATTCTCACCGTCCATGACTTCTTGTGGTACAATCAAAGACTGGCAGGCAGCTAGTGTTTATCTTTTCCCTTCAAAGCTTGGGAGTTAATCACTTTATCGATAAAGGGAGATAATGGTAGTCCTGATCGTAAACCCAACTGCATTTGCACAGAGCAGAGTTAGCTTATCCCTTCTTGCATTAAGTAATGGTGTTCACTTCTTTTCCTTAGTAATAAGTGTCCTGTGTAGCATTTTGTCCAGATTAGGACACCTTTGTCTGCATTAAAAACCTGTTAACTCACATATCATATTTCCTCAACAATTTTCTCATGGCATCTCATCTGGGAACTCATCTGTTGCCTCTTGATCAACAAAAGGTGCTTCTTTTGTTATCTTGACATTTTTAAAGCCAAACTTCTTTGTAAAATTTTCAAACTATCCTTTGCTGTCATCATATTCTCCAGCTTTAGATCCTTTACTTTTTATTTTGCTTAAAGTTGTCATATAATGATTTTACTTTTTCTCAAATCACATTAGAGTCTGTAGGTACATCTTTCTTATAACAATCCTATACTCACATAAAAGCTGCATTTTCAACACAAGATAAAAATGTATTTCACAAAAAGTGCAAGGTTTTCACACCTGCTTGTGTGGCCACAGTGACAGCATTACACATTTCCTTTCCTTTCCTTTTTCTTTCTTTTCTTTCTTTCTTTCTTTCTTTCTTTCTTTCTTTCTTTCTTTCTTTCTTTCTTTCTTTCTTTCTTTCTTTCTTTCTTTCTTTCTAATTTCTTTTTTTTTTTTTACCATGTCCTTACACTGGATTCATTTATCTTGAAACGGTGGACAACCACTGCAGACCTCAATCTATGATAGGTTTTGAGCAATTCATCTTTTTCTTGTAATGTTATGACTTTTCTCTGCTTCTTGAGAGCACTTCCAGCATCACTAATGGAACCTCATATGGGTCCCATGGTGTTGTTCAAGGCTTATGGTATTGCACTGAACATAATGAAAAATATGCAAGAACCATGAGAAATTACTTTTTACTACAATACAAAATTTACCAGAGAGATGAACTGCTCACCCAGAGATGATTAGTGTCATACAGCATTTTAAGTGGATATTCCTAGTACTTGAGCTCACCACTATGAAATTATTACAGTTGTTTAGTGTGTACTACAATTAATTTTATGCAGTTATGATTTAATACTGAATCTTTACATTTGTTTACATTTCTATGGGTTACAAATGGTATCATGTACAATCTATAAGTGTTTGTGTAATTTTTTATAAATTTTAACTTTTGATAATAGATTCGTGTACATTTTATGGTAGTAAGTGATAAAATAGATTAGAACCTACATATAATTTATTATTCATTACATACCTTTAATAATTTTTCAATATGTCTAAATTACATGGTTTATTTATAAGTTGTTTCAAATTGTCACAAATTAAAAAAATGTCTAATATATTTATTGAAAAAGTCCTGTAAGTAGACCTGTGCAGTTCAAACCTGTGTTGTTTTGGGGTCAACTCTATTTTTTTAAATTTTTTAAAGCACTTATTTACTTTTGGGAATCAGAGAGACAGAGCACAAGTGGGGGAAGGGAAGAGAGAGAGGGAGACACAGAATCTGAAGGAGGCTCCAGGCTCTGTCAGCACAGAGCCTGACGTGGGGCTCGAACCCACAAGCTGTGAGATCATGACCTAAGCTGAAGTCAGATGCTTAACCCACTAAGCCACCCAGGTACCCTTCAACTGTATTTTTAAAAGTATGTAAGTAAAATAGGAATCTATGTTTATAAAAAAGTTCAAATTCAAAAATATAAAGAGGAAGAAAGTGATCTCCTTTGAGTTCCTCTCTCCATTCAGCCCAGTTAATTCTCTAGAGATAATTGTTGCTATTGACTGGTTCTTCCACACTTTCTTTGCATTATATGCATACACATGCATTTTGCCTATGTACATTTAAATAATTAATAGAATCATTCTTTATTGTTCCACAACCTTTCTTCATCTCATGATATATTTGTAGTTTTATATGGCAGGAGCTACAGCTGCCATATAAAATGCTACATAATTGTGTGTTCAAAATAAGAAACATGCTAACATGTACTAAGTACCTGCTAGTGCCAGATAATATTCTGGCTCTTTAGAGTGGTATCACATTTAATTCACATAATAGCCCTACAAACAAGGAAATCTTGTCTTCTTTTTTACTATCGGGGGAGACTGAGTCACTGAAAAGCTAAACAATTTGGCCAAGGTCACATTGCTGGTAAACAGTGGAGCTGAGCTTTGAACCCAAACATTTTGGTTCTGAAAACTTTGTTCCACTACACTCTGCTCCGTGTGTGTGTGTGTGTGTGTGTGTGTGTGTGTGTGTGTGTATCAAACTTTATTTAGCACTCCCATATTCCTGGACATTTAAATTGCTCCAATTTTAGAATATTGTAAGTTATATTGCATTGAAAAATGTCTCCATTTATATGTCTTTGTGTGCATGTACAATATTTCTAAAGAATAGAGCCTTAAAAATGTACTCTCTGGGTCAAAAGGCATGCATACTTTAAGTGTGATAGTTTAGATAAAAGTAGGCCCATTGCATTTGGTTAATTATTGATCATGACCAAGACCAAATTCAGGACAAGTTATGACAGATACATCTACAGGAGTTGAAAAATGCCTGGGCTTTCAAGCCCAGTTTTATCCTTTTGTATTGTGATCTCATCCTTTGTTTCATGGACCCTCCAAAACTCCTGCAATCTGTCTCTCAGGAGAAATTGCCTGATCCACATGTTGCTCTGCCCCAGATTATTGTTTATGTCATTTGCATTTGGCTTGTCTTATAATGATGCAATTAGCATGCGGAGGAGGTCTAATTGCCCAGGGGATTGTGAGTGGGGACTAGAGTTCCATTTCATTGGGACCTCCTTAGGTCTTTTTGGTTGGTTGGACTCTAACAGTGCTCTTGGTTATGCTTATTCTTGTGGTCACAAGAATATAAACATCTTCTCTGCCTTTATTTGTTTATATAAAGGTCTCATCAGCCTATTCTTTTTCTTTAAGTTTTCTAATTTAACTCTTTACTTTTATTTACTCATCTTGTTACCTGTCTCTTCTCCACCGTAACATACTGACTTTCAACATGGATGTCATTTGTCCAAGATTTCACACTTATGTTAGTGTCTCATTTAGATAGGTGCCTTAACTGAGTCTAGAGAGCTGGAATTTCCAAATAGTTAAATGTCTTTGTCTTGATGTATTGAAAATGCAAGCAAGCATTCACATTTGAGTGCCCTGATCATAGAGTAAGCAGATGATATGATAATGAAGAGAGTATAAAATCATATTTAACACGAACCTTTCTTTCTTGGGAATTACATGAGCAAAAAAGGATATTTTTTGCTCCACTTGGATAAGCAAAAAAGGATATTTTTACAAGGGTCTGATTCTGTGAAAATTTTTAGAGAAGGAAGAATTTTAGAGAAGACAGAACTTTTAGAGAAGACAGAGAAGGCTGTACTTGTTGCTGGAATATTATTCTGCTTTACTGACAAATATTCTCTTTCTGCTTATACTTTAAAATGATCATTGTTTCCTTAGGGCTTCAATAAATATTTTATATTGTTTTTTTGTTTCTTGTATCTCAGGTAGGTAAATGATGGTAGAAAGCCTAAATCAGGTGTTTAGGAGAAATTCAGTTATAAGCTTCCCTGCATTTTTATATATGCCATACAACTTCCTCAGTCAAATACACTAGTTCTTTTAAGTGTGAGATTTTATGATGGAGTTATTAGTTTTTTGATTATTCTATAGAAAGAAAGAGGAGAATTTAAAATACATGCAGAGTTTATAAGTTGATTTTTTTTCTTAAGACTTTGTCTATACTAGAATGAAATTGACTTCCCAAACCACAAATAAAAATAAAAAAAAAAATAAAAATCACCTTCAGCTTCCTGCAGTGTGGCATTGAGAATGGAGCACCATCCTAAACTGGAGGTTGTTTGGTTGTTGCCCTGATTTTTTGCAGATCTCAGGCCCCTTAGCCTCAGCTTCTAGCTTGGACTTCTCTTTGAGAAGCCTAATTCCCTGAAACCATGATTAAAGAGCCTACCCAGTTCTAGATGTTGCCTCTATCTGAAACCTTGTGCCAGACTAGATAACTTTAGATATTACTTCAAACCTGAATCTAAGATGAGTTTTCCATACTCTTTTTTGATCCTGAATACTGAACTTCTGGTCTTGGGAGTCGGGTGTAGAACTGGTTAATGGTTAACACTCCCAGTCCTACCTGACCCTAGTTCCCTTCTCTGCCCATCAGTTTGTGTCTTTGGCAGACATTACCAAAATTATGACAGGCAGAAACTCAGCAGTGGAAAAATGCAAATTAACTTAGATATGAGATTTCAAACCAGTTAGATAGGCAAATGCACTTCAGTAATCTCCCAAAGTTAAACTAACAGTTTTGAGTTTCATCTTTTGTTTAGGGTTTTACATATTATGCTCTTTTCTATTTATATTAATAATTGAGAGCTGATTAGATTCCTAGATGCATTGCAGTAAATGATTAAGTTATAAGCCACTGGATGTCACTCTTACACTATAAAGTACAGCTGCAGTAGAGATTTTTGATAGCACATTGAAAGTGGCTAGTTAGTAGATAGAGCCAGGGATAGAAACCATTTGAACTGTTTTGGTAGGTTTACATTAATGTCAGTGAACTATGGCAGAGTTTGCCCTTAGGTTCTTATATATTTTCTTTAGTTTCATTTCTCAGTGGCAGTTAAACTGGATTAATAATCAGAGAAAATCCCCTCAGCACCAAAAAGCCAAAAAGACATTCATTTACCTATTCAATATGCATATTAATCACATGCTGTAAGCAGTATATTGGGCTAACGAACTGTGGGATTCCAAGAAAAAGTGAATTGGCATTATGAATACATTTAACTTACAGGGATTCAACTCTGGTAAAAGAAAATAAAGGAAAATTCTGCTTATTATTCCACTCAGTGAATTTATTCCTGATAGTAATTTTACGTACCCTTTCTCTGCTTCAAGTTCAGGCTTTTATACTCCACTTTGTGACCCTGGAGCCGGGACTCTGCAAACTATATTTTGCGGACTTTGCTGGCTGGCTTCTCATTAGGTTCTATCGCCTGGAGACACTGGTAGGGCATTATTAGCCAGTGATAGGAGAGCAGAAGAAGTATTCTTTCTGTTTTTGGTTCTAGCCAGCTTCCCTCCAGCAGTAGTACTCAAGTAGGGCTCCAGATTTCAACTTATTTCAGCATTTCTAGCACCAGTTCTCCCGTGGCCCCTGCAGAGCACAGTAGCAACTGTGCCACTCTTGCCCTTAGGGCTATCAATCAGAGTCCAAGAGGCAATCACATGATGTCCCACTCAGAGGTCCCAGCACCAGCTGAGCCATGTGACACCTTGGGAGTCTGCACATCTACTCTGTGGAGACACTTCTTCCATGATCCCAGGTTTTGCTGATATCATTTCTTCTCTTTACTCTCCCAGCCCAAAGAATGATAGCTGTTTCCTGAGCTACTAATACCTGGGTAACCTTAGCAACAGGCTTTGCTCTTTCAGCTTTCTAAATGCTGTATAACTGACCCCCTGTATTCAATCACTTCTGTCTGAAACATCTCATATGGTTTCTGTTTACTTAATGGGATTCTGACTACATTGAGCATGATATGAGAGACATGAATGTTCTCTTTCCTCATTCTGTATCAGATTTTGTGTATTTCTTATGGTTGAGACATCTTGTAACACTGAATGAGATTCTAATGTTTATATTTATAGTCATGCTTTTCAAATAATATGGGCCTTAATCACAAGTCTACTAAAAACAGTAGAACATAAAGCTTCATACAAAAAAAAAGGATGTAATGATACACTGGCCTGTTTCAACACCAAAGGTAGCCTGATGTTGAACTTAAAAAAAATAGTTTCAAAGCTGATCCTTTCTAAGAGCTTCCAATCATTTGACCATATGAGATTTTTACCTTTCAAGTTGATTTTAGAAACTGAACTTCTCAAGTACATATCTCCATAGTATAATCTTGCAAAGTTGAATAGGACAATAGTTTTTATCTTCAGGAGCTTTCAATCTGGTAGAAGAAATAAATAAACAGGAAGAAAATACATGGCAATGTTTAATAGAAACAACATACAAGGATAGACCCATTGGTCACATTAGTAGTCAGACTTCATGAAATAGGTTGGAAGAATAGAAGGAAAACAGGGAACATGATGCACGATTCTGCTAGGAATTTTATTCATTCCCTTGCTTAGAACAAGAAATTATTATTATTATTAATTATCCTTTTATTAATATTAAGTATTCCCTCTTTAGAACAAGAAATTATTAGTTATTATTATTTCAATTTTAAAGACCTGTTTGGAAGAAGATGCTTGCCAAGTTATGGATTTTGCTTAGTGTATAACCTTATCATATATTTCAGTGCCATTTTATTTTTTTTTAATTTTTTTCAGTGACAGTGGAGAACATCTTATTCTTTCCTCAATGTCTCTCAATAATACACTCTTTAAAGGTTTACTAGACTAGTATTAATTCTTCATTTTATGTTATCAGAGTTTCTTTTTCAGTTTGTTTGTCTGATATCCCCCCTAGAAAACACAAGATAAAATGTACTCGTTCTAATTCTTATAAGCCCTGATCCTTCTTCATGTCTCACTTATGGAGACAAAGTAATCATCCTTTCAGCACAGAACTCCAGGTTTAGAAAGACAAGAAAAGAAATCTTCCATTTCTAGTGCTGGGACTATCACTCCATGGGGCACTTTTGAACTTCAGCATGTGTCATCCTCATACAGGTCATTTATCTTTGAAGGTGGTGACATACTAGGGTGAGAGATGACCTAATGATGAGGGATGTCTTCACAAGTGATCATTTGAAGAAGTGGTTTCTGAAGAATAAGGAGAACATGTGGGAGGGGGGTTAGCAGTTAACTTTTTTCTCAACTTCCAATCTTAACTGCTAAATCTTTCAGGATTCAGCACTTTTTAAAAATATATTTGCCTATTATCCTTCAGGGATTCCTTTAAAGGAGAGGAGCAAGAGGGAAAGACAGAGGTTCAAATCTGAAGAGAAAATATTTGCTGCTTTTTTCCCTCATAATTTGAGCTGCTTTAAATAGTGTTTGTCTTGCCAAATGGCATAGTTTGAGGGTTTTTTTCCTTGTTTTGAACACTGATGAGAGTGTAGGAAAATGTTTTCCCCCTCCTATTACTGCAGAGCATAATCCATACATAATTCTGTACATTTATCTCCTCTTTTTTTTATGGCACCTTATTACAGATGAATGTGACCGCCTGAGAGGTACTAATACAATGGAAGTAATAAACTTATTTAAAATAGAGTTTCCTCTACCCTAAAACAAAATATCTATGTAACTATAGCTTGCTGAGTAAAACTTTCAGTACAAATGAAGGATCTAATGAGATACTGGTATGTTTTGAATATTGATCCAAATGATTGTTAGAAGAACTTGGCTGCCTTACAGCATTACGTTATGGACACACTTCAGCGTGGGGTAATATAATTCATATACACCTAATGGGAACCTCCTGGCTCTGACTCACAGCAAGAAAGGAAGCCAAACACTCCAGTCTGTAGTAGTTGTTCTGTTTAAGTTCCTGGATTTAAATCAGGAGTCATATTTACTTTACATTTATTTTCTAAGGTGAATGATATCGTGGTGGCCAGGATTCCAGGAATGGAACACTAATAGGTAGTTAGGAGATATTTCATTTTTCAAAAAAACAAAGATCAAAGATTTTCAGAAGATAAGCCAAAAGAAACTATTTCAAACAGAAAAAATGTAGGCAAGACCCCATAGAGAAAAAGCCAATGGAGGGATTGAACTCTATTTATAAGTCATCTGAGCAGGAAATGTGAAGTATAATGCTAGTTTCTACAACAAGAAAAAAAATTAATGGAGCTCAATCTTAGCCTGTAGCACCTGAACATGAGTATATAAAGGAATTTCAAAATTGCAGTTAATTAATTAAATAACGGTGTCAAACCAGCTTTGGGTATCATTTGAGCTAGTCTGGTTGATTGACTAGTTGTTCTGGTATCTCATAAAATAAAACTGGGAATAAGTTTAATGTTAGAACTGTGTAATATGATTAAATTGCTTTGGGACAATTAAATTAATGTGTTTTACTATCTCCACAACTGATTGTGTTAAAGGTAACATGATCCACAGTGATGCAGCAAAATTTTGTTTTTGAGATAGGCCTCCCTGGCTGGTTCAACTATGGTTATTTTAGTTGTGAAAACACAGCCTAAATCTCCATGACCCAGGCAATACAGGTGGTTAGGGCAATTCTCCAAGTACTCTAATTCAGAGAAAACATTGGCTCTTCTGGAAATTACCTGGGTCACTTGACATATGTTTTGCTTAAACTTATTCAAGAATTTTTCCAAACCTTTACTTTGCTTTTGCCAAAGAGACACAATCCTGTGATGTCTGGACATAGAGTACAAGCTAGAGATGAAGAATTTTCTTTACTATAGGGCTCCAGTAGGATTTTTCTCACCTGGCAGTGCAGTCTTATCTAAAATTAGGGGGGAAAATTGTTTGTCTGGGTCTGTTGCACTGGAGGTATCTGGAGTGAAATAACAGAGATCTGTAGCTGTTCAAGATCAGGAACTACAATGCCACAATACCTAGCTTTGTAATCAGACTTAGAAATAATAGGATATTCCACACCAATGGTTTTCAAAAGTTTTTACTAACATCCTATCTAATAATCAGCATTCCAGTATCTTAGAAAAAGTCAATATACTAAAGAAGGAGATTTATGTAATTATAGTAGGAAATACAAACTTACATGTTGGGACAAAATGACAAAATCAAATGCCTGAGTGTAAGTAATATGGAATGGTGAAAACTATGGCAAATTGGAACATTCATGCCCCATCAAAAGGTGGCTGCCATTCATTACTCAGCTCAGTCAATGGAGCCTAGGTGCAAATATAGACCCAGTCTTGCCAGTCCTTCCATTTTTCAACAGAAGTCAGAAACTTTGATCTTTATATGAAATTTCCCAATATTTAAGTGTTGGCAATTTCTTGGAGTTTCTGGAAGGCAATTCATAACACCCTCTTCCTTCTCCTCTTGAGTTCATTAGCAATTGAGAAATGACACAGGAGTAACACAGATGGAGATCAAGATGTCAGCATTATTATTGATAAAACTGATTGAAGAACAAGGCTGAAATTTGCAGTCAAATGTATATTCTAATTACCACTCTCCTCAGAAGAAACCATAGGTATGCAGGACTGCCTCATAAGGGGAGAAGGGGTAAAAAAAAAAAAGAGAGGTTTCATAGTGCTCTCAGATTTTTAATAGAATAACTTTACCCAGTTAAGAAGTGAGGAGCAGTGAATGTTAGATATAGCCTCTTGTATCTCTTCCATTAGGGAGAGAGATCAGAATGTTCCTAGAAGGGAAGTCCCCCAACACACACCATCACACACACATGAAAATGCAAGGTATAAGGCCAGGGGAATAGTAGAAGTTTCACCATACTAAGAACTAGTTCATTTTAAAAAATGCTGTGCAAGGCAAATACAACGGGACTCAGCCCACAGATAACCAAGTATAACCTTTTGTTTTTACTTATACCATTTTTTGTCAGTTAATGGCAATTTTAGGACTAAACAAATTCAGTAATATTATAAACATAAATACTAAAAGTAATATTTACTTTTATGAGAAATTCAACATATTAGAATACTTTTTGATAATTTTATAAAATAATAGTTGTGTCTTTTTTCATTGGTTAAGTTTTCCCAACAACGTATGTCTGGAAATAGATTTCAGCTGATGTCCAGCTCTATACTTTTTACTTATTTACTTGACCCTGTAAAGCCAGTGTTCAAAGTTCATGGCCTCAGTTCTGACTTCACATTTCTCTCCCACTTACACCTTAGTTTTGTATCTGCTAAGACTCACCTTCTAATTTTGTCCTTGCCTCACCCTTCTTTTTTAAATATCTGAAGTCGTTTTCTTGGTGACTGTTTTAACTGCTCCATAATTCTGGTTTCTCCTCCCCCATCCATTTCCAGCCATGCTCCCTTGAGGTGCTTTGAGTAAATACTAGATTGAATAGCAGAGAATCCCAAACACTGCCTGGTTCTCCCATTACACTTGCTCCAGACACTTCAACAGGAAATGGCATTCATAGGTTTATTAAATATATTTTTGAAATGAGTTGACCATTGGCCAGGGCAATGATATTTGTCATAACAGGATCAGTTCTGTTCTAATGGCTTGGTATTTTAAATGGGTTTATTATTCAGCAGAGAGAGAAAACAAAGTCATCCTCAATGGAAGTATATTGATGTTTCCTCCCTAATGTGACTGAACCTCAAAAAGTGATTTTAAAATCTAGCCTCTATTTTTTTTATAAAACTTCTCTCTTAGAATTATAATTGACTAAAACTGTCTTTATAATTGCATTGTAGTGGTGGTCTGGGGCATTTTTTTTCCCATAATATTTTATTGTCAAATTGTTTTCCATACAACACCCAGTGCTCTTCCCCTTAAGTGCCCTCCACCATCACCACCACCTCTTTTCCCCCCTCCCCCTTCCCCTTCAACCCTCAGTTCATTCTCA
>NC_043705.1:90691286-90692736 GCF_006229205.1 Suricata suricatta
AGAGGGATGCAAAACTTGAGAGACTATTGAATGCTGAGAATGAACTGAGAGTTGAAAGGAAGGGGGAGGGGGGAAAAGAGGTGGTGGTGATGGTGGAGGGCACTTAAGGGGAAGAGCACTGGGTGTTGTATGGAAAACAATTTGACAATAAAATATTATGGAAAAAAATGAGTGAGTCTCAATTAAGTAAATAGCTTAAATCTGTAACATAACTGGCATCCATGGAACAATTTTCTTGTTAAGAGAATGGCTTTGAGTATTAGTCTTTTCAGTCATGGGCATAATGACAGGTGTTTTGAGGTCCCTCTTTCTGTTGGATGGAAGTCAAAACAGACCATCTCTAATGGAGAGTTCAGTATAAAATATATAGTCAGAGCCATCCCACAGATGGCAGCTTAATCTACTTGGGCAGTTTATTAGAAGCAAGGCAAATGCTGTAGTTTCCAGACAAACAGAGAACTGGAATGCTGAACAGAATGCCTAGGTTAAAAAACAAACAAACAAACAAAACACACACACACACACACACACACACACACAACATTGTGGTGGGGGTAGGCAATAGGCAATGTTTGGCATTGGATCAGATACTCAGAGTTAAATTCTAGCTCTGCTACTAACTAGATATGTGACCTTGTGTATGTCTTTAACCATTCTGAGCCCGAGTTTCTTCATCCATGAGAATTTCTATCTCATGGATGTAGTAAGGGTTAAATTAAAAGAGATAATATGTGAAAAACACTTAGTACAGCCCTAGAACCATGAAAGCTACTCAATAAATGGAAGTCATTTGGTAAATGAATTTTGGGAGATGCCACATGCCTAGGGTTCACCCTAGTTGGAACCTGTGATTTTTAGCCTGACTCACTGCATAGCTCATGGCTGGTCAGCCTAAGTCTTCTGGCCTTCTGCCTGCCTCAGTTGAGATTAATTTCCATCCTGGAAGCAATAGCAAAAGTTCACAGCCCATAGCTTAAAAGGACGAGAAGACAGGGCTGAGGGTTTTTTCCCCCAACACCCCCATGTAGATGGTAAATCTCTCTTATAGGGGCATCTGAGAACAAAATAGGACAACACCAGGCATGGATTCCAGCATCCAGTTTAGTGCCCCCTTCAAAGCACTCTGACGATCCAGACCTCCCTTGAATATTTGGTGGGAGAAAGCTCCAAATGAGGAAATTCCAGGGTTAATATGCGAGAAAGAGTCCTCATTTTAATATGTGAGTGTCCTTTGTCTAAAAACCAGTTCTTGAATAATCAAAAACACACCAAAGAACAAACAGTGAATTAGGGCTACACATCAAAAATGCCCCAGCAATAGCATTGCTGGGGATTTACCCAAGAGAGACAGAAATGCTGATGCATAGGAGCACATGTACCCCAATGCTCATAGCAGCAATGTCAACAATAGCCAAAACATGGAAGGAGCCTAAATGTCCATCACCTGACG
>NC_043705.1:90692836-90706875 GCF_006229205.1 Suricata suricatta
TCTTTTCCCATTCTGTCGGTTGCCTATTAGTTTTCTTGATTGTTTCCTCTGCCTTGCAGGAGCTTTTTATCTTGATGAAGCCCCAAGGGTTCAGTTTTGCTTTAATTTCCCTTGCCTTTGAGGATGTGTCAAGTAGGAGATTGCTGCGGTGGAGGTCTAGAGACTCACTCTTTTCACCTTAAGGCTACCTTTTGATTTTTACAACATAAGACAAACCTGATCTCTCAGGAAGACATTTTTATAGCTGATAAGCACTGAAAAGTATCTTTTGGGGAGGTCCTAGCAGTGGAATGTAGTAGTTATGCACATAAGCTCTGGGATATGATTGCCCTGCTTAGTATTTGAGCATACTTTACTACTAAGTGAACTTGAGCAGATTTTCTGACTGCTCTATGTTACACTTTCCTCATATAAAAAGAGGAGAAAAATAACAACACCTACATAATGGATTTGTTGTTAGAATTAAATAACTTAAAACATATGATGAAGTTACAACAGTCCAGGCCATAGTAAGTACTCAAAAATCTTAAATCTAGTTTATATTTTTAGTGTAGGTGTTTGTAGAATTGTCTTTATCCTTTATTTTATCCTGGGTAATTTTTACAAAATGTGTGTGTGATATATATATATATAATTTATGAAGATTTTTTAGTTTACCAAAGAGAAGAATTCAACCCAACTCGTTTATAGATGGAAAATAAGTAATTGACTTTTATAGATCAAGCAATTTACAGACAAATCAGCTTCCAGTATGACTTGATCTAGGGCCCAAAGCTGATGTCTCCAGAATTTAGTTTGTCTCTCTACATTTCTCAGCTATATTGCCTTGGTGTTGTTTCCATTCTTGGTAGCTCTTTTCTTGTGTTTGAAAGTTGACTGTCATCAACCTTTGGAGCGATATGCTTCTATGTTGAAATCCAGTGAAAAAGAGTGAGCGTCTTTATTCTAGCATTTCCAGAAAACATTCTAGGGTCTACTCTGATTGGACTAATTCAGTCTATCTGCTCAACTGTGGTATGATAGCTGATGCTATTTTGACCACATCTGATCATTCACCCCATTTTTGAATTAAGGGTGGAGTTAACTCCACAGGAAGCACATGGATTGAGAGTGGGGGAAATTGGGGAATAGCTACCAGAACAAAGATAAACAATATTCTAGACAGAAAAATAATACTGTTCACAGCATGAATGCTTTTAAATAGATTTGGGGTACTTTGTACCTATGGGGACTCTAGTACATATTATAACTCAGTTCGCTGTGTCCAAATCCATTATATTGGAGGACTAATTATGTCTAATATTACATAAAAGATAGCACTAATATAATAGAGATAGTGGGTCTCCTAAATGAACCAAGTAGACATATGTTAACATATACAATGCTGAGATATGAAAGATTTTCACATTTTAGTTTCTAAGAATGGAGAAGAACTCTTAAACTCTTCTTTTTTTCATTATAACCTCTTCCCTTTGGCCGCATTAGGTAAAGTCCCTATATACAGATGATTAAGAAGTTTGTCTCCTCTCCTCTGGGATGGTTTACTGGCTTGATCCTGCTACATTGGAAGAAGGCCTAGCCATATCTTGGGAAGCTTATTTTCTATAGATCCTAAGAGTGCCAAGTGCAGATTTAGGTACTGAAAAATTTGCAGAGATAAGCATGAAAACTAGTTAGGCTTAGGGTGCCTGGGTTGCTCAGTTGGTTAAGTGTCTGACTTCAGCTCAGGTTATGATCTCACTGTCTGTGAGTCTGAGCCCCAGGTTGGGTTCTCTGCTGACCGTTCAGAGCCTGGGGCCTGCTTCTGATTCTGTGTCTCCCTCTATCTGCCCCTCCCTTGCTTGCACCCCCCCCTCTCAAAAGTAAATAAATAGTAAAAATAAATAAATAAATAAGAATTTGGTTAGGATTTGTTGAAATAGAATAGTCTTTCTATTGACTTGTAGTCCATTCAGAGCGGCTTCATTTTGTTATATAGGAGCTCTCTGAAAATTCATTCCTGGCTTCCTTGAATTCTGCTTTGACATTTGGGGTCAAAGGCCCTGTACTTTATCTTCTTTGCTTAATAAGTCCCCTGTAGTGTTTATAAAATGAGTAGTGGTATACTCGAGGCAAGAATTCAGGTAGTACTAGGGCTTCTGGTTAAAATATCATCCTAATATCTTTATACCACCACTTAATTTCACCTAATTCTACATTCCAAACACAACTTTTGAGAACATTTAGATGTGATATTATTTCTTCAAACTCTAGGATTAAAGGCCCAAGGAAGGAATAGAAGGGAAAACAAATAAAAAGGAAAGGGAACATTATATTGTGCACACACTTGAAGAATATAGATCAGTAGTCTGAGCTGGGCTGTCAAAACTTCTTGTTAAGAACAAAGGAATCTGGCTCAGAAAACCAGACTTGAGTAAAACCACTTAATGGAACCAACTGTTTACTAATATGATCTTCATGGGAGGATTCTGGCCCTAGCTCAAAATTTTATTTAGTACAAACTAATCTACTAAGGGGATTTGTTTTCTTAACCCAAAGCCTGAAAATCATTCAGTGAATGATACAGTGAAGTACACCACTGTATATAGTGTGACTGTTGTGCATTTTCCTCATTAGGAGAAAGAGTGGAAAATATCAAATCTTGTCAAATGAAGCAAAGGAAAGAAATTAGACTTTCATTTGTAGGAGAGAAAATAACACCCCAGGGATTGAAATGCCTGCTCTCTATTACTAGGCAGTCTCTAATTGAGCCCTCCTTCAAAATTCCAACTTCACAACTTATGTCTTAGAAATTCCCTTTAATTTAAAGTATTCAACAGTTTAGCATCTGAGAATGTCCCCTTTTGAGCTGTAAGGACTAATGATCAAAAGGAAACCTGTGAGATATAAAGATAGTTAACTTCTCTCATGTGAGTTCAGTGATTTAGAAGAGATTGATATGCCAGGTTTTTTTAATGACCTTTCCCACATGTGGCCTCTCTGATTCCCATAATAACACTTTGTTTATACAGATAATTTTCTCTCCAGCAGGAGCTCTTACATGCTTTAATAACCTTTCCTCATAAATCAACTCAGTGCACTGTAAAGTTTGATGAGGTACAGGGGCTTGGAAGGGTTTCCCTCAAGTCTGTCAACTGGGGCTCTGATTGCTCTATTGGCCCCTCCTGGACTTCCAAGTGTGCTGATGTCGGTGTAGGGACCTAGGGGCAACGCTTGACTGGACAGCACAGTCATGCCACAGTGGCCCAGGGGTGAGTGCAAGCTCTACTATTACAGAGTGTCTGAGAAGGTCCCGTGAAGAGGTCAAAATCTGAATTTGGGCTCATATTAAGGAAACCCTGGATCAGAGATTCTTAAGTTGGGTGTTGGTTATCTCGTAGGAATGCCATACTTTTTACTGACCCAAGCCTTCATTTAAAAAATAACAATATCTCCACCAGATGATTCAGGCAGACTAGATAGTGTTCTGGTAGCATAATAGAGAAACAGAGCTCAAATTGGCATAGACACAAAAGAAAAATAATGAATGATGTTATTAGAACACCCAAAGAAAGGCTTCAGGTATGTATAGTCTAATCCAGGGAGCTTTTTCTCTTTCTCGTTTCTTGGCTTTGGTGTTCTCAGCCAGGCTTTTTACATGTAATGAGAAAAAAGGTAATTAGCAACCTCCTTTTCTGAGATCTTAATAACTTAGGATCCAGAGGAAGAGAGAGACCTTTTTTTCTATTGGCATGTCTGTATCAAGCTTCAAGGAATACAGTGACACAGTAATTGATAATTCCAGCAGAGCTACATGGACTCCATGTGAATGGGTTTCCCAAAAGTGTCAGAGACAGGAAATGCAAAATCTGCTAAACCCATCTCTGTCAGCTCTATACTTCTCTTTCCTGTAATCTGCCCTACCTCCCAACAACCCTCCCCACACACATCTGCAGGTGTCCAGACACAACACACACGGACACACCACGTATTGTTATAGTTCTGGCTAAAATATTCTGAAAGGAAAGCTCATATGATAAAAATAAAAAAATATGGTATAAGCAACAAATTACAGTTCTTGAGGGTCTCATTTTAGCACCATAAGAAATTCTCTAGTACCACTTACCATGTCTAATTTATTTCACAGAGACTATTTTATGTACGAGGCATTATTCTAAGTTTGTATAAATATTAACTCATTTAATCCTTGTAACAGCCAGAAATTGAGGCACAGGGGGCTAAAGCATTTGTACACAGGTATCAGGAGTTGGAGCTAGGATTTGAATCCAGGTAGTCTAGAAAAAGTTCCTTTAAAAAGAACTTCAATATATTAAATGTACTATCTCCTGCTCATTAGACCGTGTCCTGTTAAAACTACTTCATTAATGTCTGCTGTGTCCTTTGCTTCAACTGCACATCAGAGTTACCAGTAGGCACATGTCATATGCTGTCCACTCCCCTCACCTAGTAAATACAGCGGGGTTGGCATTGCTTGTGACTTAGACCACAGGGATACTATGCAAAGAATCTAACACATAGCAGACTCTCAATATAGTTTCAATTCTTCTACTGTACCTAGTTTTGTTTTAGCTAATCTTTTCTTGGCTGTTTTATTTATTTTCCTTTTCATAGTTTCAGTATTTAAAAATGAGGAGATCATTGTATCCTATTTGGAAGAGCCAACACCTTGAGCTTTGAGCAGAATGAGGAATAGCTTTGTGTTCTCATAGAAATATAAATGCCTTTCTTCCCTCTATGCATTTCATAATGGGCCATTTATTCAGACAGATAATCCAGCAATTGATATCTCACTCCAGCCCTGAGATCCTCCTAGACTATAATCCTGCGATAAATGAACTAAACCATTTGTGCTGGGTTGAATAATATCTCTCCACTGCTAAATTCATGACTGTCTGGAATCAGAACGTGACCTTTTTTGGAAATAGGGTCTTTGCAGATGCAATTAATTAAGAAGAAGTCATAATAGATTAGAGGGAGACCTAAACGAAATAACTGGTGTCCTTATAAGAAGGCCGCGTGAAGATACAGACACACAGAGGGAAGCGGGCCATGGAAAACAGAGGGAGTGATGTACCTACAACCAAGAATGCCAAGTATCTCTGGCAACCACCAGAATCTAAAAGAGGTAAGGAAAGATTCTTCTTTAGAGTCCTCAGAGAGACTGTGGCCCTCCTGATGCCTTGATTTCAGACTTCTAACCTGCACACTGTGACAGAATAAGTTTCTGTTATTTGAAGCTACTCAGTTTGTTGTAATTTGATGTAGCATCCCTAGGAGACTAATGCACATTTTGTGCTAATTGTTATCTCAAAGCTTCAGGTACTCCCTCCTAGACTCTGCTCTGTGATGCTGGGACTGCTATTCTGAAACCAGGTTTATGCTTTGCAAGCAGCTCCCTGTTAGGATCTGCCAATATGGGCCCTAGAAGGAAGCTTCAGACTTGGGCAAGCTTCTTCCTGTGTGCTCCTCATCTGATCTGTGTTAGCACAGCAATTCTTCTTCACCCTCATGCAGACAGTTGATTTCCAATAGCAGCAGTTTTCTCTCATCCTCTCAAAACTAACCTTATTGACCTCCCCACCCAAGAAATCAGTATCAATCTTCTGATTTTCCCACAACAATCACTGGAATCCCAGGTCCCTGGAATTAGACCCTCCACTACTCTTCTAAATTGTAATAATCCAACCTCCTATCTTTCTTCATTGTCACAGCCCTAGAGGTGGCAGCTGTAGTTAGTGTCTATGTCATATCTTTTTGTTCTTTCAGTTCTTATTTCCTAACTAATAAGTCTTTGTATTTCACTCTTAAAATAACCAGTGTGGTTTCTGTTTCCTAACTGGACTCTGACTGATGCAGCCCTCAGCCCTTGGCTTAGTCCTCCCTGTTTGTTCAGATTAGCTATGCAGAGGCAGACCAATCAGGAGGGTTGGAAGCAGTAACATTAAGCCCTGATATAATGGCTTAACCAAAAGGATTTTCTTTTTTTTTAAATTAAGACTTTATTTTTTTAATTTATTTTTTACGTTTATTTAATCTTGAGAGAGAGTGACAGAGCAGAAGTGGGGGAGGAGCAGAGAGAGAGACACACACAGAATCGGAAGCAGGCTCCGGGTTCTGAGCTGTCAGCACAGAGCCTGATGAACCGCGAGATCGTGACCTGAGCTGAAGTCGGCCACTCAACCAATTGAGCCACCCAGGTGCCCTAAGACTTTATTTTTTAATATTTATTTTTGAGAGACAGAGAGAGATAGAGCATGAGTAGGGGTGGATCAGAAAGGGAGAGGGAGACACAGAATCTGAAGCAGGCTCTAGGCTCTGGGCTGTCAGCACAGAGCCCGACGTGGGGCTTGAAACTACAGACCACAAGATCATGACCTGAGCCAGTCAGATGCCTAACTGACTTAATCACCCAGGTGCCCCAAGACTTTATTTTTTTAAGAGAAGTTTTAGGTTTACAGCAAAATTGAAGTAAAGATACAGTAGTTCCCATATACCTCCTGTCGCCACACTTACCACAGCCTTTCCCCCATTACCAACTTCCCACACCAGAGTGGGACATTTGTTCCAACTGATGAAACTGCATTGACAGATGATAATCACACAAAATCCATAGTTTACCTGGGGGTTCACTCTTAGTTTTGTATATTATATGGGTATGGACAAATGTATAATTACATATAGCCATCATTAAAATATCATACATAGGATTTTCACTGCCCTAAAACTCCTCTGTGCTCTGCCTATTATTCTATTCCCTGCCCGCCTTCCATCCACAACCATTGATCTTTTTACTGTCCCCAAAGTTTTACCTTTACAAGAATGTTGTATAGTTGGAATTACAAAGTATGTAGCCTTTTCACATTGGCGTCTTTCATGTAGCAATATGCATTTAAATTCTCCCCATGTCTTTTTATGGATTGATAGCTCATATCTTTTTAGTGCTTAATAATACCCCATTGCCGGGATGTACTGCAATTTAGCCACTCACCTACTGAAGGACATCTTGGTTGCTTTCAAGGTTTATCACAGCATTCATTATTATGAATAAATATGCTATAAATATCTTTGTCCAGGTTTTTCTGTAAACATATGTTTTTACCTCCTTTGGGTAAATACAAAGGAGCACCAAAGGCATTTTTTAATGAGGAAATAGCCAGAAGCCAACTGTCCCTATTGGTTAATTCAGTGATCACGACTATGGGATCATGACTGGCCCTCTTCTCTTGCCTCTACCACTTTGGTGAGTTGGTAATGCCATCTGTCATGGCTGTGGGATTGCTACAAAGTTCTAGATGTCACAAGGAGAGGTGAGAACATGCAGTGAGGAAAAGTGGTATACTTCCTCCTGCATACCTTTTTAAAAAATATTTATTTATTTATTTTTGAGAGAGAGAGAGAGAGAGAGAGAGAGAGAGAGAGAGAGACAGACAGAGAGAGAGAGACAGAGAGAGAGAAATCCCAAGCAAGTTCCATGCTATCAGCACAGAGCCTGATATAGGGCTCAATCCCATAAACCATGAGGTCATGACCTGAGCCAAAATCCAGCATCAGACACTTAATTGACTGAGCCACCCAGGCACCCCCTGCATACCTTTTTTTTTAATGTTTTTGTTTATTTTGAGAGAGAGAGAGAGAGAGAGAGAGAGCGAGAGAAAGCGCACACATGAGCAGGGGAGAGGCAGAGAGAAAGAGGGAGACAGAGAATCCCAAGCAAGCTCTGTACTATCAGCACAGACCTTCTGATTCCTTTTATTAGGGAGCAAAATCTTTGTAGAAGCCCCTAACAAATCCCCCTCAGGGCTATTGACCAGAATTGGAGCACACATCTGTACTCTAGTTGGGATAGGTGTCAAAAGTGAGCACTTGGTATTCGTAGCCCCTTATATGAATGAAGGGCAGTCACTTCCAGCTTCCTTCATCTGACAAAACCTCTCTAAAATGGGCCTCATTTTTATTGTCTATTAAGTAGGGATAATAATGACTCTCCATACAGTGGTTTTGTAAGAACTAAATGAAGTAGGGGCTAAAATGTTTCTACCATAATGTGTGCATTTAGTGCACATTCTATAGAAACAGACTTGTCCTCCTATTTCCTTACTTCTTGTCCCAGGGGACTGCCTACCCTGTACAATCAGGAAGCTGTTCTTGGTTGACTGAAGTCTATCTGGGAAGTCAGAGCTCAGAACTCCTGCTGTATGTCATGGGTGTTCCATTTATGTGGCCCTTTGCCTTTTTTAGGAGTGCTATCAACTATGGTATATTATTAGTCACAAAAACTGTGTGAGGGAGCCATCATCACCCCCAAATGTAGGGTTGAGGCACTGAGAAGAGTTGGGATCTCTGTCTCTGAGGAGTTTATCAGTATGACTTTTAAGTCCAGAGTTGTGGGGACCACTCTTCCTTTGAGGATAAATCTATGTGTCTACAGAGATTTTGCCGGAAATAACATAGCTCCCCATTCTATGGTCATGGAGCTTTCTGCTCAAGTTTGAACCAGTGAATTTTTCTTAAGGCTTCCTGGGAGGAATATGTCTGTGCACAGTTGCAAATGTATTCATCTGTAGCCTAAGAACATTGTATTTCTATCTCTGCATTTTTATTTTGACTTCTACTCTCCCCAGCCTTGATCATCCACACAAAGGACCGCTTTGAATCCTTTCTGCTTCTCCTGAATTCACTAGCATATTGGAAGCATCAAGGAGAAAAGGAGGCTATTGGATCTGGGGCAGTGGATTCTGAGCAATGGAGAATGTGCTGTGTTATGGCCCAGGGCAGCCTCCAAGACAGAAAGCTCCTCAAATTGTTTCCAGGACCATTTGGGCATCTTCATGCTATAGTCTTGTGGACATTGGGAGAATTTCTCCTCTGAAGGATCAGGAACACTCAGCCTTTTCTTTACCTTGCCCTATTTGTGTTACATAGTATCCCTCATGACATAGGCTGTTAAGTATACAATCTTCTTTACCATAGTGTATCAGGAAGCTAAGAATATTTAAATTGATTAAGTAAGAGGTAAATTACCAGTTGCCTTGACTTCAAAACATCTCTCTGAATCTTGAATCTTGCAAGAGTTCTATGAGGCAATAGTTTTCTCTCCTTACCTTTCCTGTGATAGTGGAGACTTTTGTCCTGAGAAACACTATCTTTCCTTTTTAGCCAGGCAGATGGTGTTGCAATGGAGTGGTTCTTAAACCACAGTAAAAGTATTAGGTTCTGCTGCTTAGCATCCTGAAAAACTGTTTAAATCCAGTGTGCACGTGCATGCATGTGAATGTGTTTGCACAGTGTGTGATGAGTTGGAAGGTAGGCAGCAAATATCACATTTTTCCTTAGGATGATTGGAATTTCTCATTCCCTTAGAAATCTTCCACAACAAAAGAGCTCAAGTACTCTCTTGCAATTTTTCATGCGGTGGAGATGCTTAAAAACCTGTTACTAAGTCTCTGACTATACTTGGAAGAGGACAGAGAGGACAGGAGGTGAAGGGCCCCAGGTTTGTGATAAGCTTCCCCTTCAGTCAACAGGAAGCTGACTTGTCTATTTTTGGGAACTTGGAGCTCTGGCTGCTCCCTACAGTAGCTGTACGAAGTGGTATCGGGAAGAAAAATTATTGACAAGTGGAGATCAAACTGGCCTTATGGGTGGTAATTCATATTCTTGAATGTATTCTTGCATGGTTGGTTATCTGGTGAGCTGTCAGGTGTCATTTAATTTGATGAAAATGCAAACAATGTTATGTGAAAGGCAAATCAAAAGGTTCTCAAAGCATTTTGAGGAATGATGGAGACAGAACAACAGATAAAAACAAAGTATTTCCTTTCTAGAGAACTGCATATGAAGACTCTGGAGAAGCAGGAAACAGCCTGACTAGCAACAAAGATTTTCCTCAGGCTTGGGTTCTGGTCCCATCCCTGAAACTTACCCAGAGATCAGGGGCAGGTCACTTAAGCTCTGACACTTCACAGGTTGGCTGTTCTTTTTTTGGGGAATTACAGGATTAAATGCAGGTATATCTTGCTGTAACTGCAGGGGCAGGCTGCATTGGGGAAGGGGAAGAGCAAGGTGTTCACTAACCACTGAGTTTTTCTGTTTTATTTTGTAAGTGGAAAATATTTTCTACTCCAACACATGATATATTTGTACATGTAAATCTCCAGCATGCATTTTAACATGGGGTACATGTTACTCCAAAGCAGCAGATTTTGAAATTATGGGATTATGTGGCTTATTTTTAAAAAATCTGAAATGAATTATTTTTTTTACAAAAAATAATTAGGGGAAAAGGTCAAACCTCAAACTTCTCTGTTTTCCTTCCAAAAAAGAGACCCTTCAAAGTTGAATATGAAGTCAAAATTTCTACACTTCTAAATACGTAACAAATGCCAAAAAAATAATCTAATAGGTTTTCAGACTCAACAAACATGGTTCTCTGCACAGGAGACAAACTTTGAGGCTCAGTAGATATGTGTGTGTTGAGGGGGGAGGGTGTAGGTATAGTGATCAAGGGTCTGATATCTATAGACTTTTCATTTATCTTCACTCTATCTCTGCTGTCACGATTCCCATCCCCTCCCACCTGTGACAAATGTGTTTTGCTACTAAATTATGACTTTAATCTTGTTGATTTCTAAGAGTTAAAAATAAGTACTTAAAAAATATTTAGCCTAAACATATGATGCAATCATAAAAACAATGTTTTAGCCTACACTAATCTAAATTGCTTTCCTATTAATAAAACAGATAAAAGCACATTTTCATATCTTATCCTACAGCAAATAGTCTGTTGCCTAGTTCAAAAATAGTTGATTCAGAGAAGGAGTATAATTGCTTCTCGGCCTTTTGGCTAAGATCAAGTGCAGAGAAGAAGTATAGGAATGATCCCCAGGATAAAAAATACTTAATTTCCAGTATTTTCTATTTTGACCAATGCTGCTAGGGACATTCTTACATGTGTCTTCTGGTGCCGGGATACAGGAGTTTGGTGTATTGGTCCAAGAGAGGAATTGATGGGAAATAGTAAATGCAGTTGTTTAATCTTACAAAATAACATCCAGATGTTTTCTAAAGTGTCTGTACTAATATACGCCACTTCATAAGCAGTTGAGGTGGCTCCATGTCCTCACTGATACTTCGTGTTATCAGACCAACCAATCTCTGCTAGCATCCATCTGTATATTGAAGCAGTAAATATTGAAGTAAAAAATATGATGTAAGGTATACCATTTTTATAAAGTTCATTAAAAAGGCAAAATGAAACTATATTATTTAGGAACACATCCATAAAACAGTTTTTAGAAAGAATCAGCCTAAACTTCAATAATGGTTACTTTGGGGAGTGAAGAGAAGGACAGGGATAGGATCAGACAGGTGCACACAGAGATCGGTAATGTTCTAGCTTTGCTATTATGCCACATAACTTATATATACTTCATGTATATTCCTTTGTATATAATAACTATTTTATAATATTTTGAGAATAAAAAAAATTTCCCTTCAGCTGGAGTTTGGACACTGAAAATGGCCCAGCAATATAACAGTGCAACCATGAAAGAGTGCAGACACACAGAATGAAGGAGCAGAGCAACAGCCTGAACGTGTGAGTGAGGCCGCTGAGGTTGGACATTAGCCCTTCTGAATTTGAGTTTTGACTCTGCCACTTACCAAGAGTGTGGCTGTGGGGATGTAATTCAACCACTCAGGCGTACATTTACCCTTTTGTAAAATGGGGCCAATGAAGAATTCAAATTTCCTAAGGTTGTTGTGAGGACTAACTGACAAAATGCAAATAAAGCCCTTATTGTAGGGCTAGTACCTTTCAATATTTTAGTATGTTTTATAAGAACTCTTGTTGGAGTTTGGAAGTTTAGAGAAAAGGATGCATAAATTTGCATTTAGATCTTAGGCATCTTTGAAACTTTTCTTCCCAGATACCCAAAAGAATCAAAGTCCATCTGGATGATGGATTGAAGTTGGTGTTTGTCAAGTCCATTGGGTAGGATTATACTTGGAAATCACATCATTTTGGTGGTCGAATTAGATGGTGCCAGTGCTGGCGGTCAAAGAGTCTACAAAGTTGCAGACACACTACAACTTGTCCCAATTTACATATCTTGGTGTCAAGCCACGGTCCTAGAACAAAAATGGTGGGTATGAATCTAAACGGACCAGAATTAGAGCACCACTATCACCTTATATCATTAATTTGCAACAGTGGCCACATCAGCAAAGTAACCAGGACACTCGGCCCCAGTCACATTTCTTCACACTGCTGGAATTTCCTTGAATGTTGACTTGGGCTCTGGTTTTGGTGTGGACAGTAGGGCATGGAGACATTCCAAGCTTATGACCCTGTTGGGGTGCATATTTCCAGAAAGGCTAGGACTCCAACCAGTCTTCCAGCTTCAGCTGAGGCATCTCTGGCAAACAAGTATCTTTTTGGCAGTGGCAGGGAGACGTCAGCTTCAATGTGAGTTCGCCGATGAGAGCAAACAGGTCTGTATCTTGGAGCATTATAAGGAAGCACCAGTGGGTTTGTGCTTTCTGGACCTTGCAAAGTTGGGAGGAAACCTGTGTGAGGAAAGACAGGGTTTCTCCTCTAAGATTGGCCGTAGAGGTCTGAGTGTTTACTATACGTCAGCCCACAACTGGTTAGTGAGCTCTCATTATTTGGAACTCAACCTGTAAAACCAGACACTCCAATCAAAATATTTTCATATTGATTACAATAGCATCACATCTGCAAACTGTGCAGGCTGCCATCAGCTGAAAACAAGGCCTGTCTTATGCTGTGTCAGGAGGGAACATATTTGTGTTCTCATCTTGCTTAGATCTTGTGAGATGGAGGAGAAACTCTTTTTGGATGTACACTGGATGACCCAGCACCTAAAGTGATAGTTTAATTTTTTTAATGTTTATTTAGTTTTAAGAGAGAGAGAGAGAGAGAGAGAGAGAGAGGAGAGAGAGAATATGAGTGGGGGAGGGGCAGATAAATAGGGAGACAGAATTCAAAACAGACCCCAGGCTCTGAGCTTTTAGCACAGAACCCAATGCAGGGCTCAAACCCATGAACTGCAAGATAATAGCTGAGCCATAGTTAAATGCTTAACTGATTGAGCCACCCAGGTGCCCCTAAAGTGATAGTTTAGAGTCTTCTAAATTACATTTAGAGGGTTTAAAAAATTATGTTTGTATAAATTTTAATCAAATAATATAATAGCCACTCTTATTACTACAATATAATATTAATAATTCCAACATTTGTTTTACTTGCTAAATTTTTTAAAAAGGAACACATTATAAATAGATCAAGTTGCAATTCTCTTTGCTTCCACATTCTATCCCACTGTTCTCTTGCTCTTCTGAACTGCTCAGAGGCAACTGATAATACAAATTGGGACAATCCTTCCCCCACATTTTTTAAGCATATTTTATTATTCTGAAAGAGAGAGAGAGAGAGAGAGAGAGAGAGAGCGAGAGCATGTACTCACAGGGGAGAGGCAGAGAGAGGGAATGAGAGAATCCCAAGCAGGCTTCACACTGTCAGTGCAGAGCCTGATGTGGAGCTTGATCCCACAGAATGTGAGATCATAACCCAAACCGAGATGGAGAGTAGGACACTTAACCAAGGAGCCACCAGGTGCCTCCCCTGCTGCTTGTCTTTATACACTTTCCATACTTGATAGAGCTATACAACATTTTTTAGGGTTGGTTTTTTGTTTTCTTTCTTTTTTTCCCCCATGCTAAGCGTATTTTATGCTAAATCTTTTTTAATTCCATAATATTTTATTGTCAAATTGTTTTCCATACAACACCCAGTGCTCTTCCCCATAAGTGCCCTCCACCATCACCACCACCTCTTTTCCCCCCCTCCCCCTCCCCCTTCAACTCTCAGTTCATTTTCAGCATTCAATAGTCTCTCAAGTTTTGCATCCCTCTCTCTCCCCAACTCTCTTTCCCTCCTCTGCTCCCCCTGGTTCTCCATTAGGTCTCTCTTGTTTTCCTGTTAGACCTATGAGTGCAAACATATGGTTTCTGTCCTT
>NC_043705.1:90706975-90738602 GCF_006229205.1 Suricata suricatta
TTTTTAACTCATCAGTTGATTCTTTGATGCTTTTTCTCAACCCCAGCGATTAATCTTATGACCATCTTTTTAAATTCTTGATCTGATATGTTGTCTAGATCTGCCTTGAGCAGTTCTGTGGCTGTGACTTCCTCTTGGAGGTTCTTCAGGGGAGAGTTTCTTCGTTTTGTCATTTTTGCTAGTTTTCTGTCTCGTCACCTTTAGAAAGCTCGTTGTGCACTGTGCACCTATTAATATTTCTCTGTTAAAGGAGGCTTATTGACTGTCCAGGGCCTGTCGTTTCAGGAAATATTCTCTTAATGGTGTCTCTCGGTTTCTCTTGTTGTGCCTGTGAGTATTTTATTTCCCTACTCTGCAATATTTGGGACTCGCCTTCTTGCACACTTTGGCTTGTTTCTTGATGTAGTCCTAAGAAGGGAAACAGACAGACACCCACAAAGGGAACAGAAGCACACATACACTCAGACAAATCAAACAAGGAAACACATTAAAGGGGGGAAAGAAAAGAAAGAAAATGGGAAGGAAAGAGATGAAGAGAAGAGAAGAAGAGAAAATAAAAAAGAAAGAGAAAGAAGAAGAAAAAAATAAAAAAATATAAAAGGGGGTCAGAGACAATAAAGGACAGTAGACAGTTTAAAAGTGTATGACCAGTTGAGAGGAGAGGTAAGGATGAGATACAGGAGAATATATCTGGGTTGGAAGAAGGTGAAAAAGTAAGGGAGAAAGGAGAAAGGAAATTAAGGAGTAAAAATTTAAAAGAATTAAGTAAAGAAAAAGGAAAAAAAGGTAATAATAACAAAGAAATAAGTATAAAAAAATGAAGAAAAAGGAAAGAAAAGCAGCAGCTCCCCCTCATGGATAGGTGTGGTTTGATGTGGTAGGTCTTGGAGGCTGCTCTCAGAGGCTCCGCCTTGGTGTCTATGGAGATTAGAATGGCGGCTAGCCAAGCTCCGCTAAACTAAGCACACTAGGCCACTCTAATGAGTCTGATTTCCTTGGCTGCAGTTGAGCTGAGTTGTATTTTCCAGGCCCGCCTCGGTTCAACGTTCCAGTCCGTGCACATTTGTGCTATCACAGATGAAATGTATTTGTTTTGGTGGCTGGCTTCTTAGGGGGAGCAATCAGTTTGTCTTGTCTCAGGCATGGATTTCAGCTGCCCCTGCCTGAGGCGAAATGAGCAGCAGGAGGTGAAGTGTGCACCTTCACAGACCCAATTGCGGAGTCCCCACCCCCAGCCAGGATCGCAATTGCAATGGGGGAAAGAACAGAAAAATTGAGTCTCTCTTGGCTTCCGATAGCTGTTGCTCAAGGCGCTTTGCGCTGCCAGAAATGAGCTGGGAGCTTCTGCAGCCTAAGCGTGCGCTCAGGCCTCCACCAGCCGCCAACTCCCTGTTGGGGGTCGCATAGGTGTGGCCATATTTTTCCTGTGGGCACCTGGGATTCAGGATTCGTGCAGCCAGTGCAGGGGCGAGATGCGCGGTGGAAATGCGGTGCGTGGTCCCGTTCCCAAAACCCAAGTTTGCAGTGCACGCCCCTGGTGCAGTCGCAGCTCTGGCCGCTTCTTGCCGCAAAGTGCGCATCCCTGGCACAGCTGCAGCCGCTGCTGATTCCCCGCCGAGATGGCTTAGGGCTGGAAGCTGTTCCTTCCCTTGCGCCATCCGGGTTCGGGATCCCAGCTACCCAGCAGTTATCTATGGAGTGTGTTTCTCTCTCCAAGTGTGGCCAAGCATTCTTTACCTCTTCCCCAGAGACAGTACAATGAGCGTGTTCAGACTCTCTGTCTCTTCCCTTTGTCTCTCGGGCTCTGCACGCTTGCCCCACATTGGGCTGGGGCTCCTGCCTCCCCTGCCTGTCCCAGGCTGGCCCGTTTTCAGATCTCCCCAGTTCGCACTCACTCACTCAGGTATCCTTGAGGTTCTTTTCTTTCTGGAGTCCGTATTTTCTCCTTCCACTCTTGCAGATGAGAGTAATGTCCTTCTCAGTTCGATAGATAGGGTGGACGGAATTTACAGAGCTCCCTTCCTCTCCCTGGTTCTTTGTTTTCTAAATCAATATAAATTACATTAGCCATGGACATTTTTCTGAAACTTCCTTTCACTCATTTTTTTGAGACCTATCTACTTTTGATGTATTGCCTTTGTTGCATAATATGAATTACATAATACAAATATTCCATAATACAACTATATAGCATTTTATTTATCTATTCTTTTACTTGTGGATATTTAGATTTTTTTCAAATATTTGGAATTTGAAATAAGGCTGTAATGAAAAACCTCTTAAAGGATGTTATTAACATCTTCTACCAGCTAGACTTGCCTACTTTACAGGGAAAATGGGTTATTGTAGCATCAACATTAACATCAAGGGCAACCAACTGCTTCTGTGATCACACCATGGCCATCTAGTTTTGAAAGAGGCAGTTGTTAAAATTTTCTGAATTTTGCAAAGCAGTTAAGAACAGCTATTATTAAAAATGCAATCTGTACTTTTACAATGTAATAAAATTATATTTTAAAGGTAATAAGTACTCACAACTCAACACTTCCTAATTATTTTACTAGACCTTGTAATTATGCTCTTGAAATTATTTATATCTATTATTTCCATGTGGTGGAAATACTATATGATGGGGCATGACTGTATATACCTTCTCAACTCTGTGCTGTATTGTTAGCTTGAAATCAGCCATAGAGGGAGGGTTTACACTATAGAAATCAGCAGTGCTACCAAATCAAGCTTGATTGATTGTTTTGTTGATTATATAAACCAAGCATTGGCCAACTGTTTCCATAAAGATCCACCGAGTAAATATTTTAGGCTTCGCTGAGCACATCCAGATGCTTCCCCACCCCTTTCTTCCTTCCCCCTCACTTTTCCTCCTCCTTTATAGTCTTTTTTTAAAACATTTTTTAAAGTTTATTTATTTTGAAAGAGACAGAGAGAAAGAGGGAGAGAAAGCACAAGATGGGGAGGGTCAGAGAAAGAGGGGAGAGAGAGAATCCTAAGCAGGCTTTGCACTGTCAGTGCAGAACCTGATATGGGGCTCAAACACATGAATTGTGAGATCATGACCTGAGCTAAATTTGGATGCTCAACTGACTGAGCTGCAAAGGCGCCCCTATAATCCTTTTAAAATGGGGGAAAAAAAACAGTTAATGAAATTTACAAAAATAGGAGCCAAAGGCCTATAGTTTGCTAAACCCTGGTCTAAACATAAGAAGGTGTTAAGGAAAATGTTAGTGCAGATTAACTTAAGAGTGTGTTGTATATATAGTATTCACATTTGTGAATAATGGGAAAAAAATAAGGAAATGTTCTTCCAGTGTTTGAAAACCGTTACATGATTCAACAACAACAACAAAACAACAACAAAACTTTCACATGCTTTACAAATGAGGGAAATTTTGACACATGTTCTCATTATTTATCTCATTTTCATCTTACTCATTAACACAAATGAAATACCAACCAACATTCATCAGAACTATACCTGGACATCTAGTTGTTAAACATTCATCAATACCTTTGGATCACATCCATTTAATTTATGAGGATAAGAAACACTGGTTCCTCTGATTGAGATGCCTTATTAAACACCACACCCACACCCCGCCCCCCCATACCCCACACCCCCTCAGACACATGCACACACAACACACCCCTACACTTCCTACACACTTCCTACACACCTATCCACACACTCTCTCCAAACACGCCCCTAGCACTGCCCCTACACACACCCATACACTCATACCCCACACTCCCACACACACCCTCACATGCACTCCACACCCTCCTACATGAGCACACCCCACTTAGAAATGCACATACATACACACACACCCTCACGCACCACACACACACACACACCCACATACCCCCCAACACTACTCATACAGTTGGCACATCATCTTCTGTCATATGTATGGTCTTCCAGTTTTTTACTTAAATTTCATTTAATTCATATTAATATTTACTAAAATTTACTTAAATTCATATTAATATCATGAACATCATCATCATCATCATCATCCTTCCGCAGTCTGACATCCTGACACCCTACCTGCTGCTGAACTACTCAAGTGCAGGGACTGTGTTGCAGTTATTCTCTCTATGCCTCAACATTCTCATTTGAAAAATAAGCTTGGGGCACCTGGGTGGCTCAGTTGGTTGAGCATCCAACTTCGGCTCAGGTCATCATCTCACAGTTCATGAGTTCAAGCCCCACATCAGGCTCTGTACTGACAGCTCAGAGCATGGAGCCTGCTTTGGATTCTGTGCCTCCCTCTCTCTCTGCCCCTCCCCTGCTTGTGCTCTCTCTCTCTCTTTCCTTACCTCTCAAAAAGAAACATTAATTTAGAAATTTAAAAAGAAAAAGAAGCCTAATAGTAGTAACTACCTAACAGGAAGTTTCATGAGGATTAAATGAGATAATATAATATGAAGTGCTTTGATGCTACTTGGCATATTATAAATACTCAGTTACTATTAACTATTATAAATAAATATTAGTGGTATATGTATTATCTCAGCATTCTCAATATCAGGGTAGCTTCAAATCCCAGAATAGTTCCTTCCTGGCCTATTGCACGTACACTGAAAGTGTTAAATTCATGAATGTGACCTTTTATTAGCATATGGTATGTACCAATAAAAAAAATGTTGAACTACTTAATCTACTTCTAATGTCTCTAAGGCAAAATGCTAAATGATGTGGTAACACTAATGTGTATAAGACATAGATACAATTCTTTCTTTAAAGAGTTGACAGTCTTAATTGGAGAGACTGACCACCCTAAACAGTAGGTGGAAAGTATAGTGGAATGGATCAGGTTCTGAGCACCAGGTGCATAAGAGGTCAGAGAAGCTACTACTTTCTGAGTTGATCAGGGAAGGCTTATGGATGATATGAGTGAGCTTTCAGAGCAACAGAATTTCCTTTGTCATGCCACCTAATGCCATAAGTTGATATAGATCCTTTAAAAATAATATATAAATACTTCTCTCTCTCTCTTTTGCAAATTCTTTTCTTCACTCTATGAAATGTCCTCAGTCTCTCTAACTTATATATTTGGAAAAGTATCTCACATCTTAAACCATAAAAGCTAACTCTGACATATAAACAGCACAAAGTGCATCCTTACAGTTGCTGGCAGCCTCCATATCTAAAAGCATTTGCAAATTCCTAACAACCATAAACAGTACTCCCACATCCCATAAAGTGCTGTAGCAAATCACTCAGGGAATATTCCTCTTTCATGTTAATATTCTCAATATCTGATGGGGACATCTTGCACGAAGGCCTGACATCCATCTTAATGGTGCTCATCCATAAAGCTGTCCTATGGTGAGCTAAGCTTCCTCTAAAATGACCTCATCCAGCTCGCCAGGCCTTTCCTATGTTTGTTGTGATGTTTCTGATATACAGGGTGTCCTGGGGCCCTCATCACAAGTTTAGGAAGAGTCCGAGGAGGAAGCATAATGCCAAAAGAGTGGTCTTGTAACATTTGGTGGCCTGCAAAAAGGCCTGCATTTTCTATCAGTTGGGTTTCTAGTATTGCAGAGTAGAGCTTGTACCATGCAGTTTCTTTCTTTCTCTTTACCTCCTGGGTTTTGTGAGGGGGTAATTAAACTCATCCTTTGCCTCTTTGAGTTCTAAGCCTTTTAAGAAATAGACACCAAAGTTAGATGGACCTCAAAATATCCATAACATAATTGACAAAGCTGGTAGAAGAATGTGACTTCACAGGACCTAGTGAGCATCCTGTTCTTTACCTTTATGTCTAGACCTTGAGCTGAACATGGGGAATGTGGGTCTGCATAACTGACTCTCCTTCAGCTTGTCACACAGACAAACATGGCCAACCTCATACCTTCCTGACACCAGAGGCCTGAAAGAAAGACACAGAGATTGGATTCCAGGCAAACAGTGGCTTAAAATCATTACCCTGCCTATAGAGACTGGCAGGTAGTAGATGCCAGAGTCTGATCCCCTCACCAAGCAGATAAATCACTCTTTGTCACAGAGGAGAACCAGAAAAAGGTAGAGAGAAGGGCCGCAGTCTCCCACTCCTCCCCCAACCCCAAGGCTTCTGAGAAAGGGACATTCTAATTTGGGAGGCAAGATCCTGGACAGAGGAAAAATTCTCCACTCTATGACACACTCAGAGAAATATTTCACTCCCAAATAAACTGCTGACTGATCACTATGCATCTCCATATTGTGGCCAGTTGTTGGTGGCCTAGGGAAAAACCCGTCTTTCCTCCCCTTCTCTCCCCTCCCCTCCCTGCCTTCACTCCCCTTTCCTCCATTTCCCTCCACTCCCCCTTTTTTCTTTTTCTTTCCTGTTTCCTTCTTTTGTTTTGTTTTATTTTCTTCCCTTTTTCTTTATATTTTCCTTTCAACGAATATTTATTGTCTAGTGTATGCTGGTGATAGAATGTGACCAAGACCAATGCAACGCTTACTTTACAGGAAGTTACATTCAAGTGGTAGAAAGACTGTTAAAAAAATAAGCACATAAGCAAATAGTAATTATAAGTCATGTAAGTGATATGAGGGAATCAAAGTAATATCTGAGATAGAAAATAATGGGAAGCCTTTAGGCATTTATTTAGAGAGCTAAGTAAGGTCTCTATGGAAAGCCACTTTGCAGAAGTGTGTTTGGCTGATCTGGAGGGCAAGAAGTCAGGTGTGAGAAGGGAATAGAGGGAAAGGGAGAATAGGGCTGGGAAGAGCTTTTCCTAGGCTACTTATATAGGATTGGCGCTTTGTACAGGACAGAGAAAAAAGCAGCCTCTACCACCAGTTAGGAGCTGACCTGCTGGTTTTCTCTCCATATGCAATGCTGATAAATTGGTAGTGGCTTCTTGGGATGTTGTGTTGAAAAGGATTCTTAGGTCCTTAAGGGTCCAATAGTAAAGAGGACCATGGAAAATGGGTTATGCCTGCTGTGGCAGTAAGAAAATCCCCTGGGTCAAAATTGTCCCTCCTGTTTTAGAGGATTTTTTCCAGTGGTCTGACATCTTGGAGGGGAGCTGGGAAGACTGTGAGGATGATGTACTTCCCACTATTACCCTTAAAATCAACTCACTCTACTTGAAGCCTTTCGTAGCAGAAGGTTTAATAACTCATTCAAAACACATTTAGTGAATGAGCTGTGGAATTGAAGGTATCTGACCCCACCTTAATATATTTCTTCAAAATTATTCCATAGCTCTCCTATGTGTCACTTGCAGCAGTTGAGCAAATTCCTAAAGAGAAGAAAAGTGAAGAGTATATCCCTCCCCATCCTACTTTCCTATTTTGAAATCTTTTTGTGATTTTACCATACAGAAAGTTAGGTGGACTATTTCTTTCTTTCTTTTTTTTTAATTTTTAATGTTTTATTTATTTTTGAGAGAGAGAGAGAGAGAGAGACAGTGTGAGCAGGGGAGGGTCAAAGAGGGAGGGAGACACAGAATTTGAAGACAGACCCCAGGCTCTGAGCTACTTGTCAGCACAGAGCCTGACGTGGGGCTTAAACCCACAAGCCATGAGATCATGACCTGAGCTAAAGTCGGATGCTTAACCAACTGAGCCACCCAGGTGCCCCTAGGTGGACTATTTATTTCTATGAGGCTGACGGATGCTTTGGAACAATTGGAAATGTAAGGACTACAACCTTTTAAATGGGATTTTCCTCATTCAATAAAAACCTATAAAACCCCATATCACATGGAATACATACAAATCTGCACATATATAAGCCATTTGGATTTATGTTTCTCAAAAGGTGATATTCATACCATGGTGGTACATGAGATAATGTAATGTGGTATTTTTATTTTTTTTAATAGTTTATTGTCAAATTGGTTTCCATATAACACCCAGTGCTCTTCCCCACAAGTGCTTTCCTCCATTACCAACACCTCCCTATTTTTAATACTTTTTATTTTACATTAGTTTTAATTAACATTTAATTTCATATGCTTGAGACCATTTGCCTCCTGGATGATTGTTGAGATCTTAGAAGTGTGGACTTCTAAAGGATGGGAACTTCCAAAGTGCCTGTAAAGTCCACCAACAGGTATAGAAGATGGATTAGTAATCCCATTTTTCAGACAATCAATACTCTGTTAAACATAAAATTAATTAAAATTAATATTAAATAAATCTTTTAAAAACTTTTAATTTTAATATTAATGTTAATATATATTAGAAAAGCATTGGATTATTATTTATATGAGCTAAAATCACCTTTTACAGTAAATCTATGTCAATACAATAAGATGATTTTTAAGTAGGGAGTAATCATATAGAGGATATATGAATCTAGCAAAGGTATGATGATAATATATACACACATGGCTGAAATTTGGGAAACACTGATTTCGAGTTTCGTATGGGTTCAGTTGTTCCCCCCCAAATTAGTATGTTGAAGTTCTAACCCCTAGTACCTCAAAATATGACCTTATTTAGAGGTAGGTTCTTTTCCTAGGTGTGAGCCCTAATCTAATATGGCTAATGTCCTTATAAACTGGGGAGATTTGGAAACAAATATAGGCATGCATAGAGGGAAGGCAATGTGAAAAGAATTTAGAGAAGAAAGCTATCTATAAACTGAGCAAAAAGGCCTAGAACAGATTCTTCTCTCTCAGCCCTTAGAATGAATCCTACCCTGCTAACACCTTGATTTTAAACTGCTAGCCTCCAGAACAATGAGGCAATAAATATCTATTGTTTAAACCATCTAGTTTATTTCATTTCAGTAGCCCTAGCAAAGGATTATGAATTTATTTTCATATGCTTGAGACCATTTGCCTCCTGGATGATTGTTGAGGTCTTAGAAGTGTGGACTTCTAAAGGATGGGAACTTCCAAAGTGCCTGTGAAATCCACCAGCAGGCACAGAAGATGGATTAGTAATCTCATTTTTCAGACAATCAATACTCTGCTAAATGTGGGAAAGGGGAAGATATTTCTCAATATTTAGATCTTCTAGTGGGAACACTGGCCTTCGAATCCAAAGACCTGAGCTCAAGTTCTTAATCTGCCACAGACTGTGTGTGAGTGTGTGTGTGTGTGTTTAAACAAGTTTCTTCATTTGTGAACTCTCCCTAATGGGGTCCTATGATCCCCATTCAGTTCTATTTTCTCACTTTAAGATTCCATGTTTAGAAAGTATATGTCTCTAAGGTTCCAAAATGTCAGTCATCTCCACAGCTGGAGAGAGGGAGAGTCAGGGCTGGGCTCATGGGAGATGTGAAGAGGTTTGACTAGCCGTCTAGACAGACAGTCTTAATGTTTAAACTTGACTGAACATCTGTTAATCATCTAAGATACCCCTGATGCTACATCAGCCTCGTCACCTGTCCACCAAAGATGCTGTTTGCTTGTGGCAACTCAGGGGCTACAAGATAATGAATTAATGAATGGGAAAAAATCTATTCTGTACAGAATCCAGATCTTAAGTGATACTAGGACCTCAATTAGGCTGCTGGCTTTGGTCTACCATGAATGGAATTCAGTTTTCCTCATAATTGGCAGGATTCCAGGACCCAAAAACCCTCATTGCCAACTGTTTAGTCTGCCTATAAGAACATGTATAAATTTTATTCTCAAAAAATAAGTTAATATGAATTGGACAAAACATCTCTTCTTTTAGTCTTTACTCCAACAGAGGTTCCTTTCTCTCTAGCCAATATCAACCAAGTGAGGGGAGGGCACTTATTCTGACATTAGAGATTATCTCCCACCACCTGGTTGTTCTCTCTCTTTTGAATTTTGGGAAACTTGGAGTGAAAATTCAAAGAGGAATTTGAAAATCAATCAAATGAAATCAAGTTAATCAAATCATATTGATCCAATCAGGGCATGCTACTGCCTTGCTGAATCTGTCTTAAAGAGCAAAAATCAGACCAGTACTCTGGCCAGGTTGTTGGAGGTTATTAAGTTCCCATCATTATATAGTGATATTTGCTGACACTGCAGGAAAAAATGGATTCTTTAGATGGGAAAGACATAGTTTCACCCTCAGCAGCATATTTATTTGGTTTCAAATGAGAGAGAAGCTACTCTAGGGAGAATGAAGAGGGTTCAAATGTTGTTTCTTCAATCTCTTCTCCAATACCACAAATGTCAATAATAGCAATAAATATTTTATGAGACACTGTTAGGCATTGGAGATCCACCAATGGCAAATGTAGCGTTGGTCCTTTCAGAATCTATGTGTTAGGAAGAAAGCGCATCATTTTTCAGACCACTGGCTATGCTAGTACTTTACATGGGATTTTCTCATTAAATACTCCAACAACCCTACTGGGGGGGGCTATTATACCTGTTCTATAGTTAGTAAAGTTGAGGGTGTGTATGGTTTATCGTTGCCTATGGTCACGTATCCTAAAGGTGGTGATGGTAGCATTTGATTCCAAGCACTCTGGGGTGGAAGGATTCATCCTATTCATCCTTCTCCCCAACTTCCCAATGCAGTCCTGTAAACCGAGTTATATATCTTACCTCTATCCTGTTTACACGTGTGATGGTGTCCTAGTAACCAGGACATATCCGTCACTAGGCTTTGGCTTACTCACAATATCTCACTGTCCCCTTAGATCCTGAAGTCTAGAATTCAGCATCTTTATTTTAATTCAGTTCTGTCTCTCAGGAAGTGTAATTGCAGAATGTTATTTCAGTTCTGCAATGTACTTTTTCCCCCTGTCTTCTGACCCCTTTATCATTCTTATTCTCTCATTCTCATAGTAACAGTTTGAGAAAGAGGTTATACTTGGTTCTGGACTAGTATTTCTTCAAGATTTTGGTTCTGTATTCAAGGTTTGGGGATGCTAATTATCCATTCATTTTCTGTTGTTGCTTTTTGTTGTTTTTGTTTTGTTTTGTTTCATCAGTGGCAGACAGATATAAGAAGATTGGGTAGAAACAAATTCTAGGATGAGCTTTGTGAATTCCCGGATTTGGGGCTGCTGACATTCTGTACTGGAATATATAGATTGACTTAGAAATGGGTCTTTCTCTTCCCCATACCCGTACCCTCTCTGGGGTCTGCACAGCTGACATTTAACTAGCCAATTACCTGAAAGACTGTAGCTGGTAACCAGCAGGATAGAGAGCTGCGGAGGGGGGAGGGGACTTCCCCTCCAGGTCTTCCTTGGAGACAGATCTACAGCCTGACTTGGCATGCTTTCTGCCTAACAGCAGGAGTACAGAGTACAATTTGACTCCCTTGCTGGCAGATGGATGAAGCGAGAGTGGACAGAGCCTGTTTCTCACTTTCGTGGCAGAGTATCTCCATGCACTAGAGCCAGGATATGGCCTTCCTGAGAATTTACTGGGCAGGCAGGGAGTGATCATATAAGTGGATAGAGAGAAGAGGAGAAGTGTTGATGGAATCACCCCCTTTCCTTACAGGGTAAAAGTAAGAAGAATAAGCACTTCCTTTAATACACAGACATCTAACACATGATTTCTCCCATGTAGCAGACTGTAGAATTCTTTCTGTGTGGAGAAAAGAGCCAGGGAAACACTTAGTGTGGGAAGAGGCAAACTAGTTCATGTTGCAAATGAGAAAACTGAGAACCTAGTGACTCACCCAAGGATACACATGTGCTTAGGAACTGGACCAACGAACCCAGAAGTCCTGACCCTCCTCCCTGTGTTCTCTGTTCATTGACCCAGGCTGGAACTTGGAGGCTTCTCCCTGAAAACATCCACAACACCCACAAATGATTTTCCGCTAGCTCTCAAAAGCTTCATATGATATCTAAGGTCTCTTTGTTCAAGAGCTTTGATCAAGTGGCCTTAGGCAATACACAGCTCATCCCAGTCCCAATCCAGTGTCTCTGTCTGTTGACTGTCACCCTCTTCCCAGCAGTCTTTTGTTCTACACCAGGAACCCTAAGGGCAAGCTTAGAAAATCAAAGAGCCCTTCTAGTAGGTGCCCTGCCAGTTTGGACCAGACAGGAACAGGAAAAGTATGTAGTGACCCAACTTCTGTATCCTCTCCTTCTTGAGAAATTTTTAATTTGAATTTCTGTTTATCACACAAGGAATATCTTGACAGTTATAAAGAAAAGATGGCATTTTCATCTAACCAGAGAAGGACAGGAGTGGAGTACAGGCTTTGAAATCAAGGAGGACTGAATGCAAATTCTAGCTCTGCCACTC
Organism: Suricata suricatta; assembly: GCF_006229205.1. Classification (NCBI taxonomy): domain Eukaryota; kingdom Metazoa; phylum Chordata; class Mammalia; order Carnivora; family Herpestidae; genus Suricata; species Suricata suricatta. The sequence continues at coordinate 90,719,141 of NC_043705.1, forward strand.
TATTGATTTATGACGCTAAACAAACTTAATTACTTAGAATTGCAGTTTCTTCATCCATAAGTGGGAATGATAAAAGTTATGAGTGTGTGTGTGTGTGTGTTAAAACAATATGTTTATAAGGTCCTGGATTTGTACATTTAATCAGTTTTAATTCTCTCCCACTCTCCTTCTTTAATATAACTGTTTTAATTTTGCTGTACTTCCTTTAAGTTCTTGTCCAAATGCAGATATACTTTCACTTACTGTAGATGTAATTTTGCTTCTTAAATTTTTACCTAATATTATACCATCATTTGTTTTCCTCTGTTACTCTTAAGTTTGGATTAGATGAAATTGCTTATATTCATCTGTTTTGAGCCAGATAGAAGAATTTTATATATTTCCACCTAATACAGAGTTTTCAGAATTATCATTGTAAAGGAAAGAATAATATTTTATTGAGTTGATATATCATGATTTGTATAAGAACTCCCCATTGTTGACTCCCCATTTTGGTTATTTCTCATTTTCCCCCATTAAAAAATAATAAAAATCTTCACATAGATTTTTTCCTTCTTTGAATTGTTTTCTTGGGATAAATTTCCAGAAGTAGCTCCAGTTTTTATTTTGAGGCCTAATAAACTCTATTCATTTTGCCCATATTTGTCACTTCCAAAATCTGTTCCTAAAGTCTGTATAGGAATGAAGTCTTTGACAGGAACAACTCAGAAAACAATGGGAAATCTAGAAATCACCACCTGGTATTTGTCAGGGCTGAGGCAGAGGGGCAAAGAACAAAGATACAGTGGGAATTCTTCTCTGGGAGCCTGGTCAATCTCAGATATAAAAAAAAGACATTTCATTCATTTTGAACTGTCAGGAAAGTCAGGGGGGGAAATGCACAAAAAGGAGAATCTTGGAAGCCACTTTAATGTTCATCAGTAGGAGAATAAAAAGACAAAATGTAATAAGGTCTCTGATGGACAATTATAAGCAGTTAAAAATGAACTAAATCTATGTATAGCAACATGAAAAATTCTCAAGAAGAGTTAATGAAGAAAAGTTAAAGTACAGTATAGTATACCCTTAGGTCAGCTTAAAAGCCACACATTATAATATTTTATATTCTTATGGACACTGACAGATTCATTTGAAAATAAAAATAAAGTGGAAAGATGCACATCAAAGTCATGATCCCCTTTACTTTTGGAAAGGAGGAACAGAGGTGATTTGAATTATGCTTATAATGGTTTTTATTAAGAAAAGAAAGCAACAGAAACATATATGGCAAGAAGTGAATGATAGCGAATTCTAGGAAGAGGTCATCTAAATGCTTGCTTTATTATTTTTAGTACTTGTCTATATTTGTTAAATTTTTCGAATCATCATTATCATCATCATCAATAACAAAAGATCTAAAGTGGCAGAGTTGTTGGAGAGACCACCCAAGTGGAACCTGTAGCTCTTAAAGGTGATCATGAATCAGCAGATGAGTTACCCTTGCTAAATTACTCTTTGTTACATTAGTTTTCCTTTCCTCGCATTAAAACGGCTGTATCCTATTGTCTGCTCTGCGACATTTTTAAGTGTTTGGTCAGCTGGTATTTCTGGGAAGTGCTGAAACCCCAAGGCAATTTTTCCAGTCTTGCCTCAGATGGATCCCACCAAAGACTGAATCTCCACTTGAGATTCTAGGAATCACCTGATAGAATAGCTACATAACTGATTCCAGAGATTTGAATACTGACCAATTGCTGGTTCAGCTAATAAGTAGTTTTTGATCATTTATTTTTGGTAAGTGAAACAAGAAACTGCAAAGAAGGGAGAACTTATAAAGAATTATATTTTTGATCTACAATCAGGTGGTCAGGTCAGGCATGTAAACCATCACAACCAGAGAATAGGTAAAGCTAGCTGAGTGCCAAGCACAGAGGGTTAGCCAGGAAGGCCAAGAGATCATATTATCATATTACCCAACTGTAGCAGATAGTGTGGTATACAACCAGATTCTGCCATTAGGACCAAGGCACTCATTCTGCCAGTTGCTAGTAATGTTGACTCCTGACAGCTTACCACTGTATCCCTCTCCAGGAATTGCCCAAAACAGTTGTCTTGCCTAATGTTATTCTTCTTCCTTAGGAATAACCTATATCCAAGGAGTGGTCTTAGTGGACATGCAAATACCTGGCTCTTTTGCTTCCATTGGGACAATTTAAGGGGTATTTCAGCACCAGCACTCCCTACAAGATTGACTAGAGACTATTGTTAAGTATAGCACAGTTCAGTCACTTACTTCTTCCTCTGCCCAGTTTTCATCCTTTACTCTTTGTCCTTCATGCTGCAGAGGTGTTGATCTAAGAACAATGACTTCCTGAATTCAAATCTCAGAATCTTGAGATAGCAAGAGTAAAATTGAAAACAAAATAGTGATAAAATTGCTTAGATTCTCATGGTCTATTTTACAGGGAGCATGATCTATAACCCACAGACTTTGAAATCCAACTTCTTCTTATGCCTGTCCCCATTTGGGTAATTTAAATTAGATTTATAAATTGATATTCCTTGTTCCTGGTATCCCTTGTAATTAATTAATCAACTACTGTGCTTGCAAGAAGAAGAATCAGATACAACCCCTGGTCTTGAGGAATTTGTAAAAACTAAGATCTCAACAAAAAAATAGTCAACCTCCCTCCAAATTAAATAACAATACAAAAATCTAGCTAAGCGATACTACAAATTTACTCACTTGGTGAGTGGAACAGACATGTTCTGTGAGCTCAAAAGAGAGAAAATGTGGTGAGTTAGAGAAGGTAAGAAAGAGATTGGATTAGCAAGCAATAAAAGAATTAGAAACTTGGAAAAGAGTGAGAAAGTTCACAAATAATTTGTTCAAGATATAATGATGAATTAGATGGTTAAGAGGAGAATGGAGGTAATTAATTCTGTATTAGAGTTTGGATTGATTGAAGCAGGAATGAAAAGCCTAGTTGGAAGAACTGTGAGAAAGAGGAGGACAAAAGTGTACCGGGACATGTAACTGAAGGCAGTTCATTGTCATATTGTGAAGAGCATTCCATTGCATATTGGGCTAAGGAGCTTGGTTTTACCCTGAAGACAGTGGGATGGGCTTAAGGATGGGGAAGACACTGAAGGCTTAGGAACAAAGTATAGACAAGAGGTCAGTAGTGTTGAAAGAAAGCTGAACTGGATCCACTAAAGGGATGAGTCCTGAGACAACCTGATGCTTGTGCAGAGGTCTATCTTTAAGCTGTAGGTCAGAAAATAAGGGTGATGGCAAGCCTGCTTCCCAGACTGATCACTGAAAACTAGTCCAGATGTTCCATGCAGCCTGTGTCACAGAAGTCCCCATTTACCTGCTCTTGATGTTTTTCCATTAATAATCTCCTATCTGTCTTCTCATCTACATCTTACTTGTTCAGCATAGCCCAGGACAAACCATGCCTCCTTCATAGTGTCTTCTCTGTCCCCTGCTGTCCACAGTGATCTCTCTCTTCTTTGAACTCCTAGTTCAATCCCAGGTATTCCCATAGTAGATTTAGTGTGTGTATATAGGCTGCTGCTCATGGGACCTCTGAGGTCTCATTCAATTCTTAACTCCTAGTTCAAAGTCCTTCAAGCCAAACTATTTCATTGTTCTGAGTTTAATCTAAGTCAGCACTGCCTTATAAGTTACTGTTGAAGCTCATCATTATGTCTAGACAAGAGCTAGGAACCAGCTATGTATCACTGTGTTGTCTGGTTTCTTAATTCTCTTCAAAAAATTTAAAGATATATTTTTTAATTTATATATAACATGATGATTTAATATTTGTATACATTTGTTAATGATCACCACAATAAGTGTAGTTAACTTCTATCACCTTGCCTCATTAGTTACAAAACATTTTTTTCTTGTAATGAGAACTTTTAAGATCTGCTTTCTTAGCAACTTTCAAATATGCAACTCAGTATTATTAACTATAGTCACCATGTGGTACACTAAGTCTCCATGACTTATTTATTTTATAACTAGAAGTCTGTACCTTTCGACCCTCTTTACTCATTTCTCCTACTCTCCACTTCTCACCTCTGGGAACCACCAATCTGTTCTCTGTATCTATGAGCTTGGATTTTTTAAATTGGTTTTGTTTTTATTTATTTATATTCCACATATAAGTGAGGTCATATGATATTTGTCTCTTTTTGATTTCTTAATTTTTAAATAGTTGACGGCTTTCCCTTCTCTACCCTCATTTAAAAAACATTCTTTTCACCTATCTTTTCCTCTTCTGACTTTGAAACATTAAACAGTCACTGTGTGTCAAACCCTGGCTTTGCATCTATAGTGCTTTGATTTTTCACAGTAATTCTGAGAGGTAAGTCTTAATTACTATCCCCATTTTACAGATATGAATAAGAGGCACAAGGAGTTAAATAACTTGCTCAGATTTATACAGCTAGTGAGTAGTAGAGTCAGAGTTCTAAATTAGGCATCCTGATGCTACTACCTACCCATTTAGTCCCTACCCTATTCAATGAGGAACCCAAAAAAGGGTTGATGGATGCAGGAAGAAATGAGAAGTGGGTCACGTATAACATATTCAAGTCTTGTTGGACAGTAAGATATTAGCTTCTCAAAGAAGGTATTTTCTGAATATTTGTGAGGGAAGAAACATTGCTACCAATCCCAGGTATTCCCATAGTAGATTTAGTGTGTGTATATAGGCTACTGCTGATGGGACCTCTGAGGTCTCATTCAATTCTTAAAGATTAAGAGACTATAAAACTCTCAGAAAAGGTATTGAAACTAGGAATTTCTACAAAGCATGTTTGGTTGACTTAGATGTGTATTTAAAATTAAGGTGCTAAACAAGTCACAAACCCTTTAAAGTATATTGTTCATCTTAATCTGTAGCTTCAAATGCTCATTAACCTCTCCAGATATTAGATAGGCCTATAGGACTTGGGATTCCTCTGTGGCTCAGTTAACTTACAAAGACCAAGCACAGCCAGGGATGCTTATCATCAAGGTTCATCATTGTTTCCCACTTTCCTCTTCCTTTATCAGAAGTCAAAGGCAATGTGAAAGATATGTGGCTATCAGAGGGTTATCGCTTGTTGCCAAGTGAAAAAACACAGCTGAGTTGGATTTAGCCGATGGCCCCTCTGTTGAAATTCAGGATCTCTTATCTTTGCTTCCACTTCTCCTGTCTAGACACTTGACAATGATTTGCAGGAAATTGAGGCACTTACCCCTGCTGAGAAGTCAGGGCTAAAACATTTCTAAATATAATTTGTGTATGTGTGTGTGTGTGTGTGTGTGTGTGTGTGTGTGTGATGCAAGTTAATGATAATTCAAAAGTAAAACAGCAATGTTTTTCTCTGGGTAGAGGATTAGTGGATCCTAACTGAGGCAGAGGTATGTGACTTTCTATACTCTAGTTTTTCTAAACTGGTAAGCTTATCCATTTATTTAGGGCACAAAACACTGGTCTCTCTTACAGGACAAAAGAAAATTAGAAGATCTGACATTCTTATTTGCAACTACTTTTTATTTGCTTTCTATTTATTTTTCTTATAAAAACAGAAAAATAATTTTATTCTCTCCACAGCTAGTATCAGAACTTTGTACAATGAAAATTTGGCTTTTGTTGAGAAAATGCACTAATAAATTCACTTTAGAGTTTCAGGGCCTAGGTATTATCATCTGGCATCCAGGTTTGATAGGAGAGAGGTTTTGCTGCTAGATGGTGAGAAGAGGGAATGTGGGATTTGGCTTTCCTGTGAGCATCTAGAGGGGGTGAGCCTTTAGGGTGAATGTTGTTGGAAAAAGAAAAGAGAGAGGATTTCCAAAGTTGTCAGTTCTGAGGAAAATATTTGAAGGAGTATAAAAAAGCCTAAATGCAAGTTTTAAGATTTTCTCTGTAGGATAATTAATATAAACTACTCACTCTTCATTTCTCCTGTGAAATCTAATTTTTTTTTTGGAGGAAGAGAAGGTAAATTGTATGTTCATGTTGATGGCCATTGAAGAGCCGGAGTTTAGGGGGAAAACAATTGTCTGGGTCACATTTTAGGGTTATCTAAATGATTGATTTTTGCACAGTGGACCCAATTGGCTGCAGATTTGATCTGATTTAGTCAACATAGCTAACTCATTAATAGGCGGTGCTCAACCATATTATCTTTTATTCTGCAACACATTCAGGAGAAAGGAATGAGGTAGAACCAGCCATTTGTAGAAGGCCAACTTTTCCTATAATAAGCATTTCAGAATGCAGTGAAAATGAATTTTCTCACAGTTCTAGATGCTAGTCTGACATCATGGTGTCAGCAGGGTTAATTTTATCGTGAGGTTTTTCTCCTTGCCTTGTAGATGGATGTCTTCTCTCTTTTCTTCACGTGGGCTTTCCTCAGTCTGTGTGTCTGTATCCTAATCTTCTCTTAGAACACCAATCCTATTGAGTTAAGTTCCACTCATATGACCTCATTCTGTCTTAATTACCTCTTTAAAGGCCTATTTTCAGACTCAGTCACATTCTGACATATTGGGGGCTAGGACTTGACATATAAATTTTTGAAGGGATACAATTCAGTCCATAACAATAGGGCATCTACAGTGCAGGGAAATTTCTGCATGTATGCACACATAACACAGACACTCTACATCTGAAGACACACATGTTATTAGCTGCTACACAATAGCACACATGCATTTTAGCAAAGTTTGAAGGATTTCTGCCATGGCTGGAGGCACGGTAGTGGGGGATATGCAGTAAATTCTACTGAATACAGCATGATGTAGCCCACCAGGAATGTTTTCTGTTTTGCAGCACTCTTTACAGTCACACTGGGGCTTTTCCCCCCATGTCTGTAAACTCCAAATGGTATTACTTTAAACTGTGCTATACTTGTGAAACTCAGACCTTGACTCTGTCTCCTGCAAGAGCCAGTGCTTTTTTGTTTGTTTCGGCTCAGTTCCTGGCTTTCTTTAGTGTTTCTACAATTGATCAAGCAGGACGCTTCCAGTATCTACCAAGGGAGTTAGCAATTCCTTTAAATATCTCCAGCCTGCCCACCTTGCTTTTTTGAGAAACCTATCAACCTTGAATGTGTCTAAGGGTGTTCTTTTTATAGCTGAATATGGAGAAGTTAGCTATAGCATCAGAGTCCAGCTTTTATTCTGGTGTTTGTGGCCATGTGCTTGAAGAAATGGGGGGCCTTCACTTGGGAGAAGCTTGTGTGAGTCATGATTTGCTTAAGATAATTGCAATAATTTCCATTCCTCTTGCAAGTGGTTAGGTTGAGCATGGAACCTTAGAGAAAGTCTGCTCAGTGGCTTTTGGGAATAGGCAATGGGAAACAATACAATACCCATTCCATTTATTACTGATTGTGCTTTTTTCTGCTTTGATATTTGGCCTTTTGCAACTATCTTATGTCCATGAAGGATCTTTGTCTATCTCAATAAAACAATATCCATCTCCTAGGAGTGTTGAGAGGACTAGCTATGTTAAAATGCTTGTAAAACATTTAGAACTGCTTAAAACGTATAGGCATTCAACATATGAAAGTGAGGACCATTTTGAAGGCATGCTGAAGATGGCAAGGCACCAACCGTAATGATATTGTTGAGACATTGAATTAACTCTAACTGCAACTCTGTAGTTACTTACTGCTGGGCATCTTATTTTGTGAGATAATGCATACCCTCCTCACTACTAAAGATACTTTCAGTTGGGATTTATGTTACTTGCAACAAAAATCATCCTTACTGATACATATCAGTAGATCCTTCTGAGTGAAGGCATGGTTAATATACCAGATGCCTCCATTGTTTCCAGTGCTACTAATGTGCTTGGGGAATTAGTCATTTGTTAAAGAGTTAACTATGCTTCACAGTCAAGGGTAGTATTTTTTATCTTCCAAGTAATTCGTGCCAAGTACTCTGGGATTTCAAAAGCAATAGACCTTGTATTTCTTGGAGGGAGTAATATTATAGTAAAAAGAACCTGGATTTTTGTAGTCTCTAAAAGTTGGGGTTAAATACCTAATGTGCCACTTATTGGTTCTGTGACCCTGGAAAATTTGCTTAATCTATATGTGTCTGAGTTTCTTTATCTGTAGGATGGAAACAAATAATCTTTATGTCCCATAGTTACTGAGATGATTTTTTAAAAATATACATATAGTAATAATATTGAGGTTTTTCTATGTGTCACTAGTCACTGTACTAAAACACAGACATGTTTTTCTTCCACTCATGAATATACCTAAAACTGTATTGAACAATTCATCAAAGCAGAGTCCCATTTTATTCACAGATATTTAAACTGTCCTGAATGAAGATATTGACATTAGAGCTCTTGAGAATTGGACTGATTCTAGTTATAGATGAGTCTCTTCATAGTTATTGCCATTTGTGAAACTTTTGGAGATGGGCATTGGTTTTCAGTGATGTGCCACGAGAAATGACATTTCCCCCCAACTCAACTCAAAACCTTAAATTCATCTTGTTTCATTTTTATGAGAAATGTACTAATTTTTATTTCAGTGTCCTCGAGACTATTTTCAACCAAAGAGCAGTGGATCAGAGCAATTTGCATTAAATAGATCCTTAAAGAGGCCAAAGAACTGCTTGCCAAACACAACTGACCTGGGAAAAACATGTGCCAAGGAAGTCTTGCTGTCAGATACCCAAGTAACTGGTGCATTCTGAATTCAGGTACCATGGTGGAGGCATGTTGATCAATATTACTTAAGATACTTATAAAAAGAATCTTAATGTCATGTTCTTCCTTTTCGACAGAGAACAGTATGTTCTTTTATATTCTCATGATTACTTTTTATGTATAAATTGCCAGAAATCCCAGAGGTAAAGTTTTGTGTTTAATAGTGGTAAGTAGCTTCACGCAAGCATTCTGGTCGAATTAAATTTCCCTTCTCCACCATTACATGGTTCTTGATCCAGTGTCCTTCTTAAAATTGTTCCACCTGGGGTGAGTCACCTTAAATCTTCTAGGAAGTGGTTATTATTCATTTATTGATTTATTCACACAAGCATGAACAGATACTTTTGGGCTATCTGTGCTATTTGCAGAGAAATCAGAGGTAAATAAGAACCTCTGCCTCAGTCCCATGATTCTCATAACCCATTGAGAATGATAAACATTAAATAGTTTTATAAGTTTTTTTTAATTACTAAAAATTAGAAGCACAGGTTCCAATGAGAATGTAAAATAGAAATTGTGGGAATACATGGTCATCATATGCATATTCTGTAAAAAGGCTTCCTTGCCCTCCATGAATCTGAGTTGCAACTATCAACAAGATCTTTGGCTGATATGTATAGACAGAGACTGAAGGAGATATTTTACACATAAAGAATTCAGTCCACAGTATTACTTGTCACTTAAAAAATTTATCTATGGGACACCTGGCTGGCTCTGTTAGTGGAGCATGCAACTCTTGATCTTGGGGTTGTAAGTTTGAACCCCATACAGAGTAGAGAGATTACTTAAAAATGAAGTCTTTATATAAAAATTATATATATATAATCTTCAGAATCCCCAAACTATAACATAATGTAAAAAGTTTACTGGCATACATTTTCTCAACACATTGGTTCTGTTGTCATTATCATTTTTTTCTCTATCTCTGCTGACAGCAGAGAATGAATTGCAACTTCCACGAGGAGGGTTCTACATCTTTCTACATTGTTTTGCAGCATATCCTGCACCCAATCTACAAGTCTGTTTTAAATAGGCTATTTGGTTATTTTATTTTGAGATTATTTGTCTTGTCCATTAAGTCTTTGGGAATTTTGTAGGCAGAATTCAGAGCCAAGTGTGTATATTGACAGATGCATAGGGGAAATTGTTCAAGAATTTAGAAATGTAAAATCTCAGCGTTGGAAGGACTGAAGACATTATGAAGGCTTACCACCTTGCCACTGTGACCAGATAGAAGTAGCATACCTAAGTGCTATAGCTCACAGGGTACTGCTTATGTATCTTATTTTTGGTAGACTGCAATTTCATCATCACTTGTGATCTTTTTTACAATAATTTCTAAACTGACAAAGGGGCAGCTTGGAGTGGGAGAAGCGGAGTAAGGGGCAAAGGCATTCAAATAACACTAGGACATCTAAGGAAGTGACATTTGACGGCTACATTTAACTTCTTTTCAGAACAATTTCTTGCTCTTTATTCATATTTAAAGCAGCATGCAATAGAGTACAAGTGTAAAACCTGGAGGTTTGTGCCAGGAAGTACATATCTAGGAAAAGCCCAAGAAATCACTTTATTCATGTTTTGGTTTCATCTGGATACACATGGTTAGAACACAATTTATGTGGAAAAAATAAAAGATGACATTGTTCATTTTGAGGAAGGATGTGCCCTGCAAATCTAAGGCAGTGAACTGATCATTTCTTTTTCAAACAAAACCTATTTAGTCTGACTGAGGAACTTGCTGTCTCTCTCTACCTTTTGCAAAATCGCTGTTGAAATGTAACCTAATGGAAAATTTCATTGTTTTGCATCAAGAATTTCTGTGGCCTTTTGTCTGACAGGAAGTCAAGGTCATGACGTGTTTACATCTTCCAGAATCTACTCTGAAATAACATAAGCTTCTGAGGCATAATGTCATTCTAAGATGTCCATCTAGGTAGCTTTGCTATTTTTCAGTTGAAAGGAAAAAATTAGGTACCATGCACGATGTGAAATTTGCTCCTCTTGGTTGTTTTGATGGATGCTTTAGGGTAGTGGTTTTCAGTGCTGGCTGAATATTTAAATAATCTTGTAGCCTTAAAAATAATGCAAGTTCACAGGCATTCTTAGTCAGGAGTGAGGTAGGGTCAGAATTACAAAGGACACATGCTTTATGTACCTTGTTAGTTTTCCTTTATCTCTTCCATTTTTCTAAATGATCTTCTTGCCTCTCCGATCATTTTCACTATTTCTCCTTTGCTAGAACCTTGCTTCACCACCACCCTGTCCCCCTCCTGCATAACTACATACCACTCTTTAACTCCCACCTCTCCTTAGCTGGCTGGAGCTCAAACTCCAAGTAGCAAGAATCTTAAGAACCAAATGTTGAATTTTAGCTACTTAAAGTCATTTCTTTTTTTATGTAGCTTTGGATAAAATTCTATACCCCAGGGCATGGAATTTGATTTCCTGAGAGTAGCCACAGGCTGAATGATGCCTAGGAAGCAGCTTGAGGTGAACCTTGAGTTTTGAGAAATAGACCAAGAGGGAATTGACAGATAAATCTCCTCCCTCTTTCTCTCTTCTGTGGACTACCCAGATATGTCACTGTTCCTTGCACTTCTGGAGAGGTCCTGATGAGCAATTGCTCTGTCTCTTCAGTATATTTGGCAAAGTGCTATCAAAGTGAAACTACATAACATTACTTTGCATCTTTGCCCACTCCCCTTATCTCTTCACCTTCATTGTCCTGGGCTTGTACCACCTAAATAATCCTTGTCTCAGGCTTTGCTTCCTATAGAACTTGAATTCACACCATTTTTTTCTCTATTCCCCAAGTTATTCCAGTTTATAGCCAGAATTGAAGAGCACTCCTTATGAGAAAGACCTGAACTCCCATTTCTTCAAGAATATCATATGGAATGGGGTTTTCCTTAATGTTGTTTCCTTTCATTAACTTTTCAAAACAAGAACAGAATTAACATTAAAACTCTTTTTACATTCCTTTTTTTCACTATTCCCTATTCACTCACTTTCTCAAGAGTTCCAGCATTAACTACTATAAATGATTTGATGTGTTGCCATATAGAAATGTGTTTTATAAATAGAGTTCCAAGGTTCTTTTATTTTTTGCATGAACTTGATCATCTACCCATATTGTCTTATAGTGGCTTTTGTCATTTTAACAATATCTCTCAGAGATTGTTATAATACTTAAGACTTTATCTTTTGAGTTGTGGTATAGTGTTTTATTTTACTTAAATGTTTATTTATTTATTTAAAAATTTTTTAACATTTATTCATTTTTGAGGAAGAGATAGAGTGTGAAGTGGGAGAGGGGCAGAGAGAGAGAGAGGGAGAAACAGAATCTGAAGCAGGCTCCAGGCTCTGAAGCAGGCTCCAGGCTCTGAGCTGTCAGCACAGAGCCCGATGCGGGGCTCGAGCCCACAAGTGGTGAGATCATGACATGAGCCGAAGTCAGACGCTTAACTGACTAAGCCACCCAGGCACTCCAAAATGTTTATTTATTTTTGAGAGAGAGAGTGTGTGTGTGTGTGAGAGAGAGAGAGAGTGCATAGCAGAGAATCCCAGGTAGGCTCCATGCCCAGTGAGGAGCCTGACTTGGGACTCTATCCCATGAACCATGAGATCATGACTTGAGCTAAAATCAAGAGTCAGACACTTAACCAAATACTATACCACAGGGAGCTACCCAGGTACCCCTGTGGTATAGCATTTTATAATGTGGGTATATGGAATAACTTTTTCTTACCCTTATTAACAGAGATTTAAGGGCACTTTGATGGCTCAGTTAGTTGAGCATCCAATTCTTGATTTCATCTCAGGTCATGATCTCATGGTTCATGAGACTGAGCCTCATGTTAGGCTCCATGCCAACAGCACAGAACCTGCTTGGGAAACTTTCCCTCTCTCTCTGCCCTTCCCCAACATGCTGAGTTGAGTATCCCCTACTGTGTATCTTTGTGCACACATGAATGTAGTTCTCAAGCATAGATAGTTAGAACTGGAATTGTTGAGCTCAATGGCATAGTTACAGTAAATTTTGATATATAATCCCTAAATGCCCTTTTAAAATGGTGTCTCAATGTATACTTCTACCAAGAGTATATGGAAATTACCATTTCTTCACATCTTTGCTAACACTGGATATTTTCAGTTAAAAAATTGTTAATTAGTATGAATAATGATATCCCTTGATTGTTCAAATGTATTAAACATCATATTTTAATCTTTATTTTAAGTCTCTTTTGGCCTTGCATCTCCAGTACGGAGATTTTTATTACACTTTATTAGAATAGGATGTGAGTATAGTGTGGTTGCTGAGAAGTTGGGCTGTTCATTGAAACAATAGTCTTCTAAGGCAGATCTAATTACCATACTCTCTGTAACACTGGGTTTGGGAATTTAGAGAGCTGACCCATCCCAATGCTCTCTCTGAGAGGAGTCAGACCTAGGTACCAGAAGATGTTTGAAAAGGCTTCTGGAAATTGACTTGCTGGAAGAGGCCTTCACACCTGCCTGGCCTGCTCTGCAAATCCCTGGTGACTCTAGTTCTAAACAACCAGTTTGATCAGAGGCAGAGCATGCTGAGAACTTTCTCCAAAGACAAACCAACATGCTCTGCCAGGAAGTCTGTGTCCAGAGAAGCTGGGCCAAGATTTCTTTGACAAATAAGCTTTAGGCAAAACTGATGCTGACTTGCCAATGTGAACATCCCAGCTCATCAATATGATTGGACCATGGTTGTAGTATAGATAGGGAACCTGTCATAAAAATGAGGTTTATGATCAGATATAGACTGTAGACACCAAGCCAGCCTTGCATCTCTACTCCTTAATCATTGTTTTTATGTATTACCTTTCCCTGAGAAGGAAAAAAAAAAGGGCATGATCTTATCCTTGAGATGCACCTCGTCTGATAAAGAGACATGGTTTTTACTCCTAAGTTCTCCCAAACTTACTGAGAAATAGGTAGTGTTATGTCTAGTTAGAATTTGTAATATAACTGATGCAATTAAATATCTTCACATAACGTTACTCAAGCACACTTCAAAAAGCAATGCATAATGAATTTAGTGTAAGCACATTCAGAACAGAAGGGAGAAATAGGAGTGGTTAATCTGGACACAGTTCCAAGAGGCAATGTTTAGCATTTAGGAGCTCAGGAATTTGGCTCCTTTCCATTCTTTCCACTTAATTTTCCATCCTTTGCTTATCCCCAGGTATATCCTTCACAGTGGCCTGAAATGGAAAGTCAGTCAGTGCCCCAGACTGACTTTGCTTCTCAATCCATCATTCAGAGAGAAAGACCAGGTCCTATTCAGTTTAATGGCTTTTAGCTTAGACTGTTTCTCTGCCCTATCTGAAGATCCCCTTATAGGTAGAATTAAATTAAATTCAACATACTTATTGAGAAGATCTCTACTGTTAGAAACTGTGCTAAGTGTTGGAAAAATAACAATGATGAAAACATAATCTCTACTAACAATATAAGGAAAGAGAAATACAAGCAACTAGCTGTAAATAGTGTGATGAATAAGACAGGGTGATTTACATAAAAGTTTGTGGGAACATGTAGAAGGGGGCTGTTTATTTTTTATACATTGAGTTCAAACAACTTATGGGGCATCTAGCAAAAGATGGTCAGTAAATTGTTGGCTAGATAGATCTAGAATTTAGGAATATGAACTCAGATTATGATGGAAATTTAGGATGAATTTAGGATTCATTAACATATGGGTTTACTTAAAATTTTGGAATGAGATCCCAGAGAGAGTAATGAGGGTAAAGAACAATTGAATGGAAAAACAACATTTTAAAGGGTGAACAGAACTAGAGCCCATGAAAAAACTGAGGAAACACAGTCTTATCAAAGTGTTATAACCAGGGACTTCTACATTCACTTAATATAGAGCAAAAGTGATCAGATTCACCCTCCCACCTGAAAAAAATCCCACCACCACCACCAAGACAGAAATATTATACAATAAGAATTTTCAAAATACTGGACATTGAGTCACAAAGGATAGTGATCCATGTGAGATAGGAAAAAATGATATAACCCCTAAAATTTCCCCAGCTTACTGCTTTGAGAGAGTTCCCAGGCTATAGCACAGAGGGAACCCTGATAGTGCCTGGTAGACTCCATGAGTTGAAGAGAGAGAGATAGTAAAGAGTCTGGGGAGACCAAGACAGCTAGGGTTCACAGGACAGAATACAGGAGGAAGAGAACTTCACAGAAAGAGAACTTCAGAGATCTGAGGATGGTGCTTCTCTCTAATACTCTAGATGAGTACTAGTGCATGCATATGAAGAAATGATTCAAAGCCAAGGAAACAGGGGCACCTGGGTGGCTCAGTCGGTTAAACATCCGACTTCGGCTCAGGTCATGATCTCACGGTTTGTGGGTCCCAGCCCTGGGTTAGTCTCTGTGCTGACAGCTAGCTCAGAGCCTGGAGCCTGTCTTCAATTCTGTGTTTCTCTCTCTCTCCGACCCTCCCCTGATCACGCTGTCTCTCTCTCTCTCTCTCCCTCTCTCTCTCTCTCTCTCTCTCTCTCTCTCAAATATAAATAAAAACATTAAAAAAAAACAAGGAAACAACTGAGATCAATAAAGAGATAATCTAGGGCTTCTATATATAAGACCAGGATTAGTGTTTGTTTTTACTAGCTAGATAATTAGATGTAAGAGAGAGTACTCAAAAGGTTTTCCTTTAGTAGTATGGTAAAATTAGCCCTAGAGTAAATTCACTTAACAAAACCAAGACCAAAAGGACCCAAGCTCTCTCCAAGTAATAGGAATCTCAACATAAGTAATAGGAACACAAAAATACCCAACAGCCAACAATGTAAAATTCACAATATCTTGTATTCAACCAAAATTACAGTTAATTGAAACCACTCCAGAAATAAAACAGATGAGGTGAGCATTGCATATAGAATTGTTGAATCACCATGCCATGCACCTGAAACTAATATAGTATGTCAACTATACTTCACTTAAAAACATAATTTTAAAAAATGATAATAGTGGATAAAGATATTAAGCACTGTTATAATGTATCCTCTATGTTCACAAATCTAGAGGTATGAATATATTAGAGTCATGAATGATAGAAAAAAGAGCCAATGGACTTTTAGAGATGACACTACAGTCTAGGATAAAACTACCCTGCAGGGGATTAATGTAAGATTACACATTGCAGAAGAAAATACTGATGAACTTGAATACATAGCAATAGAAATTATCCAAAATGAAACACACCAAAAAAATCCACAAAAAAAACAAAAAAAAAGAAGAATTAAAAAATAAAAAAGAATTATCAGTGAGATATAGGAAAATTACAAGCAGTCTAATATACATGTATACTTTAAGTCCCTAGTAAAGGAGGGGAAAACATTTTGTGGAGGAATAAATGGCAGGAAAATTTCCAGTTTTGATGAAAACTATAAACCCACAGATCAGGATCCTTAATGAACCCTAAGCGCGTGCACACACACACACACACACACACACACACACACACCATGGTGAAAACTACATCATGGGACATCATAATGAAATTGTTCAAAACTAATGATAAAATACTAAAAAATAGCTAAAAGAAAGGAAAGCACACTATATGCAGAGAAACAGAGACATGGATAATAGCATAAGTCTCATTAGAAACAATGTAAGGATGAAGATGGGAACATTTCTAAGAATGAAAAGAAAAAATAAAGTAATAATTATATACCCAGTGAAAATAACTTTCAAACTAAAGATGAAATACATTTTCAGACATACAAAAACTGGAGGAATTCATCATCAGAATTACTGCACTATAAGAAATGTTAAGGACATGTTTAAGGAAATCCTTTGGACAGAAATAAATGGTAACAGATAAAAATTTCTACACAAAGGCATGAAGAGCCCCAGATGTAGCAACTGTATGGATACATGAATACACTTTTTTTCATATTAAGTAATGGTCTCTAAAGAAAATTAGATAATAACTACCAATATATTCAGGGATTAATTACATGGATATAGGTAAAACATATGACAAAAATATCAATGAATGAAGTGTAGCATTATAAGGTCTTATGTATGAAGTATTATACTATCACTTTAAGCTAGATTTTAATGTTAAGGTTGCATATTACAACCTTTTTGAAAATGTTTATTTTTATTTTTGAGAGAGAGAGAGAGAGACAGAACACAAGTTGGGGAGGGGCAGAGAGAGAGAGGAAGACACAAAATCTGAAGCAGGCTCCAGGCTCTGAGCTGTCAGCACAGAGCCTGACATGGGGCTCAAATTCATGAACCTTGAGATTATAACCTGAGCTGAAGTCAAATGCTTAACCAACTGAGCCACCCAGGCACTCCTGTATATTACAACCTTAAAGCAACTAGTACAATAAGAAAAGAGTGATAGCTAATAGTCCAATAAAGATAAAATAAAATAATAAAAAATGTTTAATGCAAAATAACTCAAAAAGAGGGAAAGAAGAACAAAGAACAAAGGAGACATATAAAACGACTAGCAAGATGATAGACTTTGTCTAACAAATCAATAGTCACATTAAATGTAAACTGTTAAACACTCCACTCCAAAATTTTCAGGTTCAGTAAGAAACAACTTGATGTTGTCTACAAGAAACATACTTTATAAAGACAAAGAAATAGATTAATAGTAAAAATAGGGGAAAGATATCCTATGCCACCACTATTCAAAAGGAAGTCCGAGTTACCATATTAATCTCAAAGTATCATTCAGAAAAAATAATTTTACCAGAGATCAAATGGTCATTTCATCTGATAAAGGGTTCAGTTTATTGAGAGGATATAACATCCTAAATGTATATGCTCCTAATAACAGAGCTTTAAAATACATGAGGCAAACCCAAAAGAACTATAAAGAGAAATGGAAAACATCTCATTATCCTGAGAGAAATAACTCCTTCTCAGTATGAGTAGAACAAGCAAACAGAAATCCAGCAAATATGTAGACTTGAGCAATCCTATCAATCAACTTGTTCTGACACTTAGAGAACACTTCATTCAACAACAGAAAAATGCACATTCCTTTCAAATGTACACAAAATATGTATCAAGATAGACCATATTCTAGGCCATAAAACACATTTCAACAAATTGTAAAGGATTCAAGTCATAACAGTATGTTCTTTGACCATAGTGAAATAGAATTAGAAATCAATCACAGAAAGAAATAAAAAAAAACCCCAAATAATTAGAAACCAATACTCTTCTAAGTAACCTATGAGACAAAGAATAAATAAAGAGATATTAGAAAGTATCTTGAACTGAATGAAAATGAAAACATAGCATATCAGCATTTGTGGAATATTGCTAAGGCAGTATTTAGAAAACTTACAGAACAAATGACTGTATTAGAAAAGGGGAACAGAAGTTCTCAATCAGTGCATTCAGCTTTTTTTTTTATAACAAACAAAAAGGAAGAGCAAATTAAAACCAAACTAAGGATAGAAATGCCATAATGAAGATTAAAGCAGAAATCAGTGAAATATACAACAAAAAATAATAGAGAAAATAAATTAAATAGAAGTTGATTTTTTGAGACCATTAAAATTGATCAAGTGTAGCCAAATTGCTGAGTTAAAAAGAGCACACAGAATACTAATATGAGGAACCATTGAGGTAGCATCACTGTAGAATCTATAGATATTAAAAGAATAATAAAGGGATATTATGAACAACTTAGATAAATTGGGCAAATGTCCTTGAAAGACACAAACTACCAAAGCTCATTCAAGAAGAAATAGATGACCTAAATAGCCTATTTAAGAAACTGAATTTGTAATTAAAAATCTTCCCATAAAGAAGGTATTCAGGCATGGTTGGCTTCACTGGTGAAGTCTACCTAACATTTCAGGAAGAAATAATGCCAATTTTACATAAACTCTTCTAAAAAAGCAAAGAGAGGGAAATACTTCCCTACTTATTATTTGGTGCTGATATTACCCTAATTCCAAATTAAGACAAAGATATTATTAAAAAAAGGAAAACTAAAACTTGATAAATGTAACTTCATCAACATAAAAATCCTTTTTGAAAGACACTGCTAAGAGAATGAAGACAATGCACAACTAATAGAAAATAATTGCAAAACATATCTTTGATGAACTACTTGTATTTAGAATGTATAAACAATCCTTAATTGTTTATACTCCATAATAATAAAACAATCAACCCAATTTAAAATAGGTATAAATTTGAAATGGCATTTTTTTAAAGAAGACATTCAAGTGGCAAATAAGCACACACACCAAAAAAATGGTCAATACTATTAGTCACTGAAGAGATACAAATTAAATTCAAAATTATATACCACTAAATACCTAATTAGAATTTCTGAAACTAATGACTAATCCTTATCAAGTGTTGGTGAGGGTATGGAAGAACAGGAACTTTCATATACTCCTGTTGGGAATGTGAAGTGATACAGTCACTTAAGAAATATATTTTGCATCTATAGTCTCTTGATTTGTTCATTTTAGTCACTCTGACAGGTGTGAGGTGGTATCTTAGTGTGGTTTTGATTTGTGTTTCCCTGATGATGAGTGACTTTGAGCATCATTTCATGCGCCTGTAGGCCATCTGGATGTCCTCTTTGGGGAAGTGTCTGTTCATGTCTTCTGCCCATTTCTTCACTGGGTTATTTGTTTTGTGGGTGTGAAGTTTGGTGAGTTCCTTGTATATTTTAGATACTAGCCCTTTATCTGATATGT
>NC_043705.1:90738702-90739815 GCF_006229205.1 Suricata suricatta
ATTCTGTCGGTTGCCTATTAGTTTTCTTGATTGTTTCCTTTGCAGTGCAGAAGCTTTTTATCTTGATGAGGTCCCAAGAGTTCAGTTTTGCTTTCATTTCCCTTACCTTTGGGGATGTGTCGAGTAGGAGATTGCTGCGGTGGAGGTCTAGGAGGTTTTTTCCTACTTTCTCCTCGAGGGTTTTAATGGTTTCCTGTCTCACATTCAGGTCCTTCAGCTATTTTGAGTTAATTTTTGTGTATGGTGTAAGAAAGTGGTCTAGTTTCATTCTTCTGCATGTTGCTGTCCATTTCTCCCAGCATCACCTGCTAAAGAGGCAGTCTTTTTTTCATCGCATACTCTTTCCTACTTTGTCAAAAATTAATTGGCCATACATTTGGGGGCCTAGTTCTGGGTTCTCTATTCTATTCCATTGGTATATGTGTCTGTTTTTGTGCCAATACCAGACTATAGATGTGGGCGAGGGTGTGGAGAGATGGGCACCCTCCTACATCGTTGGTGGGAATGTAAACTGGTGTAGCCGCTCTGGAAAACAGTGTGGAGGTTCCTCAAAAAACTGTCCATAGAACTCCCTTATGACCCAGCAATGTCCCTGCTAGGGATTTACCTAAGAGATACAGAAATGCTGATGCATAGGAGCCACATGTACCCCAATGTTCATAGCAGCAATGTCAACAATAGCCAAAACATGGAAAAAGCCTAAATGCCCATCATCTGATGAGTGGATCAAGAAGATGTGGTATATATACACAATGGAGTACTACATGGCAATGTGAAAGAATGAAATCTGGCCATTTGTAGGAAAGTGGATGGACCTTGAGGGTGTCATGCTAAGCGAAATAAGTCAGGCAGAGAAGGAGAGATACCATATGTTTGCACTCATAGGTCTAACAGGAAATTTTCAGAATGATCTACTTCAAGAAAAGCAAGCAGTTAGTAGTGCTTAAGAAAAATTGATTCAGTATCTAATGGATAGTTGATACCTGTCACAACACAGCATTTTATATACTGTTAAGTGAAACTACAATACAATCTAAGTTTATTTTGGGAGTGTTTGCTGTATCATTGGATTTAATGAAATGTTTAGAGGTGCAGTAGGCATGACTTTGAGTA
>NC_043705.1:90739915-90807309 GCF_006229205.1 Suricata suricatta
TAAATGAAATTGCTTTTACAACACCAAAGACTGAATCATCCATTTCCTATATAAAGGTAGCTACTTTTTTGCATGGACCTCAAGTATATTGTAGTATAGAGGTGGAATTTAAGGAAAGGTATTAAGCAGGCTGTGTTGTAGCTTATGGGCAAGTAATAAATTGTATCATTTATCTTGAATATATCATAGATAAGCTGGTCTATAATGATTGCCACTTCAGATAGCTGTGAAATTAGGTGACTAACTAGTTGTTACTTAACCTTCTAATTTCTGTATAAGTCTAATTACATGAAATAGAAGTTGGGGTTTTGATTTTTTACTTTGCTTTTCTGTTTGGAGTGTCATTGTAACGACTGTATTGTAAATGATGGAAAACAATTGCATATGTTAAAAAATAAATTGTGTTATATTAAAAAAATAAAATAAACATATGCTATTATTCTAAAAAAAAAGAAATACAGTTTGGCATGTTCTTAAAAAAAGTAAACACGCACCTAGCATATTATATAAGTATTCTACTCCTAGGTTTTTACTCTAGATAACAGAAAACATATATCCATATCAGGTCTTGTACGTGAATGTTCATAGTAGCTTTATTTGTAATAGCTGAGACCTGGAAATAACCCAAAAGTCTATCAACAGGTGAATGGATAAACAAATTGTGGTATATACATACAAAGTAATACTACTTAGCAATAAAGAGTAATAAACTATTGATGCTAGAAACAATTTAGATATATTTCAGAATGATTTTGCTGAGCAAAAGAAGCCAGACCAAAATCAAAATTCCTTGTATATTTTCTTTTATATAAAACTCCTGAAAATGCAAATTAATCCATAATCATAGAAAGCAGATCAGTGGTTGCTGGGGATGTGGGGTCAGAGCCTGAGAAGGCAGAATTACTGTGGGGCATAAGGAAATATGTGGGGGTGATTGATATGATTATGCTTTTTTGATTGTGATGAGAGTTTCATGGGTGAAACTCATACATCAAAACTTACCAAACTATAAATGTGTATTTTATTAATTATGTCTAGTTTGTTTTATATCAATCAAATCTTAATAATGCAGCTTTTTAAAATCCTATAGTCATTTTTCTGTATTGGAATAAATGAAATTGACTTTCTTGGTAGAATGTTAAACAGAAACTTTTCAGGGGCCTTATGCTGATTCAATGCCATCATAAACCCAAACAACCCAAGTCATCTTTTATTCTTTAATTTTAATTTTTTTCTCTTATAGTTTATTGTCAGGTTGGTTTCCATATAACACCCAGTGCTCATCCCAAAAAGTGCCCTCCTCCATGCCCATCACCCCCCTTCCCCTCTCCCCCACCCCCATCATCCCTCAGTTTGTTCTCAGTATTCAAGAGTCTGTCATGGTTTGCCTCCTTCCTTCTCCCCAACTATTTTTCCCCTTCTCCGCCCTCATGGTCCTCTGTTAAATTTCTCCTATTCCACTTCTAAGTGAAAGCATATGGTATCTGTCCTCCTCTGGCTGACTTATTTCGCTTAGCATAACATCCTCGAGTTCCATACACGTTGCTATAAATGGCCAGATTTCATTGTTTCTTATTGCCACGTAGTATTCCATTGTATATTAAACCACATCTTCTTGATCCACTCATCAGTTGATGGACATTTAGGCTCTTTCCATGATTTGGCTATTGTGGAAAGTGTGGCTATAAACATTGGGGTACATTTGTCCCTATGCATCAGCACTCTTGTATCCCTTGGGTAAATTCCTAGCAGTGCTATTGCTGGGTCATAGGGGAGTTCTACTGTTAAGTTTTTGAGGAACCTCCACACTGTTGTCCAGAGTGGCCTCACCAGTTTACATTCCCACCAACAGTATAGGAGGGTGCCTGTTTCTCCACATCCTCGTCAGCATGTGTAGTCTCCTGATTTGTTCATTTAGGCCGCTCTGACTGACGTGAGCTGGTATCTCCATGTGGTTTTGATTTGTATATCCCTGATGATGAGTGACGCTGAGCATTGTTTCATGTGTCTGTTGGTCATCTGGATGTCCTCTTTGGAGAAGTGTCTGTTCATGTCTTCTGCCCATTTCTTCACTGGATTATTTGTTTTTTAGGTGTTAAGTTTGCTGAGTTCCTTTTAGACTTTGAATACTAGCCCTTTACCTGATATGTCATTTGTAACTATCTTTTCCCATTCTGTTGGTTGCCTATTAGTTTTTTTGATTGTTTCCTTTGCTGTGCAGAAGCTTTCTATCTTGATGAGGTCCCGATAGTTCATCTTTGCTCTTGATTTCCTTGCCTTTGGGGATATATTAAGTAAGAAATTGCTGTGGTTGAGGTCTAGGAGGTTGTTTTCTGCTTTCTCCTCCAGGGTTTTGATGGTTTCCTGTCTCACATTCAGGTCCTTTATCCATTTTGAGAATATTTTTGTGTATCATATAAGAAAGTGGTCTAGTTTCATTCTTGTGCATGTTGCTGTCCAGTTTTCCCAGCACCATCTATTAAAGAGGCTGTCTTTTTTCCATTGGATACTCTTTCCTGCTCTGTCAAGGATTAATTGGCCATACATTTGTGGGTCAAATTCTGAGGTCTCTATTCCATTGGTCCTTGTGTCCATTTTGGTGCCAATACCATACTGTCTTGATGATTACAGCTGTATAGAAGAGGCTAAAGTCTGGGATTGTGATACCTCCCATTTTTGGTTTTCTTCTTCAATATTACTTTGGCTATTCGGGGTCTTTTGTGGTTCCATACAAATTTTAGGATAGTTCATTCTAGCTTTGAGAAGAATGCTGGTGCAATTTTGATTGGGATTGCATTGAATGTGTAGATTGCTTTGGGTAGTAATGACATCTTAACAATAGTTTTTCTTCCGGTCCATGAGCATGGAATATTTTTCCATTTCTTTGTGTCTTCTTCAATTTCCTTCATATGTTTTCTATAGTTTTCATCATACAGATATTTTATAAATTTGGTTAGGTTTATTTCTATGTATTTTATGGTTTTTTTTTTGTATAATTGTGAACGGGATGAGTTTCTTGATTTCTCTTTCTGTTGCTTCATTATTGGTGTATAAAAAAATGCAACCAATTTCTGTACGTTGATTTTGTACCCTGTGATTTTGCTGAATTCATGGATCAGTTCTAGTAGGCTTCTGGTGGAGTCAGTCGAGTTTTCCATGTACAGTATCATGTCATCTGCAAAAAGTGAGTATGACTTCATCTTTGCCAATTCTGATGCCTTTTATTTCCTTTTGATTTCTCATTGCTGATGTTAGGATTTCCAGCACTATGTTAAACAACAGTGGTGAGAATGGACATCCCTGTCATGTTCCTGATCTCAGGGGGGAAGCTCTCAGTTTTTCCCCATTGAGGATGATATTAGCTGTGGGCTTCTCATAAATGGTTTTTATGATGTTTAAGTTAAGTTGCTTCTATCCTGACTTTCTCGAGGGTCTTTATTAAGAAAGAATGTTGTATTTTGTCAAATGCTTTTTCTGCATCTATCAACTGGATCATATGGTTTTTCTCTTTTGTTTTGTTAATGAATGTATCACATTGATTGATTTGTGAATATTGAACCAGCCCTGTAACCCAGGAATGAATCCCACTTGATCATGATGGATAATTCCTTTTATATGCTGTTGAATTCAATTTGCAAGTATCTTGTTGAGGATTTTTGCATC
The DNA here is from genome assembly GCF_006229205.1 of Suricata suricatta. Classification (NCBI taxonomy): domain Eukaryota; kingdom Metazoa; phylum Chordata; class Mammalia; order Carnivora; family Herpestidae; genus Suricata; species Suricata suricatta. Next base: position 90,743,579 of record NC_043705.1, read on the forward strand.
TGTATTCATCAAGGATATTGGTCTGTAGTTCTCTTTTTTTGCTGGATCTCTGGTTTGGGAATCAAAGTAATGCTGTCTTTGTAGAATGAGTCCAGAAGTTTTTCTTCCATTTCTATTGTTTGGAATAGCTTGAGAAGAATGGGCATTAACTCTGCTTTAAATGTCTAGTAGAATTCCCCAGGGAAGCCATCTAGCCCAGGGTTCTTATTTGTTGGGAGATTTTTTTGAAAACTGATTGAATTTCTTCACTGGTTATGGATCCGTTCAAATTTTCTATCTCTTCCTGTTTGAATTTTGGTAGTGTGTGTATGTGTGTTTATGAATTTGTCCATTTTTTAGGTTGTCCACTTTGTTCGCATATAATTTTTCATAGTATTCCCTGATAATTGCTTGTATGTCTGAGGGATTAGTTGTCATAGATCCATTTTAATTCGTGATTTTGTCTATTTGGGTGCTCTCTCTTTTCTTTTTGAGAAGCCTGGCTAGAGGTTTTTCAACTTTTCAATTTTTTTTTTTAAAACAACTTTTGGTTTCATTGATCTATTCAAGTTTTTTTTTTTTTTTGGATTCTATATTATTTATTTATGCCTTGATCTTATTATTTCTCTTCTTCTACTGGGTTTGGAGTACTCTTGCTGCTTTGCTTCTAGTTCCTTTTGATGCACTGTTAGATTTTGTATTTGTGCTTTTTCTAGTTTCTTGAAATAGGCCTGGAGTGCAATGTACTTTCCTCTTAGGACTGCCTTTGCTGTATCCCAATGAGTTTGGATTGTTGTATTTTCATTTTCATTTGTTTCCACGTATTTTTTAATTTCTTCTCTAATTGCTTGATTGGCCCATTCGTTCTTTAGTAGGGTGTTCTTTAACCTCCGTGTTTTTGGAGGTTTTTTAGACTTTTTCCTGTGATTGATTTCAAATTTTATAGCATTGTGATCTGACAGTGTGCATGATGTGATCTCAATTCTTTTATATTTATTGAAGGCTGCTTTGTGACCCAGTATGTGATCTATCTTGGAGAATGTGCCATGCGCACTTGAGAAGAAAGTGAAATCTATAACCTCAAGATGTAGAGTACTAAATATATCTGTCAAATCCATCTGTTCCAATATTTCATTCAGGTCCATTGTTTCTTTAGTGATTTTCTGTCTAGTTGCTTGCTTACATTGCTGTAAGTGGAGTATTAAAGTCCTCCGCTATTAGCACATTCTTATCAATAAGTTTGTTTCTGCTTGTGATTAATTGTTTTATGTAATTGGGTGCTTCTGAATTTGGTGCATAGACATAATTGTTAGCTCTTCCTGATGGATAGACCCTGTATTTATTATATAATGTTTTTCTTCATCTCTTGTTACTGCCTTTACTTTAAAGTGCAGTTTGTCCGATATGAATATGGCTACTCCAGCTTTCTTTTGACTTCCAGTTGCATGATAGATATTTCTCCATCCCTTTACTTTCAATCTGAAGGTGTCCTCAGGTCTAAAATGAGTCTCTTATAGACAGCGAATAGATGGATTTTGGTGTATCTTTAAAATCCATTCTGATACCCTATGTCTTTTGATTGGAGCATTTAGTCCATTTACGTTCAGTGTTATTTTTGAAAAATATGAGTTTAGAGTCATTGTGTTCTCTGTAGGATTCATGCTTGTAGTGGTGTCTCTGGTACCTTGTGTTCCTTGCAACATTTCCCTCATAGAGTCCCCCTTAGGATTTCTTGTAGTGCTGGTTTAGTGGTGATGAATTCTTTCGATTTTTGTTTATTTGGGAAAACCTTCATCTGTCTATTCTGAATTACAGGTTTGCTGGATAGAGGATTCTTGGCTGCATATTTTTCTGTTCATCACATTGAAGATTTCCTGCCATTCCTTTCTAACCTGCCAAGGTTCAGTAGATAGGTCTGCAACTCTGTATGTTAGGCCTTTTTATCCCTAGCTATTTTAGAATTCTTTTATCCTTATATTTTCCAGTTTCACTATGATATGTTGTACAGAAGATTGATTCAAATTACATCTGAGGGGAGTTCTCTGTACCTCTTGGATTTCAATGTCTCTTTCCTTCCCCAGTTTGGGGAAGTTCTCAGCTATAATTTGTTCAAGTACCTCTTCAGTCCCTTTTTCTCTCTCTTCTTCCTCTGGAATTTCTATGATATGGATATTGTTCTGTTTGATTGCATCACTCAGTTCTCGAATTCTCCTTTCATGCTCCTGGATCAATTTATCTCTCTTTTTCTCAGCTTCCTCTTTATCTATAATTGTGTTTTCTAATTCACCTATCCTCCTCTCTACCTCTTCAATCTGCACAGTGGCCTTCTCCATTTTATTATGCACCTCATTTATAGCATTTTTTAATTCATCACAATTATTTTTAAGGTCCATAATCTTTGTAGCAATAGCTTCTCTGGTGCCTTTCATGCATTTTTCAAGCCAAGCAATTAATTTTATGACTATTTTTCTAAATTCTTGGTCAGTTATGTTGCTTATATCTGTTTTGAGCAATTCTTTAGCTATCATTTCTTCCTGGAACTTCTTTAGGGGAGAGTTCTTTTGTTTCATTATTTTGGCTAGCTTTCTGTCTCTTATAAACTTTAAAAGCTTGTTATGCATTCTGCACCTGCAAATTCTGCTATATGAAAGAGGCTCATTGACTGTCCATGGCCTGTCCATTCAGGAAGTGTTCTTTTAATCGTGTCCCCTGGTCTCTCTTGTTATGCCTTTGGTTATTTTATTTCCCTACTCATAGTGATATTTGGGACTCTACACCATGCATACTTTGGCTTGTTTCTTGAGATTGCCCTGGAAAGGAATATAGACAGAAGACAAACAAGGAATAAAAGCATGCAAACACACAGACAAATCAAACAAACAAGCAAACCGAAAGGAAAACAAAAACAAAAACAGCAAAAGACAAAGGGCAGTCTAAAAGCATAAAACCAGAAATCCCAGCTACAAATAAAGAGCAGGGTGGAGGCAGTGCTGATGGAAGAGCTATACAAAGAGAGAAATGACCCGGGGGGGGGGGGGCGGGGAGAAAGAGAAATTGAACATTGACCAGGCAGAGAGACTAAAAGGCTTAATTCAAAGAGAGAAAAAGGAGAATATGGTAGGAGGTGAGGAGAAAGAAACAAAGATAATATTACCCAGAGAAACTATATAGTCTGATTAATTTAGAGAGAGAAAGGAAGGTAATGATGGAGGTATAGAACATGCATCAAGAGAATGGATTAAATGTGACTGTTTAAGCATACCAATATCCAGAGTGCCCAGTCCAGCAGAGCGGAGAGATAATGAGATAAAAGAAAATATATCTGAATATCGGGAATTGACCTAGAGTTAATCATGGCAATGCATCAATGATGGTCTTGCCCCAAGCTCGGTTAAAAAAAAAAAAATCAGCTCTCCAGCGTGGATGGGCATGGTTTGTGGTTTGCTGTAGGCAGATCTTACCACCACTGTGGGTCCCACAGGACACTTTCTGAGGCCCCACCTTGGGGGTTATTGGGAGAAAAATGGTGGTACCCCAGTCCCTTCTCGAACCAAGCATTACAAATCACTCTTTTGGGTTTGATCTCCCTCTGCCACCAGTATAGCCGAGGTGGGCCGAGTTGTATTTCCTAAGCCCCACCTCGTTTCCAGATCTTAGTCCATGCACTTTAATGATACCACCCAAAATGTAATCCTGCAGGCTGGGCTGCTTCCTAGCTGGGTATCAAGTAGGGGGAGTAGGGGAGCAGCTCCTCCTGGTGCTGACTGGGAACCGGGGCACCCAGCCCAAAGAAAGCTCAGCTGTTAGAGATAGGATCTCTCTCCTAACGCCCTGTGGTAAGAGATGGATGATAGGATCCCTCTCCATCCCCCGGGAGGTTTTTCTCTTCTTCAGGGACAGTTCTATGAGCAGTTTCAGACACTCTTTTTCTTCCTCTCCCTCCCCTCTGTGCCTCTGGGTCCCAGCCTGTTTTTATCTTCCTCAGTTTGCAATCATGCACCTATGAGGCTGTCTTCTTAGTGGACTCTGTCTCTTTTCCTCCCAGACTCTTGCAGTTCAGTGTCTTTGACTTCAGTTCTTCTTAGTTTGAGACATGTGGATGGGAAGTATGGAGCTCCCTATTTCTCTGCCATCTTGCCAATCTCTCCCCACGTCATCTTTTCCATGATAGCTGTAATGCCTTTAAGAGGTAACAAAGCCAATATACCAAGTTAGATAAGGTTTAACATATCCAGTGATAATTTGTAATCTCCCACAGATCCACCACATGGGGTGTGCTTCCTTTCTATGTGTGATATAAGTACCTTGAGATGCTATAAAATAATAAGCAAGAGATGGCCACTATAAAGAGATTCCTGTCTTTGCCATTAACTAACTCTGTATCTTCAGGCAAGTCACTTGCCCTCTCTGTTCCTTTATTCAGTTTTAAAATAAAGTTGGACTAGATGGTCTTTAACTTCTTTCAGGTTCCAAGATTAGGGTTTTTTTTTTAACCTACCTTACCATCTCACAGAGGCTTTTAACACTGTTTCCAGCATATAGAGGACTAATTTCCCAGTTACCCTTTGATAACATGATGCTGCATTCAGGTAGATTTCCTGCTACTACAGCCACCTCCTAGAGTATTGCCATGCATTGCAGTGCACTTTGGTGTGTTAAATGCCCTGATATAAGTTTGTTTTTAGTCTTCCCAAATTTTGACCACAGCATCATATGTTTCACTAAACACCTAATAAATACCTCATGATTTGTGTAATGCTGATGTCACAGATTATTTTCTAGAGAGTAGGGATTGACTGGGGGAGGATGCCCTTGGAGGGCTGGTGTGCTGATACTCTGGAACCAGGAAATGGAGAAGTTGAAAATGATGTGCATGAAAGTGACCAAGATGTGGAAAGGGACATCTGGTAGATGATGAAAATGAATAGACATTTTGGAGTGGGCTCTGGGAAAAGGAGGGGCAAGTGGCTTCCTTTGGGATATGTATTCCATGACCTTCCAAGTTGCCTTCATTCTCTCCCCACCCTCCCCAGCTCCATGCAGAGTCACTACAAAGTGCTTTTCTCCATATCCATCAATCTGCATATTCTGCTTGGCTTTGAGTTTCTCTAATTATATTTTTAGCAGATGGAAGTCTTTCTGTTGACTTGGGTAAATATCTCCCATTGTGTATGGAAGAAGGAGGTTTGGTGCAGGTGGGATTTGGTAGGACCAAAGTTCTTCTGAGGCTGAAACTCCCCGTCCAGGGTCCACTACTTCTGATATTTGAGGGTATTTTGGTCACACATCAGACTAAAATGAATCAGTTTCACCAATAAAAATGGCTTGCTTTTATTCCATACATAGACTTATAAGTACTCATAAAGATAAAACTCTAGGTAAAATTTTGAGGGAAAAGGCATAGAATGAATTTTACTGCCTGAGATAACTACTATCATTTTGATGACCATCTTCCATTTGTCATAATATATACACACACACATATTTATGTGTGTGTGTTTGTGTGTGTGTGTGTGTGCATGCATCCACATTTGCATGAATGGGATCATAATTTGTGGTAGGCAGAGCTCTCACAGATGTTCATGTCCTGATCCCCAGAACCTGTGACTATGTTATATTACATGGCCAAGGTGATGACAGCAGGTGGAATAAGGTTGCTAATCAGCTGACCTTAAAATAGAAAGATTATGCTAGAGTATTCTGGTAGCCCAATATGGTCACAAGGACTTTTCAGTGTGGAAGTTAGGGACAGAAGAGTTAGTGTCAAACTTATGTGATGTAAGAAACATTAGACCAGTCATTGCTGCCTTTGAAGATAGAAAAAGGAGCTTCCAGCCAAGGAATATGGGTGGCTTCTCAGCTGTAAAAGCATTTAAACTAATACATGATATAAATACTGTTATTATGAAGAATACTTTTTTCCCATTCTTTCTGCCTCTTTTCTTGGTTTCTGCTTCTCCACCCCACATGAACAATTTTAATGATCTGTTATATACCCTTTCATGCATTTTCATGCTTATACATACACACACAGATAGATGACTTTGAAATTATTGTTTAAAAATAGAAGCACTATTCCCATTTGCATAATATTTGAACATTTTGGATTGATTTTACAACTGAATATGGATGCAATGACACAATTGAGGCAGGAGTCAACCTCCCTTACAAGGATTTTCTTGGTTTCTGAATGGAGCACCAGGAAATGACTGAACCATAGAAGGCAAAAAAAAAAAAAAAAAAAAAAAAAAGTGATGCAAAGGGTCTGAACTATTGGGAACAGTGCTTGAGCAGTTAGATTGGGCTTGGCTGTCTGTATGTGAGAGTCACTTCTGGACTTTTCAGCTGCATATGCCAATAAGTTTCCTTTATTTTTTTAGCCATTTTGAACTGATTTTTTTTCAAGTAACTTAGCAACACATGGTTCTGAGATATAAACTCCAGAAGTCTGTTCATCTTTGGCTACTATACTATTACAATGTTTAGGAGACTGGATAGCTTACCAGCTCCTTCCCTTACCCCACCACATTTAAAACCTTGGAAATTATGTTAGTCAAAAGACCAAAACAGCCTGATTTATACCGAAAAAAAAAAAGGTATTTGAAACTGGGATGTAGAGAACCAGAAAACACTACGGAAGTTGTTCCCTTATTATCTTTCCATTTTTTCTGAGAAGCTCTCTTCAGTGGTCTGTAAATATGCCAGGAAGTGCTTAGCTCATATATTCAAAGTATGCCAACCAAATAAGAAATCTTTGATTTCTTTGGTTTAGAAAATCCAGGGAAAGTTTTCTGATTGGCTGGCTTCGATCATATGCACAGGTGATGAGAAGCTATGATTGGTAATCCTGGGCACCAGGTTACCTCAGTGGCCCTGGTTTGGGTCAAAGTCTGTTACCAATTGAAAGAGTCATAGCATAGGTATTTCCAGAGAATTATCATTACAGGCAAATTTGACAGCCAATAAGAGACTGAATCAAAGGAAGGTAAGTCAGAGAACTCTCAGATGTTGAGTGTGTCCCTCTTGGGTGTCTGGAGTTTCTTACTAAAATATGAGTAAAATTTAAGACAAAGTGAAATACTTATGATGCATCATTAAGTGAGGAAAAAGAAGACACAGACAAGTGACATGGAATGCATGATGTGTTCCATATATTTAACTTTTAAGGCAGTTTGAGGCCAGAGGCTAATAGTGAAGGCCCCCATTGCCCCATGACACAGTACCAGATAGGCTGGTAATTTTCAGAGATCACAGGCTCACCTCTAGGCAAAAGTACCTTTCAGATGCTCATGTCCCTAGAGTTCTCCTGTGAGGATGATTCTGGCCATCATCTTTTCTGTCCCTCCCTGCTAGACAAGTCCTAGTCCTCTTCCTGGCATAGGACTAGATGACATTTTGAGTCAAGCTGTCTCTTGGAAACTGAAACCATTATGAGAGGCTGGGTTGGGATGGCAGGACAACTGGCATTCAGCTGAGTGGGAGGATGAGAAACAAACAGCTTGCCAGATGCTGAAGAGAGTGTTTGCAAAGTATATGAAAGAGTGACTGAAGAAAAATTGTGAAAATTGTGTGTGTGTACAAATGTCATTCTCCCATCCAAGGCTAGAGAAGAGACAAATAGCATGGGAGTCCCAAAACCCCACAGTTGGTGCAGGACCCTTGTGTGGCCTAGAAAGTAGAGTGGATGGTCTCTTTCTCCCCGAGGCCTCCATCACACCATTTAAAGCCTGTCAGTGTTTGCATTACCTCTGTGTCTGTGAAGGACTCATTGTCTTTCCCCCATTTGTACTTAGGTGGGTAATTTAAGCAGCTTTGTGGGTTTATCCCAGTGACTTGTCCATCCCAGTACTCCTCAGCTACTATCCCTTATGATGATGAAATAGGCACTGTTTATTGATCTATTGTGTTCATGGGCTGTGGAGTCAGACATCTTGACTTCAAATACTGGCCCTTCCAAGCTGTTAATTTGGATGTATCACTTAAATGCTATCAGCTTCAAATTTCTCACCTGGATAATGTGACTAAAAAGTAGTATCCAGCTGCACAGAGATGTTGGGGAAGGGAGATAATAGAAAATGTGTAGAAGGGTAAACGCCCTACAAATGTTACCTACTGGTGTTAATCCTCATATCCTTCTTGAGAAGGGGGGCATATATTATCTGCATTTTAGAAATGAGGACACTGAATGTCAGGGATCTGGATCACACAGATTCTGGAGATGGAACCAGAATTCATACTCTTCCTTCCAAATGGAAAAGCTACACCTTGTGAAAGGGGCACCTCTTTAAAAAGTTCGTGAGCATGTAGGAAAGCAAATTTCTGCTTGTAAGACTGAGCAGATTATGTAATACCTCAGAAGCTGTTTCCTCATTTATATGAAGTGGCTAATGGTATGCTTGCATAATAGTTGTTATGATAGCTAAATGAGATCGTGTCATAGAAGTAGTAAATATTCATCTCATTTCAGCTTCCTTTCTTTTTATTGAAAGCAGAATGAAATATGATGGAAGAGGTGTATTTTCTACTGAAGATAATATTCTCAAATGAGAACTTCTTTTTGGTTTATTTCATGTTGTAGATCATCTGTATTCCTGCTCTCCTCATGATGATGGAGAATCAGCAGATAATGACTCAGCCTCTTCTTACTCTTACCCTTCTTACTCTTACTTACTGTCTCTTTTCTTTGGAAAGACATGAGATATGTGTGTGGCAGTACACGTATGGAACAGGGACAAGTATTGGACAGGCATTCAGAACATTGGTGCCCCAGCCTGGCTCTGGTCTCACCCACTGTGTGTGTGACTTTGTCAATCACTGTATGTCATTGAGACCCCATTTTCTCATTTTAAAATATAGGTGATGATATGTTGTCTGATGTCCTCACATGATTATTGTGAAGGACACATGAAAGAATGAAGCAAAGTAAATTCAAAGAGTGACATGCTGTAAAATGCAGGGATTTTAACTGATGTCATACCCAACTTGATCACTCTTCTTGGGAACGTCTGGCAGGCCCTGCTTGTTAGTAACAAAGCACGTGGAGGGCTGGACTTGGCATCTACTGCCACAGTTCAAACTCTACCTTGAGGACCTTAGTGAGTCACATTTCTTCTCTGGACTTACATTTTCTTTTCTGTGAAACTAGAATTATCACCCCTGCCCTGACTACCAAAATATTTGTCATGAGGACCAGATGAGATCACATATACAAAAGAGTTTTATAATGTGCGTAACATCATGGAAACTGTACGGAGCCCAGATGGAGTCATCCTAGGAATTTCTGTTCTGTGAAAAGAAGGCTTCTGGTTTTTATTGTCACCCTAAGAACTTTACAGATCCTACCACATTCCCTATTCTCTCAGCCTTTCCATCCTTTGCTTCCCCATCTCAGAAATGGTACACCATCCTACTAGCTTTGTCTTGAGTGGTGGCCAAAGGCAAGTTGATGTTCAGACCATCAGATGCTCAGTCAGGGACAGTTAGGGATGAACAAAGCAATGTAGGGAAGGAAAACTTTTCCTCTTTCCTTCCTTGGCTGGACTAATAATTAAATTGAAATAAGACAGATTAACAGGAAGAAAAATAATTTAACTCTGTCATACAGGAGCTCATAAAAATATCAGACTCAAAGAAGTGACCAAAGTAGGCAGTTTTCATACCTTTAGACAAATAAACAATGAAATTCTGAAGAATAGACAAGAACTAAGAAATCTAGGTCTGAGATAGTAGAGAAGTTACAAGGTTTAAATCTTTCTTGGCCTTGAATTCCATCTCTGTGATAATGATGTCTCTTTAACTCCTGGTACAGGGAGGGTGACTTTCATATGGGAGATTTATTTCCTGTTTTCAGGGGGGTCAAAGGAGGGTCAGAATGTCCTTTTTGCACTGGCTGTTTCTTAACTAACTTTAATTTCTAAATTATCAATATTCTAAAATGGCATCTTTTGAAGCAGCTTGCCTTAAACTTCATCAACAAGGAAGGTTTTGGGTAGTAGAAGCCTCATTATAGGCTGTAGAGTAGAAATTTCTGCCCAGGGGTGATAGTAAAAGTATTTAATGACCTATAGGATAGAAATATTGGGCAATGCCACCCTGGTAATGGATCAGGTTTGGAGAGACTCCTGCAGTATTAGGAAACACCCCTTTTGTTGCTGCACAGTGTGAAAGTGTTGATCATAGGAGGTGGACCAAGCACCTGGTATGATAGTAGAACATTCAGGGGCCTGGAAGCAATGGACAGTCACTGACCAGTTAGCAAGTCAGCATTTTTAGGGTGTAACTTTTTTCAGTACTGCCTTAGCTGAGACTCCCAGATGAGTATCATATTTGCTTTTTACCCAGACATAACAACCGCAAACCTTATCTTTAGTATCTTCAAAGACTAGGACAATATGCCTGAAGCTGCTTCTTCCTCTTCTTCCTCTTTCTTCGCCTTCACCTCTCTCTCCCCCATCATCTCAACCTCTTCTTCTACCTCTGCCCTTTTCCTCCTCCTCCTTGCTACTTTTAACATAGTATGAAAGAAAACCCCAAACATATGGAAAAAAAAAAGATGGATGCATTTGTGTACATTTGGAGTCCTGGTTAGAGTTTGGTCCTGTCCCTTCTAAGTCATTTATTAAAATAATTTCATTTTCTCTTTAGTCTTAAAAAAAATCTATTTATAACTCAGCCATGGGGTTAAGTAAACACTTTATTCAAACAGGAACAAGATTCTTCCTTTTGTCCCCCAGCCTTTCTCTTAAGGCAAGACTTGAAGGTTCTCTTTCTAGAGAGGGAGCCACAGAGAATAAAAGGAAAACCAAAAAGATGATTAATTAGGCCACAATGCAATAAAGAACATATGTGGAGAAAATTCAAATATATTTACATGAAAAAGTTGTATTTAAAACTGTCTTTGTAATGCAAGAAGTGATGTTTGTTGTTGTTTTTCCCAAGATAAGAGTATCTGATTTGAGATTTAAAACGGCACCTATTCTGAGGAGTGTGGCAGCTTTACTGGGCCGTTTTGTCTGAGTTCATGCTCTACCACCTACTAGGTATGTGAACTTGGGAAAATAATTTCTTTTCCTCAGTCTCTTATCTGTAAAATGTGGAAAAAAGGAGTAGTTTGTGTCTCAGAATTGATGTGGGATTAAGTGTGATTCACTAGCATGCTTAGAGCACTGACTGACAGGTAGTAATTGCCTAATTAATGTTTGTACTAATTAAGCTTCTCCAGGGAACAGAAAAAATAGGATAGCTATATCAGTATCTATCTCCCTACATGTATGTATGTAAATGTGTATACATATATATAGATATAGATATATAGATATAGATACATAGATACATAGATAGATATGTAGAGGGGGGAAGAGAGAGAGAAAGAAGAAGGAAAGAGGGAGGGAGACATACAGAGAAGCAGAGAGAGACAGAGAGAGATAGAAAAATATTATGAAGATGTGTCTCATACAATTACAGAGGTTGAGAAGTCCCACAGTCTGCCATCTACAAGCCATTGACCCAGAAAGACGGTGGTGTAGTTCCAGTCTGAGTTGGAAGCCATAAGAACCAGCAGAGCTAAAGGTGTAAATCCCAGTCCAAGGACAGGAGCAAAATGATGGCCCAGCTCAATCAGTGAGGCAGGGAGAAAAAAAATGGGAAAATTTCTCCTTCCTTCCTCTACTTCTTGCTCCTTTCAGGCCCTCAAGAGATTAGAGGATGCCCACACACAATGAAGAGGCCAAAATACTTTACTGAATTCATAGATTCAAAGGCTGATATCATCCAGAAATACCCTTACAGATACACCTAGAAACAATGTATCTAGGTACCCCATGGCATATCAAGTTAACTTAAAATTTACTATCACAATGTTCATTGTATGTTCCAAATCCTTACTGTAGCAAAGACAATGCTATGTGTTCATCAAAACCATGTTTTCTTTTCCTCTTAGTCACGTAGCTTGACTTTAATACCCAACTTTCCTTATAGTTTTGTTCAGACATACAACTGAGCTCTGCCAGAAGTGTTAGTATAAGTGATGTGACACCACCAGGCCAAGATAGGTAAGAGAGGGGTAGTTTGTCCACGCCCTTCTCAGCACTGCAGAACCTGAGGTAACAATGTAGAAGGCAGCTTGGTCTCTGAACGACTGTGAGGAGCGGAGCACTTCTCTACCACCATTCTCTTTTGAACCATGAAACTAATAATAAATAAACCTTTACTGTGTTTTCCACTGAGATTTGTGCAGGAGGGGGATGTTTGTTATACCAGCTAGTATACCCTGACAATACAAAATGAGTCACTTACTTAGTTATGTAGGAAGTATGGGACTCTGTTTTTTCCTTCTTGTTTCTTGAGGAGTAGGTAAGGGTTTAAGAAAATATCAGCCTCCATCTAATGGTCATTGGCTGTGGTTCAGCTCTGGCTTTTCCTGGATAGCATGATATCATGGAAAACACATAGGACTTGGACTCAGATATCTTGGGTTTGAATCTTGGCTCTGTCACTCTTCTGTTATGTGACCTTGGATAAACTTCTTAACCTCTCTCAATATGTTTTCTTGTCTTAAAAATCAGGATAACACAAAATTTAAAATTCACTGCTCTTGACCCAGAAATCATACTTTTAGGAATCAATATCACAGAATTTCCACATGTGTCCAACAATGTATGTACAAAGATACCTGTTGTACTGTTGTGTAATAACCTAAATTTAGGTCCATCAATTAGGGGAAGCTACATAAGTATGGTGTATCCATATCATACAAATACTTGAAACTTTTTAAAAAGCAATGAGATAGCATTGTATGTGCTGGATATGGAAGAACTATCCACAATATATTATTAAATGCAAAAGCAAATGCATGATACAAAATAATATAATCTCATTTATGAGATCTTTAAATGGGTGTGTATAAACACACATGTATGTATGTATATATATTTATATACACACACACACATAGAAAAAGCTCTTGAAAGATGTAGAACATCAGTGGTACATCTATGAAGAATAGTATTCCAGTAAGTGATTTTGAGATATTATATTAGGTACTTTTGAAATGGGATGAATAATTTAGTTAGATAAAGGAATAAAAAGGAACCTTCATTTTTACTCTAGACTTCTAAATTTAGGAAAAATTCATGAAGAAACTGTTGAGTCTTTTATAATAGCAAAAAATGAAAAGTAAAAGGTGATAGAAAGGTAACTACCTCACAGAGTTTTTGTGAAGTTAGATTGGCTTAATATAAATGGAGGTTCAGGGCATATAGTAATCATGAAGAAAAACAACTTAATTTTTAGTTGTTTTACTCTTCTTGGGGATCCAAACCTATAGTGGTTTGAATCTTAAACACTTTATTATATTACCTATGGATGTATCTCAAGTGGATGTCTTGTTCATTTTACTCTGTTCCCTTTAATTCCACTGTTGTGTATCTTTTTTTATTTTTTAGGAGGCTCTTCTTATGCTATGTGACCCCGATTTCCTGTTGCCATTGTAGTGTTGACTACCCCACTCTATGTCCCCTTAAGTACCTTCTTCTAAAGAAGCAACATCTCACCAAGCATGACCTCAAAATACTTGAAAAATCAATCGCAGTCTTCTTTCAAACAAGGCTAACTCCTCTGGTCATTTTATTAACAGATTGTTGAGGCCACAATGATAATGAGAAACCAGCAGAAGGGTTTCAGAGCACTGGAGATCTCGGCCCTTGAGATTCTAGAGATTCAGAGGCTGAGTTTACATAATAACTCTCCACTTATAGATTTAATGGGTTGAAAATTCAGACAGGGCAGAAATGGGACAGTTTGCACTGCTCCAGGATGTATGGGGTCTCAACTGGAAGACTTGTAGGCTGGAGGCTAGAATCAATCATCTAAAGGCTTATTTACTCTCATTTTCAGTGGTTGATAAGGTTGTTGGCTTATGGCCTCAGTTACTCTCCTTATGGACCTCACCAGATTGTCTCCTCACATGGGCTTGATTGGACTTCCTCACAGCACAGTGACTGGGTTTCCAAGCTCAAACATCTTGAGAGAAATAGCCTTTTATACTTTAGCCTCAGAAGACACAAATACCATTTCTATTGCACTGTGCTCATCAAATTAGTTGCAAAGTCTTCCCAGGTTTTAAGGGAAGGGAAAACAGATTCTACAAGCTTCTGAAAGAGCATGTGGGACCAGAAATATTGCTGTGGCCATTTTTGGAAATTATGACCTTTTATAGATTATAAGCTCTAAAGTTCCTGGTGTGGGAGAGATCATCACGTACTTGCAGCTTTGGGAATCACAGCTAAATGAAGTTATTCTGGGGCCTCTTAGGTTGATGATTTGAGCTTATAAACTATGCTGAAGGCTGAGTATGGCTTTGTTCTTTGCGTGTTTCTCCAGTTGTTTGTTTGTTTGTATCTTTTCTGGTAAGAAAGTGAAGACCTACAGCAGCAAATCTTTTTGCATATTTCTTGACTTGCTCCAGGCTACAAACCTTTTACAGTAAATGTGGTCCTTTAAATAAGTTAAAGGATTTAGCTGACCATATCTTCTGCCTTTTTGCTGCAAGTGTATTTAATTGCTACCCACCAAATCCCAACATTTGGATACCAACGTCCTGCCAAGTTGATGACAGGGAAGGAATCCAGGCTGGGAATCTGAATTCGGGACCAAGTTAGAAAAGCAATCATTCTTCTTTTAGGATGCTTGTAAGGAACGTTCATCGCTGTCCATTTGCGTATTTAGTTTTTTGCTCAGAAGCATCCCACATAAATGTTTATGTGAAGATGGTCATAACACATTCTGTTTTTTTTCTTCCGCAAGAGTAAATGATTCTGTCACAGTGGCCAGTTAGTGTATGTTACTGTCTTTAGTATTCAAGCTTCTGAAGATTGGGGAGTAAAATTAATTTATAATAGGTTTGAGTTAGACGCTTCACTCTTTATTTCTTGTTCTTAAATCAGCTGCCTCTGGTTTCACTCCACCTGCAGAGAAGTCAGGAAATTTTAATGTAGTCATGATTGTGGTGGTGGTGGCAGATCATGGGGGTAAGTTGGAGTGGGGAGGATGCTCTCCCTTTCTTGAGGTTGAACATCTTGTCCAGAATACCACGGGTTGTAGCTTCCCAGTCTCAATCCATTGTAATTGCCATTGATATTCTTACTGTTCAAGCTGAAAAATCAAAAGCTAGTCAAAGGAAGTTCTTCCTAAGACAAGGAGTAGAAGATGGTGAGTGAACAACTAAAAGCCCTTTTAACACCTTAGCCCAGAGCTTTGTAGTCAGTTCTCCATTCTATTTTTCAAGCAACTTTCATTGTCAGGCCCATGGTCAAGGGCAGGGAAGTATACTTATTTCACAGTGAAGCCATGCCATGGGTATGAATGTAGACAAGGGTAAATAATGGAGGCTAACAGGTCAATTGATCACAGTGTCTTTCCTTCATTTTTTCCTCCCTATAATTTATTTGTTGAAGAAACCAAATAATTTGTTTTGTGGAATTTCCCACATTCTGGATTTTTCTGATTGCATATCCATTGTATCATAGTTTTTTGCATTTCTTAGTTTTTTTGCATTTCTATAAATTGGTACTTAGATCTAGCAGCTTCATCTGACATGACTTTTTACAAGGATTCTTTATAGGTAGTTATGTGTCCTTTTATCAGGAGCAACATAACGTCTGATTGTCTCTTTTTGTATTGTTAGTTACCATCATTGATCTTTACCTAGATCCATTATTTAGTTAGGGGTTTGCAAAAGAATAATAGCATTTTTCCTTCATTTATTAGCGGGAACCCTTCTATAAGGAAAAAACTTTTCCTTATCAGCCCTTGCCTGAGGTACAGGTCTTGCAGGAAATCAGGCCAACTGCTTAATTCTAACCTTTACCAGTTTCCAGAGTAATGTGGTTCCTCAGCAAGCTCCAAAGAAGACATTGAGTATTGTTTTTAGTATCTTATGAATTCATGGATTTTAATATATTTGAAGTTTTTGGGGCACCTGGTGGCTCAGTTAGTTGAGCATCTGACTTCAGCTTAGGTTATGATCTCATGGTTCGTGAGTTCAAGCCCCACATCAGGCTTGCTGTTGCCAGCCTGTCAGTGCAGAACCTGCTTCAGATCCTC
Source organism: Suricata suricatta (assembly GCF_006229205.1). Classification (NCBI taxonomy): domain Eukaryota; kingdom Metazoa; phylum Chordata; class Mammalia; order Carnivora; family Herpestidae; genus Suricata; species Suricata suricatta. The sequence goes on from NC_043705.1 coordinate 90,759,659, forward strand.
TATCCCCACTCTCCCTGCCCTTCCTCTGCTTATGCTCTCTTTCAAAAAATAAATAAAACATTATATATATATTTGAAGTTTTTTACTTGGTATTTATTAATGTCAGTGCTTGATTTGCCCCATTTTAGTCAGTGGAAGTCATTTTGAGCTAATTCTTGACCTTCTGGCTTGACTCCCATAGTCTTTGACAGTGTCCCTGCTTTCAGGTGCCATAAGACATTCCAGGGTCATCTTGTACATTCTCTGCCTATGTTTTTGTTGTTGTTATGAGTGTTCCCAGGAAACTCAGCTATATTTGGATGCTATATTGAAGAAAGATATCATACTTTTTTGGAATAGTGCTTAAGCTAATATATTTAGAGGTGGGAAAGGTGATTCAGTGAGGAAATGGACACTGATAATGAATAAGACTGTGTTTGTTGACTGAGCTGCTGAGAGGAAAATGGCAGATCCATACTGAGAGCAACTTTGGGGTTTCAGGACTCTGACATTCCTATTTACCTTTTTGTAGTTCTGATTACCCACAGATTCATGACCCACTGTTCTCTGGGAGCTTTTGGTCAAGCCAAGAAATTTATGTATCAGCAATTAATGAGCGTAATGGCTCCATCTCAAGGCTATGCCATCTCTGTACAATAAAACACAGCCTTTAGGCCCTGGAGCACAGCTTCATTTTGGAGCTGTCTGCCTGCTTGTTCACATAACCATTTACAGACCAGCTCCTCAGTCTTGGGTTCTGAACAGCTGGTAGTAATTTTCTTGCACTAAATGACTGCTAATTATCCTATACACACACTTAATTCATGCATTGTTGGCTGAGTTGTGAGTTCACCTACTCATTATAATTACTTCTTGCCTTCATCCTTTAAAATTTTTTTTAAACATTCATTCATTTTTGAGAAACAGAGAGAGAGAGTGTGTGAGTGGGGAAGGGGCAGAGAGAGAGGGAGACACAGAATCTGAAGCAGGCTCTAGGCTCTGGGCTATCAGCACAGAGCCCAGTATGGGCCTCAAACTCATGGACCATGAGATCATGACCTGAGTTTAATTCATATACTTAACTGACTGAACCACCCAGGCACCCCTACTGCCCCCTTCTCTCTTATTCTGCCTTTAATTTCCAGCATCACAATGCAGGGAGTTAGATCCAACTGAACAGAAATTTCATAGCACTAGCCAGTTTTAGTGGATCAGGAGATGGACTCTCTGCAACAGGCCACTTGATTATGAGAAAATGAAAGCTCCAAGGAGAAACTGTCATCTCAGCATCATGGTGACCTAGAAAGCATCATAACCAAGAGGTTGACACCCCGAGATCTAGTGCCACGTACTCCAATGTTAGACTGTGTTACTCTGTGTCATTTAATATTTCACTCTGTTTTTTTACCTCTAGAATAGGAGCAGTATCTCTTGCCCTGTCAATTTCACAAACTAAAGAGGGATAATGTATATAATTTGGATTTATACATTGCAAAGTACTAGTAAGCATCAATGTTGACAATTCACATTTTATGAGATATTAGTATATCTTCACAGCAAATGGTAAAGGGAAGAAATGCTTCCAAGCATGTGAATAGTAATATGTCATTTCAAGAGTTTTTCCATGAAGACATTATATCTAAAGACATTGTTTTACTGAGTCCTCATAACAAATGATGAGATGGATTAGAAAGGTGGAATTATCCCTGTTCTGAGCTGAATTGTGTCTCCCTAAAAGATATGTTGAAATCCTAACTCCCAGGACCTCAGAATCTGAGCTTTAGAAATAGTGTATTGCAGGGTTGCCTGGGTGGCTCAGTCAGTTAAGCGTCCAACTCTTGATTTTGGCTCAGGTCATGATCTTATGATTCATGAGTTTGGACCCCTCATCAGGCTCTGCACTGAAAACATGGAGCCTGCTTGAGATTCTGTTTCCCTCTCTATCTGCCTCTTTTCTGCTTGCTTGCTTTCTCTCTCTCTCTAAAAATAAATAAAAATAAACTTTAAAAAGTTTTTTTAAAAAAAGAAAATAGCTAGTTGTAGATGTAGTTAAGATGTGATCATATTAGAATAGGTGGACCCTTAACCCAGTAGGACTGGTGTACCAATAAGAGAAGAAAGAAACACACAGAGAGAACACCATGTGACAAGAGAGACAGAGGTTGCAGTGATGGAGCTGTAAGCCAGGGAGTGCAAAGGATTGACAGCACCACCATAAAAGGAAGAGGCAAGGAAGGATTCTCCCCTACAGATTTCAGAGGATTGATACCCTGATATTGGATTATACTCCACAAATGTGACAAAATAAATTCTGTCACTTTAAACCACCTAGTTTGTGGTACTTTGTTAGGAAAGCCTTAAGAAACTAATACAATCCCGATTTTCTGACCAGTATTTTGATGTTTAAAAAGCTTAATTAGCAAGTATTTGTCAAGAGTCTGCTATGTGCCAGGTACTCTTCCAGGCCCTATGCATACAGCTCTAAATAAAACAAAATTAAAAACATGCTCTTAAGTATACAGCTTGTTAAAGACAAATAATATGATGACACCCAAGTCTGAGGGATTCCAGATAAGCATTTCTGTTTTGGTTTATTTTCATTATATCCTCCAAAGTAAGGAGTGGCTTTCATATTGGCATTGCTTATACTGCCTTTGAATGTGCCTGGATTATTTTGCTGTTCTCTAGGGAACTCAGTAACCTATCTCCTTACTGGTGAATTTATATTCCCCTACAGACACAATACATGTATTATCACAATCCTCTCTAGCCTTGGGGATGGGCACCCTTTTCTTTTCCCTTGACCTTGAATTTGGGATCAGATAATCTGATGCAGGAACAGCTGTTTGTGATGGGGCATTTATGAACAAAAAGAAAGGGGAATTCCAAATTGCCACATTTTAGTTATATAGGTAGGTATTTGAGACCCTATGAAGGGTTAAGAGTCCCTGGTCAAGGGACCTGTGCAGAAAGTTCTTCTGGAGCACCCTAACTCATTCTTCCAGGTATGAGGAAGTACAGCATGTAGAGTATGGCCTGACAGTAGCCTCCTGATGGAGAGAACCAACATTGGCTTCTGAGCTCCCTGGTGAAGGTGATAACGGACTTGGTTATTTCATCACTTAAGAGTAAGACAAGGTAAAATAAGTGTGTATGGAAGCCTTACTTCATAAATAAAACCAACCAGGGCAATAGCCTTGAAAGACTTATTTCAAGACCTCCTTTCCTTCCCACCTTGACATTTTAATGGGGTCGGCAGCTTGAGGTTCATTATAATAGAAACCAGAAGAAAATCTCCAAAAGTGAAAGGCTACAATGGAAGCCCAGCAGCCTTTGTGTCTAAATGTATCAACTCTGTCCTCAGCAAATGGCAATGTTGCCTGACAGGCAATTACTGCTGTTCCTAATTGCTTCCATCAAACCCGGCTGTTTGAAATACCTAGAGCCCCATACCAACCTGTGTCTCAGCCAACAGTTTTCTTGGCTTGGTTACTGCTTTATTTTTGGCATGCTGGTTTTTGTCTGGCAATCAAGTCCATTCTGACCCATTAAACTTTCTGAAGACTCTGTGATCAAAGCTAGAAGACAATCTAATTAGGTTGTTTTAAGTGGAAGACTGGCAAGGCACAGTGTCTCCTATTCAGCTTGTCAGTACAAGGAGAGAAGATGAAAGCTCTACTTAGTACTCTGCCCACAGATATAGAGTTTATAGTAGAGCTGCCTGATAGTGGCATTTTCTTGAGTGCCTATAGAAATGGGTTTTGTGTGGGGATCTCTGAGCACCATGAGAAAGGGTGAATGGGTTTACATTTTAAAGTATATAAGTTTTATTAGCTTGCTATAGGAAACATGATTTTTTTTCAAACCAAAATGTTTCCAATGTGATTAAATTAGAACTCAATATTTTTCTCTACCAGTATCCCCAACTCAGGAAAGGCCACAACCACACAGACAATTATGAGTCATCTTTGGGGTTTCCATGGCCCTCATCTCCTATTACTTTGGGTTCATTCTCTGTCTCCAGTATTATATTGTTTCTCAGTTCCCACCATCTTGCATCTGGACTAGGAAGTAGCTTTCTAACGATTTTTACTGATTTCAGTCTTGACTTCTCCAATTCATTCTCCAAAAGGCAGGAGGGATGCATTTTTAAAAATGTACATCAAGGGGCACCTGGGTGGGTCAGTTGGGTAAGTGGTCGACTCTTGATTTTGGCTCAGGACATGAACTCACTATTTATGAAGTTGAGCCCCACATTGGACTCTGTGCTGACAGCACAGGACCTGCTTGGGATTCTTTGCCTCTCTCTCCTTCTCTCTCTCCCTATCACAAAAATAAATAAACATTAAAAAAAATGTACATCCAACAAAAGGCTACCTACTGTATGATTTCCTGTATATGACATTATATAAAAGGCGAAATTTGAAAGAAAGAAGGAAAGAAAGAAAGAAAAAAGAAGAAAGAAAAAAAGAAAAAAAGTATTTTCCAGTGTCTAGGAAGGGATTAACTCTTCAAAGGTGAAAAAGGAAACTTTTCGGGGGGTGATAGAAATATTCTATATCTTAATTGTGACATTGGTTATACCAGTATAGGCATTGCCAAATCTCATCAATCTATCTACTTAAAAAGGTCAATTTCATTGTAAGTGAGTAAACCACAATAAACCTGAATTTTATTTTATTTATTTATTTTTTAAATTTTTTAATGTTTTATTTATTTTAGAGAGACAAGGTGAGTAGGGGAGGGTCAGAGAGAGAGAGGGAGACACAATCTGAAACAGGCTCCAGGCTCTGAGCTAGCTGTCAGCACAGAGCCTGACGTGGGGCTCGAACCCACGAACTGCGAGATCATGACTTGAGCCGAAGTCAGACGCTTAACCCACTGAGCCACCCAGGTGCCCCAAACCTGACTTTAAAAAAAATGTCAAAAAATATAAAATGCTCCAGTCTTAGGGTTTCTCTTTATTTGGCTGATGCAGAGATCTGCTGTCTTTGAGCAACCCTATCCCTAGAAAATTTGTCAAAAACAGTGACAGGGCACCTGGGTGGTTCAGTTGGTTAAGCATCCAATTTTGGCTCAGGTCTTGATCTCATGGTTTATGAGTTCCATCCCCACATTTGGCTGTCTGCTGTCAGCACAGAGACCATTTCTGATCCTGATCCTGTTTCTCCCTCTCTGTCCCTTCCTCCCTCCCTCTCTCTCTCTCAAAAATAAATACACATTAAAAAAATCAGTGGCAAGTGTTTAACATGAGATTGCCTGTGGTAGAAATATCAGTTGAGGCCAACAAGAAACTTAAAAAAAAAACTTGTCCATCCATAAGGAATAAAATGTAAAAATTATAAACATATATACCTAACAACAGAGCTGAAAATACATGAAGCAAAAAATTGGGGAATGAGAGGTTCATGAGGGAATTTGAAAACTTGTGACATATTCTTGGGAATCTAGAAGGAGCTGCATATATGCAGGGCAGTGCACATGCCCAGAAGAGACATGAGAAGACCCAAATCACACCTCTGAGGAGACATTAAACATACCTCTGACTGATCTTGAGGACATGTACAATCAGAAAGTGAAAATTAAGGCAGAATTGTCAGCTACCTTTTGGAGTGTTGAAATCATGCCCCCAACAAACACAGAGAACCTCTTGATAAAGGCTGAGAAATACATTGACTCAAGACATTTAAAGAAATATCTTTCCAATCATAGTTGAAGACTAAGTTAACCAAGCAGAGACTTCAGCAGCTCTGTACAATAAGAATAAAAACTTTACAGAACTAGTCCTGGAAAGCTACTAAACAAATAGCAGTAATGACAAACTCTGGGAAAGAGGGACAGGTCTGATTTTCAGAGTTTTTACATAGTATTGAAAATGATTGTTTTTCAACAAAAGAAATGATAAATGCAAAGAAATGGAAAGTATGGCCCAAACACAAGGAAAAAAGAAGTTACTGGCAAACATGACCTACAAGAAATGTTAAAAGGAGTCCTTAAGGCTGAAATAAAAGGACACTAGACAGTTACTTGAATTCATACAAAGATATAAAGTTTGTAATGTATAACAAAGCTTATATGTGTATAAATATGTAATTTTAATGACCGTAAAAGCATGAAGAAAGGGAAAGAAATGAAGATTTATTGGAGGTTTTCTTTTTTTTTGTATAATATTGAAAATAAGTTAGTATTAATCTGATCTAATTTGTTTTAGGTTAAGATGCTAGGGCAACTAGTCACTAAGACTAACATAAATAAATAAATAAATAAATAAATCTATAGTCTATTTTATGTATAATGTTAAGTATACAATATCATGTTTATATATGACAAAGAAATTAAAATGATATATGAGCAAATATGTATTTAACACAGAAGAAGGCAATAATGGAGGATTAGGGGAACAAAAAGAACTTGAAGCATATAGTAAACAAATAGCAAAATGGCATATGTAAACCCTACCTTATCAGTAATTATATTAAGTGTAAATGGACTAAATAATCTAATTAAGAGGCAGAGATTGGCAAAATGTATTTTTATTTTTAAATAGAACTGTATACTGCCTAAAAGAGACACATTTAAACTTAAAATATGTAAATAGTAAAAAAAATAAAAAGAGATATCATGCAAACAATAACCATAGTGAACTGGGGAGAAAAGGATTATATTAAAACAAGACAAATTAGACTTTAAGACAAAAAGTGTCATTAGACACAAAGAGGATTTTATAATGGTATAAGTGTCAATCCATAAGGGAGAAAATAAAAATTATAAACATATACACCTAACAATGAAGCTGAAAATACATGAAGCCAAAACAGACATAATTACTAAGAGAAATAGACAATTCAACAAGAAGAATTAGTGAACTTTCAGAAATAAAAAAGTAGCATAAGAGAATAATGTGAACAATTGTATGAAATGAAATAAATGAAAAATATCATAGACACAAACTACCAAAACTGATTTAAAAAGAAATAGACAATCAGAGACCTGCAATAAATAAGCTGAATGGATTATTAATAAATATTGTTTCACAAAGAAAAGCCCAGGCATGTATGGTTTTGCTATTGAATTCTACCATATGTCTAAAAAGAATACTAATCATTTGCAAACTCTCAAAAAATAGAAGAAGGAACACTTCCTCACATATTTTGTGAAGCCAGTATTATTCTGATACCAAAACCAGACAAAGACATTGCAAGAAAACCACAGATTAATATCCCTCATGAATATGAATGCAAAACTGCCCAACAAAATACCAGCAAACTGAATCCAGCAACATATTTAAACTATTATACATTGTGACCTCGTGTAATTTATCTTAAGAATGAAAATTTGGCTTAACATATGAAAATCAATCAATGTGATATGTTATATGAACAGAATAAATAACAGAAATATAATAATACCATTGACAAATAGTTCACATAATAAAAAGACCTGACAAAAAAGACATTGACCAAAAAGTACACATGATAAAAAAGACCTAACAAAATGGTATTTGAAGGCAACTTTCTCAGCCTGATAAAGGACTTTTATAAAATATACACTTCTAACATCATAATGATGAAAGAGTTAAAGCTTTACCCTTAAGGTCAGGCATAAGAGAAAAATGGTCTACTTTTTCTAGTTGCATCTATTTAGAGATTCTAGTCAGGGCAATTAAGCAAAACACACACAGATTCATATACTATTGGAAATAATGAAAGAGTTCAGCAAGATTAAGGGTATGAGATCAATATACAAAAATCAGTTGTATTTCTGTATGCTACTAATGGACAATCCAAAACCAAATTTAAAAATCCCATTTGTAGTGCATCAAACAGAATAAAGTACATTAAGCGTCATTTTAACAAAATAAGTACAAGATATACACACTGAAAAATATAAAACATTGTTGAAAGAAATCAAAGAAGGCATAAATAAATGAAAAATCATCCTATATTCTTGGTTTAGAAGACTTAAGATGGCAGTATTTTCCAAACTGATCTACAGATTCAACATTATCTCTATCAAAATTCCAGTTGGCTTCTTTTCAAATATTGACATACTAAATCTAAAATTCTTCTCAAAGTGCAAGAGAACAAGAATAGCCACAACAACCCTGAAAGAGAAGAACAAAATTAGAGGATTCACACTTCTCAATTTTAAAACTTACCACAAATCTACAGTAATTGTAAATTCATAAATATACTCTCAATTTCATGATCAAATTATTTTTGACAAGGATGCTAAAGTCATTCAATTGGAAAAGAATAATTTTTTAACAAATGGTGTTGGGACAGATAGATATTTATAATCAAATGATGAAGTACTCATTTCTCATACCACACACAAAAATTAATTCAAGTTAATTAGAGCTAAATGTCAGAGCTAAATCTATCAAACTCTTAAAAGCAGAAAATATAACAGTAAATCTTTGTGACCTTGGATTAGACAAAGGCTTATTAGCTATAATAACAAAAGCACAAGGAACATAATTTAAAAATTGGTAAATTGGGGGCACCTGGGTGGCTCAGTTGGTTGAGCGTCCAGCTTCGGCTCAGGTCATGATCTCACGATTTGTGGGTTCGAGCCCCGCATCGGGCTCTGTGCTGACAGCTAGCTCAGAGCCTGGAGCCTGCTTCAGATTCTGTGTCTCCCTCTCTCTCAGACCCTCCCCTGCTCACACTGTCTCTCTCTGTCTCTCAAAAATAAATAAAAAGCATTGAAAATTTTTTTTAAAAATTGGTAAATTGGACTTCATCAAAAATAAAACCTTTGTGCTTCAAAGGACATCATCAAGAAAATTAAAAGACAACTCCCAGAATGGAAGAAAAATATTTGTAAATAATATATCTAATAGAAGACTTGTATCTAGAAAACATAAAGAGCTCTTCAAAATTAAAAATAAAAAGACACCCAATTAAAAATGGGCAAAATATTTGAATGAGGATTTCTTCAAAGAATATGTAAAAATGGCCAAGAAGCACATTGAAGATGCTCAACATCATTAGTCATTATGGACATGTAAATCAAAATCACAATAAGATACAACTCCATACCCACTAAGGTGGCAAACATCAAAAATTTAAAAAGGCAGATAGTAACAAATGTTGGTGAGGATGTGGAGAAATTGGATTATCATATATTGCCAATGGGGTTATAAAGTTGTATAGCTGTTCTGGAAAATGGTTTGGCAGTTCCTTGGAAAGTTAAACATAGAGTTACTCATATTACTCAGTATTTCCACTTTTAGTCATATGCCCAAGAGAAATTTAAAAAATATCCACACAAACTTTTATACAAATATTTATAATAGCACATTTCTTAATAGCCAAAAAATATAAACAACCAAAATGTCCATCAACAAATGAATGGATAAGCAAAAAAGGTCTATCTGTACAATGCAATATTTATTTAGTCATAGAAGGAATGTACTGATACATGCTGCAAAAGGGATAAACTCTGAAAATTATGCTAAGTGAAAGAAACCAGACACAAAAGGCCACATATTAGATGATTCCATTATAGGAAATATTCAAAATAGGCAAATCCACAGAGAAAGTGATCAGTAGTTGCCAGGGTCTTGGAGTAGTAGAGAATGGGGAGTGACTACTAATGGGTATGAAGTTTCTTTCTGAAATAATTAAAATCTTCTAAAATTAGGTAATGGTAATGGTTGTACAATCTGTGAGCATACTAAACTACCAAACTGTACGCTTTAAAAAGGATGAATTTTATGGTATGTGGGTTATAGTTTTAAAAGGCTATTAATTTTTAAATATAAATTAATATTATTCTAAGTACATCTTTTAAGCTGTTCAATAGCTTTCCTCATTCTTAGAATAAAGTCCAAAGTTTGTCCATGGCCTGCACTGTCTTGCCCATATTTCTTAACTGTCTTAATCCACATGTTGCTTACCAAGTGTGCTCTAGGCACCCTGACTATAATCTGTTCTTTGAATCCATGTAGCGTGTTTCTACTGCAGTCCTGATTTTTGCTCTTCCTTCTGCCTGGAATGTCCTTTCCTGCTTTGCCCATGGCTTTCTCCATTTTGTTCTTTCTCTATCTAAAATAATTGCTTCTCTTTCCATAAATTTTATCACATCATATTTAAAAATTTTACTTATACACTTATAATCCAATATCTTATATATGTACATACACATACATATGTATGTATATATATTTGTGTATTTGCTTATTTATGTTCTAGCCTCATCCCTCTACCATAGGATATAGCTTCCTCAGAGAGGACCATCTCTCTCTTGTTCTTCACTGTACATCTAATTTTGAGAAATGTGTTTGTCCAATTGTTAATGCTTAATATATGTTTCTTGAACAAATAAATTCTCAAGTGTAATGAGTGACAGATCTGACTCCAAACTTCTCAAAAACAGTACATTTTACACAAGGGCTTTCTCATAGACAAACATCAGATATAGTTCCTGAGGAACCAGATGGGTGGTTGTGTTTTTCCTCTTAATGGTATCAGGGAACCTAGAAGTTCTTGCCTCTTGCTCTGATTTAATATTTCATCCACTGAGTCCCACATTCAGGTATTCTTTCAGGCTGTAGGAATGCAAAGGTGTGGAGCCTGCCTTGAGGAGCTCACATTCTAGGGAGGGAAACATACCCAAACAATTATGAAATAATGCAAGAAATTCTAATAGAGTTAGACTTTAGAGTTGAATAAGGCTATTATTTTTAAATATAATTAATATTCTTCTCTATATATTAATATAAAGGCACTAGGAACTTGTGAAATACAAAGTTGAAGGTGTAAATTCTTGGTTGCAGGAATATGGCTTTAGGGAAGGCTTCACTGAAGAGGTTAAATTTGTAACCAGTGATTCTCAAATTGAGGGTGGGGGAGGTAGGAGAAGTGGTTTTGCCCTGCAGGGCACATTTGGCGATGTCTAGAGACACATTTTCTCTCCCACAGTTGAAGGCAGAGGAGGTACTACTGGAATCTAGTAGGTGGAGACTGGGATGCTGCTAAACATCCTACAAGGCATCGGACAGCTCCCACAACAAAGTATTATCCAGTCCAAAATGCCTATCACTAGTACTGAGGCTGAGAAACTCTGACTGAGACATTAATTATTAATTGTCACTAAAACTGTTAGGTGAGAGACTGCTAGGTAATTTTAGAACGGATGGGTCAGTCTGATAATACTGAGCAATGTTACCAGAAAAAAAAGAGAGATAACTAGTTGTTCTGTGTCCCCTCATGTAGTAGGATATGAAATACCCTCACCAGAACATCAACTCGGAACCTGACCAAGCCTCTAGTACAGCACTGACTGTGAAATATGTGAGCCACATATGTAATTTCAAATTTTGTAATAGTCATGTGAAAAAAATAAAAAGAAATAGATAAAAATTAATTTTAATGATACAGTTGACCCTTGAATAACACAGTTTTTAACTGTGTGGGCCATTTATACCCAGATTTTTACAGTACTCTAAATATATCTTCTTTTCCTCATGATTTTCTTAACATTTTCTTTTCTCTAGCTTACTTTATTGTAAGACTATGATACATAATACATATAACTAGAAAATATGTGCTAGTCAATGATTTGTGTTTTCAGTAAGGCGTCTGGTCAACATTATGCTATTAATAGCCAAGTTTTGGGTGAGTCAAAACTACATGGATTTTTGACTGTGTAGTGGGTCAGCTCACCTACCCCTTGTGTTATTCAAGAATCATCTTCATATTTTGTTCAACCCAATATGAACAAAATGCTATTATTTCAACATTTAATCAATATAAACATTATCAATGAGATATTTTTCTTTTCTGTACCAAGTCTGGTATGTATTTTATACTAACAGAACATCTCCATTCAAACTAATCACATTTCAAGTGCTTAAAAAGCACATGGCTACTGGCTGCTGTTTTGGATAGAACAGCTCTAGAATTAAACACCAATTTGTAGGACAATTAGAGAACAGAGGGATATGTTACACGCACTCCAAGGATGTAATCAGAAAAGATCTAGAACATGGGAAACATTTTAGGACAATGATCTGGTGTCTTTCACAAAAAAAAAAAAAAGGCAATGGGAGGGAAGTATTATCAATTTTAAAAATAGACTGTGTGGATCTTGTTTGGATCCTGATTTGAACAAAATGACTGTAAAAAATGAGATTTTGAAGACTAGCTATTTTATTAAAGAGTTATTAATTGTGTTAGGTGTGAAACTAGTATTATGATTACAGTCAAAATCAAACTCCTCTTAAAGACACATACTGAAATATTTAGAGATGAAATGAAGCAGTGTCTGTGACTTGCCTCAGAATAATCCACTGGGAAGGGAGAAATGGATGTGAGGATAGAGGAAACAAGATTGGCCATGAATTGGTAATTCTTGAAAGTAGGTGATGGGTGTGTAATTATTTTTAAAATTATGATTCAGTAAATATTTTAATAAAGATTCTTTATGTTCTTCATTTTAACAAATATGGCCTGTGGATATGGTTTGTGGTTCTGGTCCATGGATTGCATGTGCCTCTGACACCTGATGGTGGCTTTCCAGGAGGGATCTCTGTCTTCTCTTCTTATTCCTCTACAAAAGCCACTTATCGACAGTATTTTCAAAGAGAGTTGAAAAGAATTGATGGTTGTATTACTTATTTTCACTTGGGAATCCTAAGCTTTTCAAAAATAAGGCATTCTGGAGATTCTGCATATTCTATCATTGAGATAAGAGCAGCAATTGAAAGTTGGCATAAATGTTTATGTCAGGAACAAAAACAAAAGAGAGAAACAGAAGGAGAATCACATTGCTAACCTTCTGAGACAGCATGCCCCTATTTGACTTAGGAAGCGGGGTTTTTTCCCTAAAAATATTTACCCATAGAGTATGATTTTAGGTGGTATAAAAGTTGAGACTTTTAAACCTTAATATTATATTTATTTTATGTGTAGGAAAATAAGAACTGACTAGCATACCAAACTCAAAATTATATGGATGATAGCAATTATAGCAGGCAGAAAGAAGTATGAAATAATAAATAAGTTTAAATGAAAATATTAGATAAAAATAGCAGCTGGGATACAGATATGGCATAAACTCTGAAGGTGATTCACAAATAGGTGAATTTTGGTAGATGCTTGATATAGAGATTTTCTTCTGCTAACCTGAAACATAGGGGATAAAATTTATTGAAAAGCACATAGAGAAAAAAATAATAATACAAAACAACTCAGGCGGAGACCTCATTTTAATCGAGTGATTTTCATTATGAGAGTGACATATTCCTGGATTAATCTCTTTGTGTTGTGCCAAGACATATTTTTTCCATATCCTGTGCCTCCCAGGATGCAAATCTGGTGGGAAATATAACGAGAGAAAGGATAGTGGCTTTTGTTTTAGGGACAACATGTGCTGCGTTAAAAAGTTCTGAGGAGGAGTGGAGAGACCTGTGCTTACATGTGCTGTATCAGATATTGAGTCAGCTGGTTTCTTAATTGTTGCCTCCTTATTTTCCCAGGGTCCTGTGTGACCTGGTCCCTGATCCTAACTTCACCTGTAAACTACAGTTCGGTGGCCAGCTTTCTGTTCTCCAGCGTGCGAGGCTTATCCTATCTCAACGCCTTTGCACTCGCTCTTTCCTCTTTGCTTTCCCGAAGATCTTTGCTTGACTAGTTTCTTATTACTTTGTCTCAGCACTGTTGCTTCCTCTCAGGGTCTTTCTATTGAAAGAACCACTTCTTTATCACATTATCTCAGGGTGTTTTGTTTTTTTTTTTGTCTTCTTTATAGAAACTAGCAGCCCCTGAAATTATGCTATTTATTTACTTGCTTCATAAAAGAGGAGCCTTGTCTGCTTTGTTCCCAGTATGTCTCCATCATGTTGAGTGGTGTCTGGCATGTGGAAGGAGCTTGGCAAATATTTGTTGAATGAATACATGAATTAGATAAGCTGTAGTTTGGACTAGATCATCTCTGAGGGTATCCTTCCAGCTATGAGGTACTATGATTTTCAAAATCCATCACCAAAAGCATTCATCTTTCCCAAAGAAAGGTTTTCTCCACAAATCCGCCAAGATAGGATTTCCCAAGGCTTAACTGAAATGGTGGGTAAACAAGCTGAGTGAAACAGATGCCTCCGGGTGCCGACACATCTTTCTCTGACTTTAGCAACAGAGCAAAGAGCAATCATCATAATCAGTAGAGAGGTGGATGAGAGAGTAAGTAGGTCCTCTGCCAAATTGCCTTCGTGGATGTCAGAGCCAGCTTCTCTGAAAACAGCCCTCTATTTAAAACATTACTCCAAGTGGAGCTAGCCCCCAGCCCCACCCCTTCCCTCTTACTTGGGCCCTCCGACTTGTCACATATGTGTTCAATTGCTTTCTTAACATCAGTTTGGGTAACCCTGATGTGAGGGAGATGGGAGAGTCAGCCATTAGGTCTGTGAAGGCCTGATGAAAGCAACTTTAACACATAACCATTTGCTTTGGCAGGAGCTCAGGCCAAGAGCAAAAGTCCTCTTGATGTGTCAAATTATAGATAAACACAAGTTTCAAAAACATTTGTGATATAACTGCAAATAAATGCTGGTAACTGGCAGGGTGCTCCGTTTACAAATAGTTCCTGTCAACCAAACAGTAAGAAGATAAACTTGAACACGACTGACTTCCCAAACATTTGAAAACACTTTAATAGCAAGACTCTGAGGCTGCAAGTCTAAAACAGAATAATAATTAAGGCTTGAAATACCATCCAGCCAACAGAAAAACTGCATGGGGCTCAGCCTTGGGCTCTGGGGTTTATCATGATGACTTAGTGTCTGATTCCTTGAACCCCTCCCATTTTTCGAAGACCTTCTGAGATGTCCACAACCCTGCTTTTGGTTTGAGTTGTCTTGTCTTCTTCGCATCCCCAGTCTGAGAAGCCTGACTCCTGAGAACTGGCTGGAAAAATTCGCACTTAAGAGTAGATGGTGCATTTCATCCCTAGATGGGGAGTTTTTGGCCTTAATAAAGTAGTTTCATCTAATAGATTGTCTCTAAAAAGGAAAAGTCAAAAGGGACACTTGCCCTATCTGTGAAGCTCTTTGGTGATGGTTGTAGTGTAGGAGGAGAAATGGGGATATACTTCCTTCTGTTCACTGGCCACCATGAGCTTTTATCCATCCACATATCTATCCATGAGCTGAGAAATAGGTATTGAGTTCTGATGTATCAAACACTGTACTAAATGCCAGAATACATTGGCAAGAAAAACTTGGGTACTGGAATCTGATCTCTTTGATGCAGTAAAGCTCAAAAAAGGGAAGCCACAGATTTAGGTTCAGGTCTGCATTAGCACTCAATCTGCTGTCTTAGTGCTATATCAGGAGCTTCAGATTCAGTGCTTGGTCAGATAGCAAATGAATGAAGCACTCAGGGTGGAGACCATGTCCATTCTGGAAAGGTCATGCCCCATGAACAGTAGATGGTGAGACCCACCTCTGTTTAAGTCTCTTTGTGCTGGAAGACAGCGCAGGTTTCCATATTTTCAAGACAAGCAGGAAATCTTGACCTTTAAAATACAAAATTCCCTCATGTTAAATATTGATGATTTTATTTTTATAAACACTGGTCAGGGCAAAATTAAGCAAATCTATGTCCTCTCAATTTATTGATCAAGAAGAGAAAAGTCCTATATCTATGGAGTCTGATGGTCGTGTGGTCATTTACAGCCTGCTGTTGGGGAAGAGATAGGCTGTATCTGCAGGGCACTGCCCCTCATCTAATTTCGGTCAGTGAAGTGCTGTTTCTACCTGTGTTCCTAGTTGTAATTTGGTCTTCCTTGCCACCTGACATCCAGGTTATATTACCTAAAATCTGTCAATTTCAAATTTCAGTACTCTGCCCAAAATGCTGAGAAGTCCTGGAAGTGGAGTGTGTATTTTCATGGCTTCCTCTATCTCCCAGGCTACCACACCACTCTTTGAAGTGTCACTGTGCCCTAACATGGGACTTGGTCAAGAATTTCTTTGAATTCCATAAGTATTTCAGGCACCCATGTGTTTCTAGACTTTACAACAGACATTTTTTTTGTAAAGGTGGGGACAAAGTTAGGGAAAGCAGGAGAAGTTTTGTTTTTGCAGCAAGCCAAATTAACTTAATGTGAAACAGCAGACTTGAGTGTTTTTAAGATGCCATTTTATTTTACCTACTCCCTGCCTGCTCCATGTATGCTACTTGTAGTATCTGGTTAAGTTGTTTAGCTTTTCTCTTCTTCAGTGTACTTTTTAAAATGGGGACTATAATAATATCTATTCACAGAATTGGTATAAGGATGCGTTATAAAATGATTGACCAGGGGTGCCTGGGTGGCTCAGTCGGTTAAGTGGTGGACTTTGGCTCAGATCACGATTTCACAGTTTGTGAGTTTGAGTGCTGTGTCAGGCTCTGAGCTGTCAGCACTCAGGCTGTGAGCTGAAGCAGGAGCCTGCTTCAGATTCTGTGTCTCCTTTCTCTGCCCTTCCCCTGCTCATGCCCTGTCTCTTAAAAAAATTAACATTAAAAAAATTTTTAATGATTAGAACAAGGCCCGGTGTGTGTGTGTGTGTGTGTGTGTGTGTGTGTGTGTGTGTGTGAGAGAGAGAGAGAGAGAGAGAGAGAGAGAGAGAGAGAGAATGGTGGATAGATTAGCTAGATAGATAATATATTATATTACATTCTATTCAATTCTATATATAAAATAAGGCTATTATTATTTTAATTTCCAGTTCCTCTCACTCCTCCATTCTCTTCTCTCCTCACTGACCTCTCCTTTTCCTATTCAGGAACAACAAAAAGAAATTTGCCCATGACCCTTCTCTATTTTCATCCAGAATAGTTTGTCTTCTTTCTTCTTTGAGGTCTTGGCTCTTGCTGATGTCATATCCCAAGTATGTTTACCAAGGTATTTTCCAAACAATGATAGTTTCCTCACTAAGAAGGATTAAAGTGCCAAATGTCAAGATAATATTTTTTCAACTTGTTGTATTTATTATACACACAAAGGGTTACATATTTTTAAAATAAATATTACAAACACTGGATAGGTCTTCAGGGTGTTTTCAGCTTCTGAAATTCTGTGATTCCAGGGAAATAAAATTTTCTGGCAGTAAGAGACGCCTCAGTACATGACTCTTTGTGATGGATCAGGGAAGGCTAGAGCACCCAGCCTGGCCAGGGCTCCCCCAGGCACATACCCAGGAACTTGGAAGCCCTTTTCTAAGGAGTCAAGGAAGCTGCAGTACCAGAGGTCAGAACCTCATATGATATTCATATAATCTGCTTTTCTTCTCACAAAAATTTTTATCCCATTACTCCTAGACTATTTCTAACTTCTTTAATCCACCCCATCTTAAGATGACCAGTCACATAGTTGATATATATGGAGACAGTCTTTTCTCAGTGAAGAGAAAGAATTATAGATTTTATCAATATATCTTTTATGTATTGATATTACTTTGTAGCTAGAATTAGCAAATACAAAATCCCCAAAGATCCATTTTCTTCTCATTCTCTAATAAAGCCAGTAATCATATATGTATATAATTATAATCTATAAATTATATATATGTATGCTTTATAATTTATATGAAGCATTTTTGCATTTATTACAATATTCGTATAAAATAACAATACTGAAGAGAAAACTCTCCAAGCTTGATCTGAGCTTCTAATCTGCATGTGAGTCCTTCCCGTCTTGCTTCTATGACTCAGATAAGAGTATGGCAGTCTGATTTTCAAGCCACTAGTTGCTATCCTTGGCATTTGTCAGGTTGAGAGGTTGATTTTGGAAGCACTATAATAGAGATGTTCTACTGTAGGTTCAGGAAATAGATATTAACAAAGTTAAAGAAACAGGAAAGGTGTGTTCTGTAATCTCTTTCTCACAGGTGTGTCATGGAAGTAGAGTAGCAGACTTGGCTTTGAGTTTTAGCTCTGACACTAGTTTTGTGGTCTTGGGAAAACATAAAATTAACCTGTCTCGGCTTATACTCTTCATCTGTAAAATCAGAACGATGCTGTCTGCCCCAGGAGTCTACGCAGGTTTGATAACGCACGTCGCAGGAGCTGGCTAGCTTGAGTTGAATGAGGCTCTTCAACATTTGTTTCTAAAAACAATTCGCCCTTGATACTCTCATTCTGGATGATTTTATGCATACTATATTTGTTTTTATTCCACTAGAAAGGATAGGAAGACAGTTTCTCATTACTTCATGGAACAGAAAGAAGAAAGGGATATATTAGAACATATTGGCATTCCAAGTGGTTTTCAGGTTTGGAGTTTCCAGAAGACATTGCCCTAGGTAGGGTAGAGCCTGCCAAGGAAGCAGCTGGGATGGGCTGGAAGGGGGTCATGCTCAGCTGCCTAACAATGCAACATCCTATATTCATAACAACAGTATCTTGAGAGCATGGAATATTCATGAAACCCTAGTAGTGAGTCCCAGAAATCACTTGGGGGAACTCTGAAGCCTGCTGCCGTGCAGGGGATGGTGTGGGGGCACTGAGGTACAAATGTGGTTATGCAAGGCAGTATGGCCACATTTGTATTCACAGGTTGGTGAGAACATCTAGAACATCTGTTGCAGATATAGAATGCCTAGCCTACAGTGGGTCCCTAACACATTTTAAATACATTTTAAATTATCTCTCTCCCATTTACTTGGATGCCAGAGGCCATAAGTCCTGTTTAGAATTAGTCATTTATGCTCTAATGATTGGATATGATTAAATATTTCATGGAATTCATAATAAAAAATGACCTTAAAAGATCAGGTGATCCAATTCTTCCAGTGGGATTAAAGAAGCTTGAAGATTCTTTCAGTACAAAATAAATAACTTAAGGAAAAAGAAAACTGGGAATATTGGAAGGACTCAAAATGGGTTTATGTCTTTAGGCACCTGATTTGGGCTAATTCTAACACTTGGAGTAATACATTTTTGGCACAAGCTTCCTGGAAGTGAAGGCAAAGTGGAAACATCTTGGGTTATTTAGTTTTGGTTTGATGACGATCGAAAGCATACACATTTTTGTGTAGAGACAAACTTTTTCCTGGAACCAAACTTAGGCATTTATCACATGAGTCACCGTGGGACAGAATGGACAATATTTCCCTCCATAGCTTCTTACATAATGTGCAGTTTTTAATCTGATGGTCTCATCTTGACCATTTATGAAATCAAACATTCTAGTAACTGGGAATCCCCTTTCTAATGCACTGAGAGTCTGAAATCAACCAAAAAAAGGAATCATGTATGCTGCCCTCCTCACCACTATGGAGAAAAACTTTGGAAGCAGTTCTATTTGCATATAATCTAAAGGCAGTCATATTTTCCATCATCACCATAATTGCCTTTTATCAAGCACAAGTACATTTTATAAATATAAGCAAGTTAACTAAAGCTTAGTAGGATTGAGTAACTCTTTCAAGCTCACACAGCTCATCCTGGTTTCTAACTACATTTGACTGGTTGTGTTTTCTTGAAGTATTGTGTTGAGGAGAATTCTGAGATCACATTGTATAACAATGGGAAAGAGGGGGCACCTGAGTGGCTCAGTTGGTTAAGTATCCCACTCTTGATTTTGATCAGGTCATGATCTCATGGTTCTTGGGACTGAGCCCTGCATTGGGCTCTATGCTGACAGTGCAGAGCCTGCTTGGGATTCTCTCTCCCCCTTCCCCACTCACCACCCTTTCTCTCAAAATTAATAAAAAAACAAATAAAAAAAATAGAGCCTTGATCTATTCATGATATTTGCATGTGAGAAGGTAGTGAGACATGCTTGGTATGCATTTGCCATCATTGTGTAATTACATTTTTCCACTGGCAAAGCAAATTTCACATGATAGTAATTAGCAGAGAAATGTGTTACCTATAATATCTCCACATTTGTTGGTGGAAATATCCCAAGAAGTATGTTACTTGACTGCTTTTTATTACATACCACTGGAAACTTCAGGATGCCCAGAAGCTGATATAAACACATAGGACTCAAACCAAATGAAAATCTCAACCTCATTACCCCCACCAAAACACCATCCTAACCCACAATGCAAATTAGAATTATTTATGTGAATTTGATATGTCTACATAATCCAGTTTACAAATATATTAACTGATTTTTAATCTTATCCCATAGCTAAGGAATTGTATGTATGTATGAGATTAACTAACTGAAAGAATTCATTAAGAGTTGCAAATTTTAGGGGCACCTAGGTGACTCAGTCGGTTAAGCGTCTGACTTCAGCTCAGGTCATGATCTCATGGTTTCTGAGTTCGAGCCCTGAGTTGGGCTCTGTGCTGACAGCTCAGAGCCTGGAGCCTGCTTCAGATCTGGTCTCCCTCCCTCTCTCTCTGCCCCTCCCCCACTTGTGTGGGGGAGTTTTACAGGTTCTCTGTGTGACACTCTGAATGATTCGGCGATTGCAGCCTACATGTAGCAGTTGAAATATTGTGTGTCTATATCCTGAAGAGCTGTAGTCCCTCAAAATGAACCTTTATTCCATGGTTGCATGAGGCAACTGATCATTATGAGCAGGCAGCTGCTGCTTTTGCCTGCCTAGCCTCTTTACATTTGGTAACAGAACCATCCATCATTTCCTCCATCCTCAGAGCATGGAGTTCTGGGAGAACTGACTTTACTTCCTGCCCCACCCTGGCATCATGTTCCCCTGACCAATGATGTATGCAAGGATGTATATGCTAAGAAGTCAGACCAGTTAAGGTTTACCTGTGACTTTGGCTGGAGCCACAAGATAAACACCCTCACTGTCTTTGGGTTGCTAGGCTGTTAGAATAAATACTTAATAGCTGCAGGTGGACATAGTCCCTAAAAATGAATCTAGCCCCAAAGCAAGTATCAGTGAATGGCGGAAGAGGAATTCAAGGCCTTGAGTATATACACAGAGTTGTGCCTCCATAACCACGATTAATTTCAGAACATTTTTATTACCTAGAAAGAAAGCGTACTCCTCTTAGTCATCTTCCTCAAATCCTCCAAGTACTACCTCCAGTCTAGGCAACCACTAATGTGCCTTTTTTCTCCAGATTTGCCTATTCTGGACATTGCTTATAAATGGAATAATAAAATAGGTGGTCCTTAGTTCCTTTTAAAAATTTTTTCATAGCTCCTTTTACTTCTTCTTACAGTCCTTACTAAAATTAAATTTTTATTTTTATTTTTATTATTTTTTAAAATATTTTATTTATTTTTGATACAGAGAGAGACAGAGCATGAGAGGGGGAGGGGCAGAGAGAGAAGGAGACACAGAATCTGAAGCAGGCTCCAGGCACTGAGCTAGCGTCAGCACAGAGCCTGACGCGGGGCTCGAACCCATGAACGTGAGATCTGACCTGAGCCAAAGCCGGAGGCTTAACTGACTGAGCCACCCAGGCGCCCCTAAAATTAAATTTTTAAACAGGTATAATGATTTGTTTAATGTTTGTCTCTTCCTTTAGACCATACATTTCCAGAGCACAGATTCCATGTGTTTAATTCACTATTGTATTCACAATACCTGTGCCTACCCCAATACTTGTGCACTGCAGAATAGACATTTAATAATATTTACTCAATGAATAAATGGATGAATAGATAATAAATGGATGGCTGAATGAATAAATTAGATACCCACCCTGCTGTCACCACCAAGTTTGATCCAGAAATACCAGTCTACTTAGTACAGTGAAAGAGGCTGATGTGGTTAACTTCAAAACTGGTTCCCCATGTTGGGCAGGAAGAGAAATAAATATCTATTTAAGAAGACAGAGTGTGGTTACACATGCAGATGTGTAATATTTGTAAATGAGAAGTGAATTGTTTGTGTATAAGGGTAGAGAAGCAAGAGACTCAGTAAGCTGGAGCTGAGTTAAAATAAATTATTTATTGCACTAAGCCACAGTGTGGCTGCTGCCAACTGGTCACAACTGCTCTTCCTTTTCTTAAAGGCATCAGTCTCTGTAAATGTACTCTGGATAATAGAAAAGAAAGCATTCTGATGCTCAGAATTTGCTCATGGCATCCTCAATTGTTTAAGGCCTTATTCCATGAGTATTTAGGTCTGGTTGTTTTCTTCCTGTACCTGTAACACACAGGGAAAGAATGGAATGGGAGAGAAGTCAGAGATATCTGCTTTGTTCCTTGGACAAGCAGATCTTGGAGTGGGAAGCATACTCCCCACTTAGATGGCTTCTACACTGAGGCTTGGCAAAGCAGTTGCTGAAAACATTGAACAAAATAAACTACAGAATAGAGAAGGAATGCAGAAAAAGTCATGAAAAACAAATTGGTGATTCATAGAGATTGCAGTCCAATGGCTACAAGATTTTTCCCAGCCTTGATTTAGTTGTTGTAGAGTCTCCCTTGATGGTTGGACATGAGAGGGGATTTTCTAGAAATAATGAGTTTTTGTGTAGGGTATTTATTTTACTTTTAATAAAGCAAATTTTGTTTTTATTCCCTTCTCCACAAGAAATAAAATCTCTAAGTAATCCCAGATCTTAGATGCAGGCAGCATAAAGAATACACACAGAGAGATCATTTCAGAGATGGGATTATTTCTTTGTGTGTGCATTGTGAGCACTTCAACAATTATATAAAGACATAAATGGCAGTTGTGGCACGTGTGTATGTGCGTGTGTGTGTGTGTGTGTGTGCGCGCGCGCGAGCATGAACTGGTGCATGTGCGCCTATGTGTTTTTCCCCTTCTCTTGTGCTAAGCAATCTTTGATTAGAAATGTAGTGAGATTGATTTCTTGAATATAGATCTCTATCATGATGGTCCACAAGGTTATAGTTGATATTTTAAAAAAGATTCAAGATTCAAATACATAAGTAATCAGGATAAATTTTGACCAGTGGGATATTTAATAATATATTTTTTGGATTATGTACTCCAAAGGTACTGTACAAAGGTAAAGTGCCCAGCCTAGCTTTGCCCCTGACGGGTTATACACATGCCACCTGGTGTAATATATAGGAGGAGCTCTGTAGTGTTTTCTTCCTTGACCTTGCCACAACCAAATATCTCACACTTGTCTGCAGCTCTTGCTTTTAAATTCATCATTCATTCCTTATTTCTTTCAGATAATTCATAACCTTCTAATGGTAAAAATCATCTGAGATGCTTGTTAAAATCAGAGATTCTAGTTCCCACCCATGGAAAAAGCCTTTTCAGACAAATCTCTCTTTTTAATAAGTATCCAAGGTGATTTTTATGATCAGAGGAATTGGGGAATATAAGCTTAAAAATAGTTTTCCAGTTTCATTTTAGGATAATAAAGTACTTTCATGAAATCCTTTTATGAGATTATCATCATGAATCTGTGACAAAAATATTATTCCTATTTTACATAAAAGGCAACTGAACTTTTAAAACGTAAAGTACCCTGATTAAGGTGAGTCAGGGCTAGAACTTGGCTCCAGGCAATGTGGCTTCTAGTCCAGGCTTTCCCTACCAAGCCCCACTGCCTTTCAGGAGCTTATGATAATGATGATTTTGGTATCAAACAAGTCTTGTTGGGGCTTCTTAAAGAAGGGAAAGTGGCGAATTATGATAGAGACTGTGAGAGCACATAAAGAGCCTTGAAGAAAGAGAAATCCTTTAATAGCTGAAGATGAGAGAAGAGAGTAGATGAACAGTCCATAGAAATGTGGATGTCAGTCTGTTGTTGGTTAATGAGACGGTGTTGAAAATAATGGGACCCTAAGAGTTTTGTAAAATCTCTACAGAACAGTGGTTCCTTAAGATACTTCACAAAAAGGGGATTCTTGATTCAAATAAATTTAGAAAATGTAGTGAACTTCACTCTAGTGAATAGATGTTCAAAGTACATTAACATATTAAAGGTCTGAGAAGTTCAGCAGGAAAACAAAAATTAAAACTGTCATCCTGCAAATCACAAACTTATTTGATCATGAAACTCTTTCCCCATTTTTCTATAAAATATACATAAACATCAGACTGAGCCCACTTTGGAAAATGCTGGCCTAGGGCATATATTTAGTTGGTAATGTATCGCTGAGGGTAATTGTAGTATTAACACCCCTCAAGATTTTTTTCTCCTGGTGTGCTTTTTCTCATTCTGGAGAGAAAAAAAGACAGACAACCACCCATAAAATAAGCAACAGAATATTTATTGCTCTGAAGTTGTTGATATTTTCTTATTTCTAACACAAAGCAAGCGTATGGCAAGAGAATCAAGCAGGAGCTGAGCTAAGCTTTGAGATGTAAAAATCTGGTCTCTTTGGAGCCCCTGACTCTCTCCAGGCATCTGGATTGCAAGCTTAGTTTATCTTCCTTTCTGCCCTCACCAGTTTGCCTCTTTGGAATGAGAGATTCTATTGCTGTCTCCTCATGGACATACTTTCTGTGCTTTGGGTTTAACTGTGTTGATTCAGAGGGATTCTGCATTCCAGAGGCCTCTTGGGCCCCAAGACTGCCTAAGCAAGATCTGGGTGGCCTCTGGTCAGAGAGAATAGCAGCAGAAGCATAACTGGTCAGGCTTGCCAACTGCATCAGTCTTTCCAGTATGAACACCACTCTGGCAAGAATGGAAGTGTTATTGGCTTGTGGTTGTAAGTTCCACATGTCAGAGCCTGATGGCACCCAGAGATGCCTTCTTAGCTTAAATGGGAAGTCACGTGGTATGCAACATGCGCATGATGTGCAACAGTTCAGATGATTGGTCAGGGCTCGCAAAAAGGGTGGAGGGTTAGGAAGGAAAGATTTTCCTTCTTCATTTTTTAAAAACTTAGCCTTTATACAGGGAAAGAACCTATTTCAGTTGCTTGTGTTTATATGCTTTGAAGATGATTGATTACTCCAAAGTGTGAACTTTACTGTTATTATTCAAGTAGGCCCTGACCTTGACCTGTCATAGGTCTGACACAGCAAAAATGGCAGTGGGAAGAGAGTAGAATGAAGAAGTTTTGTTTAGAAGGATAGTGTTTATAAAATGAATTTTATGCATTCTCAAGGGATGGTTTATTACCATTTCAATGTCTCAGTGGTTTGTTGATGAATATTTAATGACCAATTCTCCAAAAAATAATAAAATGTGTATATACAGGTATATATGTGTTTATATGTATGTATTTATTAGTTTTACTGATAAAAAGAATGTATAGCGTAACATTTTAAAATAATAATAAAATATGCAATGTTCTTTATTGTAAATTTCATAAAGCCAATTGATTCTCATATGATTATTTCTTTGATTTTCATCTATGTCTTTTATCCATAGCCAACTGCAACTGACAAACATTTTCAACATGAATGTTTGTTGATATTTTTATCTATGTTAATACATAAGATGAAAGTGAAACAATGAAGATACATGTCTAAGATTGCCAGATTTGACAAATAAAAATACAGAAGGCTTAGTTAAATTTAAGTTTCAGATAAACAAAAAAAAATTTTAGTATAAGTGTGTTCTGAAAAATAGTTGAGACATACTTCTGCTAAAAGTATTTTTTTCAATTTCAATTTCAATTTAACTGGGTAGCCTAGCTGGCTCAGACGGAAAAACATGTAACTCTTGACCTCAGGGTTACGGGTCCGAGCCCCATGTTGGGTATAGGGATTACTGAAATAAACAAACAAATTAATTCAACCAGACATCCTGTATTTTACCTAGCATTAAAGAACTTCACTTGTTCTTCAAGAACACAAGCGACTTCTTTGCTGAATCACAAACTAGGTTTTGAATACTAAAAAATGATTGCCTCAATTTTTTTGTGCTATTCATTTCATGTAATAACTGTAAAGCTAATACAATTTTAATTTTATCATTATTAATGACATTTTTGCCATTACTCTCTTTAATCTAGAAAATCAGTAAAACATTGGGCCAAATCCTGATTTGTAGCCTTAGCCAATTTCTGTTATGTCCAAACTCCCACCATAGCCAATTTCAACCAACCAACTTGACATCACTGGGTGAGGACTGGGAAGAGATACACAGGAGCAATAGGATGGCATTTCTATCGTACCAATACAGTAGACACAACCTCAGAAACATAGGTAAAGCAACACATTAAAATAATTAGAAAGTGATGAGTTTTTAGTATTTATTACCTTTGTTTTTAATATAATTTATATGGTGGTAAGTTACTAAAGCTTTGTTTAAAGTGTCCCACAGAAGTCCTCACAGTTTAACAATTGGCTCTTAAACAAGCTGGTAAAGCCACTGCAGTGTATTGAACCTGTCCAAATCTCCCTATACCCAGTCTGTTTTATTAATTTACAAGATCTGCTTGGTTCCTAGAGATATTTGAGTTTGTGACCTTTGTTAAGTTGTTAAGATTTTAAAGACAAAAAAAAAAGATACATCTCTTCTCTAGGGAACTTTGAACTGTTCAAGGGAAGACTTAACATTTATTGAGCGCCTTCTATTTGGGCACTGCTCTCTACCACAAATTTAAGATTACAACCTTATAAGATACCATGTTACATAAAAGCCGGAAAGGTAGAGGGAGCATGCACTCTAGATATAAAAAGTTCACTAACATCATAAGGTAGAAAGTTAAAAGATGAAGCCAATTTGCATTTTCACCAACAGTACATAAGTATTCCTTTTTCTCCACCTCCTTGCCAATCCTGTTGTTTCTTCTGTTATTGATTTTAGCCATTCTGACAGGTATAAGGTGATATCTTATTGTATGATTTGTGTTTCCCTGATGATAAGTGATGATGAGCATCTTTTTATGGGCTTGTTGGCCATCTGGATATCTTCTTTGGAGAAATGTCTGTTCCCATCTTCTACCAATTTTTAAACTGGATTATTTGTTTTTGGGTGTTGAGTTGTATAAGTTCTTTATATGTTTTGGATACTAACCCTTTATCAGATACATCATTTGCAAATATCTTCTCCCATTCTGTAGGTTGCCTTTTAGTTTTGTTGATTGTTTCATTTGCTGTCTAGAGGCTTTTTTATTTTGATGTAGTCCCAATAGTTTATTTTTGCTTTTGTTTCCCTTGCCTCAGGAGACATATCTAGAAAGAAGTTGCTAAGGGTGATGTCCAAGAAATTAACACCTATTTTCTCTTCTAGGATTTAAATGGTTTCAGGTCTCACATTTTAGACGTTTGAATTTATTTTTGTCCATGGCATAAGAAACTGGTCCAGTTTCTTTCACTTGCATGTTGCTGCCCAGTTTTCCCAACACCATTTGTTGAAGAGACATTCTATTTTTCATTGTCTACCCTTTACTGCTTTGTTGAAGACCATATCAGTATGGATTTATTTCTGTATTTTCTACTCTTCTCCATTGAGCTATGTGTCTGTTTTTGTGCCAGTACCATTTGTTTTGATCACTCCAACTTTGTAATATAACTTGAAATCCAGAATTGTGATGCCCCCAGCTTTTGTCTTTTTCAGGACTGCTTTGGCTATTCAGGGTCTTTTATGGTTCTATACAAATTTTCGAATTCTTTGTTCTAGTTCAGTGAAAAATCTTGTTGGTATTTTGATAGGGATTGCATTTACTATGTAGATTGGTTTGGGTAGTATAAACATTTTAATAATATTTGTTCTTCTGATTTATTAGCATGGAATGTCCTTCTATTTCTTTAATTTTTTTCAAATTCCATTTAGTTACATGCAGTGTAATATTAGTTTCAGGTATACAATACAGTGATTCAACACTTCCATTCATCACCCTGAGCTCAGCACAGCAGGTGCACTCTTTAATCTCATCACCTATTTACCCATCCCCAACCCATCACTCTTTTGGTAACTGTTGGTTTGTTCTCTAGAGTTAAGAGTCTGTTTCTTGGTTTGCCTCTCTCTCTCTTATTTTTCTCTTTGCTCATTTGTTTTGTCTCTTAAATTCCACACGTGTGTGAAATTATATGGTATTTGTCTTTCTCTGACTAACTGACTTTGCTTAGCATAATACTCTCTAGCTCCATCTATGTTGTTGCAAATGACAAGACTTCATTCTTTTTTATGGCTGAGTAATATTCCAGTGTGTGTGTGTGTGTGTGTATGTGTGTGTGTATGTATACACGTGTATATGTGTTTGTATATATATACATATATACACATACAATGGTATATTTTATGTGCATGTGTGCTCACACAAAATAATGGAATCTTACTCATTGTATATATACCTCCATACTGTTTTGTCTTTTGTCTTTTGATTTCTTTGTGTCATCTTTATTTTCTTTCATCAGTGTTTTAGTTTTCATAGTATAAGTCTTTCACCTCTTTAGTCAGGTTTATTCATGGGTATTTTATTATTTTGGGTGCAATTATAAATGAGATTGTTTCTTAATTTCTCTTACTTCTGCTTCATTATTGGTGGGAATGCAACTGGTACAGAGATTGTGGAAAATAGTACAGAGGTTCCTCAAAAAGTTAAAAATAGAACCTATCCTTGTGATCCAGCAGTCACACTACTAGGTATTTTACCCGAAGAATTTAAGAACACTAATTCAAAGGGTTACATGCACCCCTGTGTTTATAGCAACATTATTTACAATAGCCAAAATATGGAAACAGCCCATGTCCATCAACTGATGAATGGATAAAGAAGTTGTGGTATATATAATGGAATATCATTCAGCCATAAAAAGGAATGAAATCTTGCCATTTTCAACAACATGGATGGAGCTGAAGAGTATTGTGCTAAGAAAAATAAGTCAGTCAGAGAAAGACAAATACCATATAATGTCACTCATATGTGGAATTTAAGAAACAAAGTAAACAAGCAAAGGGAAAAAATTAAGAGAGAGGAAAATCAAGAAACAGACTGTCAATTATAGAGAACTGATGGTTACCGGAGGGGAGGAGGTAGGTTAGGGGGTGAATGAAGTAGGTGATAGGGGTTAAGGGGGCATTTGCTGTTGATGATCCCAGGGGTGGTGTATGAAAGTGTTAAATCACTATATTGAATACCTGATACTAAGATAACACTGTATGTTAAATAATTGTAACTAAAAACGCCTGAAAACAGGCATACTTTAAAAAAGTGGTAAAGTCAAAAGTCTTAACATAGTTGTAATATTATTGATTATCTATACTCATAATTAAGGATTAGAAGGTATTTTATATAAGTAATTGTTCTTTTATGACAATGGTGTTAAGGGGTGATGCATGTTCTTCCATATTTTTCTTTGATGTTTTGTGAAGATTATTTGGACAAGTACTAAAGTCTTCAATTCAGACAACAAAGACATTAATGTAATTGAAGGGGCATTTCTCTGTGCTGGGACAGCTTTGAGGGAGCACATGGAATATAAGCTAGGTCTTAAAGGATAGGAAGGATTTGGAGAAGTACAGAACTCATTCCAGGCAGGACAGATGGCATAAGTCAAGGGTTAGAAAGAGGTATTTCGAAGGAACAATAAATAAAATAGTCTGTCTAAAAAACGTTCAGATGTATGCATGTATGTGTAAGCTATATAAAACCGGGCCCTAGAAAGTCTGCTCTTGGCATGGAATCAAATTCAAATAACTAATAGTTGGAAAAATTGAACTAATTTAAATCTTTACTACAGCTGTTTAAGAGAACACAAAGGCTGGAGGACTTCTGCTCCTCCTCACCAATCTTTCTCCCCTCTTAGGTTCTCATCTCTTCTGACAAATTATTCTCTTTCTGTTTTAGCCTTTCTCTACTTCATTAATTACCTCAATCTTTCCATTAAGTTTAAGGACAGGGTTGAGTGGCAACCAGAATTGTACTTAGGCTGGGGAGAGAAACCGGCTGGATACTAAGGCAAAGATACCTTTTGTTTGATACACCTGGTTATGATAGTCACACCCACACATAACAGTTGTATCACTAAGCAGTTTCTCTACACTTCCTCTCCTTTCCAACTCTGAATATTAAATTATGTTCATTTCTTCTTTTTTTTTTTTGGTGTGTTCTCCCTTGCATTAGGTCTTGTACTTGCTATTAGCCTGCATGTGATATGCAATTCCTTTATCTTTTACCTACCCAATTTGTGTTAATCCTGAAGGATTCATTTTAGAAGTGACTTCACCCAGGAGTCCTCCTTGATCACATGAACTGGATTAGTTGCCTCTCCCCTTTAAACCCATAGTACCAGACACTACCTCCTGGTACCTTATCTGGTACCTGGTACTCCTGGTACTTTAGCACTTACTACGTTATCTTCTCATTGCCTGTTTTACCTGTTCTGTCGCCACTGGACTGTGGAAGATTTGAGAGCAAGCCCTAAGTCTTATTTGAGGGATGTGTGTGTGTGTGTGTGTGTGTGTGTGTGTGTGTTTGTAATTATATATATTTATATTTATAAGGCATATAGAATAATATATGTTTATGCATGTAGCATACATTTCTGATGCATTTATATACATATATATTTATTTTTTAGTGTCCCTTTAATATTTTTGGATAAATAAATGCACTTATAAGCAACTTCTATCAAGCAGGCAGTGTATTAAGCAATTTGCAAATATCTCTTTTCCTGCCTTAACCAACCATATGAAGTAGAAGTTACCCTCATTATCAAAAGAGAAATCTGGGGTGCTGGGGTGGCTCAGTCAGTTAGGCCTCTGACTCTGACACTTGATTTCAGCCCAGGTTATGGTCTTGAGGCTTGTGAGATTGAGCCCTGCATCAGGCTCTGTTCTGACAGTATGGAGCCTGCTTGGGATTCTCTCTCTCTCTCTCTCTCTCCTTTTTCTGACCCTCCCCAACTTGTGCTTGCACTCTGTCTTTCAAAATAAATAAATAAACATTTTTTTAAACACACACACACACACACACACACACACACACACAACCAAAAGAGAAATCCAGGACTCAAAGAGATGTGGTGCTTGCCCAAGGCCACACAACCAGGAAATGGCAGCAACAAAATTTGAACCCCTGACTGTGATTTGTTCATGTGCATACCTCAGCATGAGGCATAAAAAATCAATTATGAGACTGCCTTCAGTGGGATGGAGGGAGAAGATGTGTTATCAGATAAGAAGGCAGTCTCTGCTTGGGACTGCGAGCCAGGCCTTTGGCTGTAGGAAGAAGAGCTTATGCCAGCTGGCTGCTGCTGATTCAATCAAATGCTGAGAATAGATGGATGGAGAATGGATGCAATCACACCTGTAGTTAAGGGACTCTTGTTTATTGATTCTTTTGCTGCCATTTGGATGAGACATTTACATATAAACAGCATTTCTTTTCAATAATGATCTCCTATCCCCCTCAAAGGACTGTGAATGAGCCTGTATAGTGGGTCTCTGAAGTGACAAGCATATATTCTCTTTTAAAAGTTGTAACAATTGTATACAATTGTATGAACTTCCTACTCATGTAATAGTGGCTGTTACAAAATACCACATCCTTAGTGGCTAAAACAACACAAATTAAGCTCCATAAGTCAGAAATACAACATGGGGGGTCACTTGGCTAAAATTAAGGTGTCAACAGAGATACATTCTTTTTTAGAAGCTCTAGGGGAGAATCTGTTTCCTTGTCTTTTCTAGTTTCTAGAGATGACCTGCATTCCTTGGCAGGAATGTGGCCCGTTCCTCCATCTTCAAAGCCAGCAGCCTTAGGCCAAATCCCTCTCCTGCTGCTATCACTCAGCATACTTCTGTTGCTGTGCTGCATCAAACAACAACCAGGAAAGATGCTCCACCTTTAAGGACTCATTTGATTAGATTGGTTCTCCTGGATAAGGCAGGATAGTCTCTGCCTCTCAAGGTCCTTATTCATAATGACATTTGCAGAGTTTCCTTTGCCATATAGGGTAACATATTCACAGGTTCTTTGGATTAGAGTACAGACATATTAGTGGTGGGGGGCAATTATTCTGTTTGCCACAATGTACCCCATTCTGCAGATGAGGAAACTAAGACCCAGAGAGGTGAAGTGACTTTTCCACAATTCCAGATCTAGTAAGTGGCAGATTTGAGATTCAGACTTGGGTCTGTGTGACTCAAAAGTGCTCATTCTTTCTGGAACAGCAAGCTGCCCCTCCAAACGTTCTGTAGAGGTCATAGAACTGGGTGTCAGTCTTGAAGAGGTGACAATTTATAGAATGTAATAAATGGATGGCTTTCTAATTGGGAGCAGGGAAGCATCCTTGAATAATGAGAAAACAGAGACCCCTTACTGATCAAAAGAATAATGTTGCATTTTATCCCAAGTGTCTTTATCCAGTTTCCTAGCACAAGTTACACTGGGGGTGAGCACTACCACATACTAGCTGTCAGACCACAGCACATTTATTAGTCAGCTTGAGCTGCCATAACAAGATACCACAGACTGGGTGGCTTACACAGAATTAATTTTCTCAATGTTCTGGAGGCTAGAAGTCCAAGACCAAGATGTTGTCAGGGTTAATTTCTTGTGAGATCTCTCTTCTTGGCTTGGGGATGGCCGCCTTCTTGCTCCATCCTCACAGGGCCTCTCCTCAGTGTGTGCAGAGAGAGAGTGCTCTGTTGTCTCTTCTTTTTCTTACATGGACACAAGTCCTATGAGAATCGGTATCTACCTTTATGCCCTCATTTAACCTTATTACCTTTTTAATGCCCATATTTCCAAATACAGGGGGTTCAAGGCTTCAACTAATATAGATTTTGGGAGGACACAATTCAGTCATAATGCATATAAGAAGCAGTCAGTAAATATTGGCTGAATAAAAGATTCAATTAGTCAATTAATCAATTTATTGAGCGAATATTACATACAAGATATTTATGAGGACTCAACATTTGTTGTTCTTTCAATCCTTAGAAAAATATATGGTATAAGGTTTATTATCCATACTTTCCTAGGCCTTGATACATTGAGCTGTAATCCAAAGTAGTCTCATAATTTCCTTTCATATTTAAGAATCTGTGATCCTGTTAATTGCCTTCTGTGTCCTGTTCAGGGCCCTGTTTTCCAGACCAAAGATTATGATTGTTAAGAGTCTTGGCTTCTTTTTGACAAGCCTTGTAGGTTATTTCCCCTTGATCTTGTATTTAGATCAGCCTTCCACAGAAGGTATAATAATACTCCCTGAGTTAGCATTTTCATTGACCTGGAGGTCAATAGAGCACATCACTTGGAGTGCATTACCTAAAAAGCTTATGATGGAAGAGGCCTATGTAAGCAGAGAAGTGTACCACATATACCCCTGCAGAGCACCAACCTACTCAGGTGCTTGCTTTGCATTGACTTATACCAATCTGTTGAACATCTGTTATGTTCCAGGTGCCAGGATTATAGAAATTATCCTACCCTAAGGGGTTTCTAGTCTGTCCAGGTAGACACACAGATAAATCAGCAAGTACAGTCTAGTATGCTATAGAGTGAAGGGCTAGGGCTATACAAGTATAGAATAGAGGCATCTAAACAAGTCTGGAAGGGTTGGGAAAGGCTTCCCGGGAAAGGTGATGCTTGGATTGAATATACCAGGATGACAAATATTTAACCAAAGGAAGAAAGTGGAGGGAGGAAGAAAGGGTGCTTGAATGATAACTGTCATTTTTGTTTGTGCACAGCAAGAAAGAGGACAGTATGTATCAAGATACTTCAAAATGAGTGTAACTCTTCATCTGTTAACTCCACTTCTATGAATTTATCCTGCAGAAATTACTAGATAGGCACTTAAAGATTTATGTGTATAGATGCTCTTTGCTGTATGATTTATAATAACAAAAATAGAAATAGCCTAAATGTTTATAGTGAATTGGATAAATGAATCCATATGATAGAATATAATAATGTAGCCATTAAAAGCCATATTTAATAAGAGGAAAGTGCTCAAGCTATAGTAAGTAGGGAAAAAGTATTTTGAAATATGATCCCAATATTGTGTTAAAATTGGATGTAGAGTAGGACAAATGCATATTAGTTATATAAGTTCTGCATTGAAAAATATTGGAATGAAATACATCAAAATGGTCAGTGGATAGTAGAATATTGATTTAAATTTTTTCTCTTTGTATTCTTTTAAATTTTCTACACAATAAACATTGTATCTATAATTTTATTTTATTTTATTTTATTTTATTTTATTGTATCTTTATTTTTTAAGAGTTTATTGTCAAATTGGTTTCCATACGGCACCCAGTGCTCTTCCCCACAAGGGCCCTCCTCCAACACCACCATCTCTTTTCCCCCCTTCCCCTTCCCCTTCAACCCTCAGTTCCTTTTCAGTATTCAATAGTCTCTCAAGTTTGGAGTGGCTCTCTCTCCCCAACTCTTTCCCTCTTCCCCTCCCACTGGTCCTCCATAATTTTAATGTAAATTTAACCCCTCAAAACTGCAAAGTGTTGTTTTTTGCCACTCACACATCCCTTAAGCATCCTGTCAGTGCTATATATCCCACTCAAGCAGGGGCCCCAATCTCTATGTCACCGTATCTACTTGGGTTTGTGCACATGTCAGCAAGAGATACCAGAAAGGCAATTTCAAAGGGTATTTCTATTCCAGTACCCACAGCTTTTCTTTTTTTCATGTCCTTTTCTACCCTCTTCTAGATCCCTTTTCCCCAGAAATATCCCATTCTGCCCAAGTGCCTCTCTTGACCAACCCTACTTTTAGGGAATAAAATGGAGCCTTAGGGATAGCTAAATATCCCTAGATATTATTATAACCACCATTTTATTGATGAGTGCACCAAGGCCTGAGGGAAATTCAAGAACAGACCCAAGTTCACCTAATTGTTAAGTACTGGAACATGGATTTGAGTGCAGGAAGTCCCTGTGCACACTACAGACTCCTAAAGAGATGTTATGTAACCAGGAGCAGAACATTTCCCAAGAAGGTGTATATTTTAGTAGAAGACAAAATTCTCAACTGACTTAGACCAAAGCAATGGGACTGAGATGGAGAGATTACAATTAGGGAGTGCTGGGCCTCCCATTCCAATGAGATTCTCAGAGTCTTCTGTAGACCTGTTGACCTGTGGGTCTTTATGTTCCTATTTCTTTGAAGCTCACTTCTGGGAAAAATGCCCATGGAATACTAAGAATTAGGCTCCTGCATGTAGCTCAGAGGGTGTGCTTATAGAAAGGGCACTTAGAATTGTGTTCTGTGATTCTGCAATTTCATGGGCATCCCTGTTATTATTTTCCCTCATGTCATGGAGGGGAAAACCCAGTCTGTAAATGGTTACATGCAGAAAAAAAGGGGAAAAAAGCTAGCTTGCAAAAGAGCCTGGCAAGAGCTTTTAGCAGGCTGAGAACCCTGGATGGATCAGTTCCTATGTGAGCAATTCTAAAGAGGTCCCACAGTGGGACAAACCCTTTCTATTCAGGTCTGCATGGGCTGCAGAGGCAGAGGCCTAGGACTGATGGCAAAGTTAGCTGCCAGCTTTGCATAAGCTGAAGTTCCAGGGAGCTCCAGCTCATTGGCATTCACCAGCTCTACCGAGTCCAAGGTGACCTTTTACATTTATGCCAGTGTGTTCTATCCAGCTCAGAGTGCTTGGTGGTTTATGCAGCCCTTTAAGGGAACTTTTTGGACTGCCTGAAAAGGAAATCAATTGTTAGAGGGCCAGGCTTCTGGCCAGGAGATTTCTTTTCAGCTTTAATGTAGGTAGCCTAAAGCCAAGATAATAGCTGCAGTAATATTAATAATACCCAGTTTGGTTTCACATACATTAACTCAGGGGCAAAAGAAGCATTTCTTTTTATACTAATAAGTTCTCACTGAGGAGTTATTAGTATAAAATTTAAAAACATTTTTTAAGTCTTTATTTTATTTTGAGAAAGAGAGACAGAGCCTGAGCAGGGGAGGGGCAGAGAGAGAGGGAGACACAGAATCTGAAGCAGGCTCCAGGCTCTGAGCTGTCAGCACAGAGCCTGACGCAGGGCTCAAACCCACAGACTGTGAGATCATGACCTGAGCCGAAGTCGGCTGCTTAACCAGCTGAGCCATCCAGGGGCCCCAAAAGAAGCATTTTAAAGCCTACACTGAGGTGCTGGGTTTATTGTCTTTGTTACAGGAAGGCATGGCTTTATCAGTCATCTTGATTTCCTCTCCATGCTTGCTTTGTTCCTTGAGTCAACAGTACAGGATGAGTATGACCCTAAAGGCCTGTCCCTACTCCACCCTGTTCTAACACAGGACATGAGTCATCCAATACAGAACCAAGATACAAAGACCATAAGCCCATGCTATCAAGTTCCAAAATGTGAAACAGAAAGAACATCCTAATGGAGACCTGCAAAATAGTTGTCCCACCTTCTGACTAGAAAAAAGGAAGTTGAGTTGAGAAAAAGGGAAGAGACTCAAAAATATGAGAATCATAAACACAGCAAACTCCATTTATCATAAGGAACCAAATGGCAGCTAAAATAGCACCCATTTCTCTTTGTCACTGTCAACCAGTGAGGATGACCAACCATCGACTGGATGGTCCCCAATAATCAAGAAATGATTGTCTGGGCTCAAGACCTCCATTCAGAGGTACCTGGGTGGCTCAGTCGGTTAAGCGTCCGGCTTCGGCTCAGGTCATGATCTCATGGTTGGTGGGTTCGAGCCCCCCGTCAGGCTCTGTGCTGACAGCTAGCTCAGAGCCTGGAGCCTGCTTCAGAATCTGTGTCCCCCTCTCTCTCTGACCCTCCCCTGTTCGCGCTGTCTCTCCCTGTCTCTCAAAAATAAATAAAAAACATAGAAAAAAAAGGACCTCCATTCAACCATCCCATGCAGACAGCCCTCATTTAATGGCCCTGGATTCTCAGCATCCTTGAATGGACTTTGCACTCCTAGAGGCCATGTCATGGCATGAGAGGGAAGCTCCTGTCTCGTCTGGTGGGACTAAATAGAACAGACATGGAATTTTTATGATACTGAAGGCAGAGGTGGAACTCTACAGATACAGTTGTGTGTGTGTGCACATGTGTGTGTGTGTTTGTGTGTGTGTGTGTGTGTGTGTGTGTGTGTGTGTGTGTACTCTGTTATCCTCCCTGTCTCAGCAGCAATGAGTAGTTGGAAAGAGTCCTGAGCAGGGTATAGTAACCTCCATTTGGTTATGACTCACAAGAAACTAGCCTATGCCTTGGGGTAAGTCCTTCCAGTTTCTTCTCTGCATATTGGCTACCCTTAAGCAAAAATATCAGTCCGAGTATTTTCCATCAACTCTGCAGTTAAATCATCTGCTCTCCCTTTTCCTACCATTTGCCCTTGGGCAAACTGACCTTCACCTCTATGAACCTCAGTTCCTCATATATACATTGGGGATTGAAATACTTTCTCAGAAAATAAAATAAGATATATATATATAAAATAGTTGTTTTCAACTCTGGTGCATGTTGGAATAATCTGCAGAGCTTTTAAAATACTGATACTTCGGTCCCATCTCCAAATATATAATGTAGTTGGTGTGCAGTGCAGCGTCCTGGTGATTCCAACGTGAAGCCAAAGCTGAGAACACCTAATATAAAAAGAACAGCACATTTTTCTGGCCCCTAAATATGCATTTGATGATGGAAGTTCTTAGATAATGCCCCCTTAGGAAGGTTCCTGATGGTAGACACTTCAGTCTTGGTGAAGAAATCTTTGGCCATTAAAGTGGCCACTAAAGCCAAGGCAAATGCAGCCAAATGTATCCACAGCAATACTATGGATTCAAACCCTTTTTTTTAAAAAACTAAGTTATACTTGTTCTCAATGTACAAAATTTGGAAGCCACTGAAAACTATGAATTCCATCACTGAGGGCCAACCACCATTAATAATTTGATATATCTTCTAATTTTTTCCCAAGTATGGCTAAACTGAACAATTATGCTAATCAATAGGTATTTACTAGTGTTTATTATGTATCTACTATATACCAGCACTTTTTGGGCTGCTAAACTAATTTATCACAGTGAACAAGACAAACTAGAATATAATTTTGCTTTCTACTTTTTCACTGGACATTTTAGTTCAAATGTGTTTTACCACCTTATTAAATATTCTTATAAATCCATAGTTGTTAAGGACTAGATCATAATCCATTTCATGATTATACCATGATATAGCCACTGTTGGACGTTTAAATTATTTCTTATAACTGTTCAGATCTTGGAAATAAATTTTAAAGCATTTCATTGGAGAAATTCTAAAATATTATTCCTACATCTTAGCTGACTATCTTTTACCTTTTGAACCAGGGGTGGAGCTCAGCCACTTTTCATGAAGCATGTTTCCCCTGATATCCACAATGGCTCCCTCCCTTGTTGCCTTCAGATCTTCACTCAAGTTTCACCTTTGGAATGAGGTCTCTCTCTGGGTCTCCCTATCCACATCCTGCTTTATTTAACTCTGTAACACTTGTGTCATGCTGTTTATCTTGCTTTTTGAATTTTGTTAATTTTGTGTATGTCTACCTGAACACAAACTCCACAAGAGTAGAGATGGTTCTTCGGTTCTGTTCACTACTATATTCCTGGTGCCTCGTTAGGGGATTTGCTGTATGAGTAAGAACATTTGTCATGGACCATGCCCAGCAGAGATGGGAAGGATGGAATTGGAGGTACTGGGAGAAGGCCTGTGTGGCAGAGACCCAGAGAACAGTAGAGCCCAATTTCAGAAGAATGTTTGTGAGTAAACTCTCTTATACATTTGACTATTCTCTTACCAAACTTGTCCTGGGATGTAGCATTAGAAATGCCTTGCTCTGGGAAGCTGAGAGTAAGTTTTCTGCATTAGCATTGGAGTCTCTTTTTCTTCAGAGAAGTTGACCCTGAGATTGTTTATGGTGATTGGTCAGTATCCATAGATAGAAGTAACTCCCAAGAATTAAATGGCCCTAAGCAGCAACAAAGGCCTGGACTCAAGATGTCAACTGTTGGTAGGAAGTGTTCAGGATTAGCCAAATTGAGGCCTTTGTCTTTTTGGCAAGTGGGTCCCCTGGAGGGGTACCAGATGCCTGTAGCCCAGGTGAAAGGATGACTCACGTCCCCTGCGCCTGAGCCCAGCCTCCTTGAAGAACTCTCTGTTATTTACACTCAGAATGGCAGACAGATCAATGAAATCCATTCTCAATCCCTAAACCTTGTTAAGCCATTAACTGTGACCCAGCCTAGGATTGAGGCATTTAGTGAAATGTTCTAAAGACAGCAAAAGGGCAGGGAAGGTGACCAGTAGTTATTTTCTGTCTGCCAAAGACAGGATCTGATTTATTTATTTGTTATTTGTTTGTATACTATAACTCAAGATAAAGCACCTATAATTTTTTAAAAATCAAATAAGGTAAATTATTAAGAGTTAAAAATTTCCCTTCCCCACATGGCTATCAGCTCTCTACTTTCCTAGCTTTTCCCACCCAAAGGAAACCACTCATATAATTTTTTATACAATCTTTTCAGAAATGTGTGCTTGTTTGTGCATGTTTATACAAATAGAAGTATACTATATGTTTTATGCATTTTGCTTTTTTTTCTTAATATAGCATAACAAACATTCCTAGCTGATCAAATAGGTCTGAATTTTTAAGTGTTTTATCATAATCTATTAAGTGAACTGTAATTCATTTAACCAACTTTCTATTGGTGTTTAGATGTTTTCAATTCCTGCAATTATAAAAATTGCTGTAATGAATAACCTTACATATTTTTAATAATCTTTTCTCCTGACTATGAAAAAAAATCCCCATCTGTACAGATAAATAAATACAGATAAAGAAAATAATAACATTTATCTAGAGATCACCATCATTAATATTTATTTCCTTTTTCTTTCTTCTTAATACTTTATTTTTATGTTAGTTTGTACAGTATAGTATTCTTCACTTAATTTTTACTTGTTGTGAGCATTTTCTCATGTCACTAAACACTCTTCAAAAGCAACGTTTTAGAACATGACAGAATTTTCCATCATAAGGCTATATTTTGATTTATTGAACTATTGTCCTGCAATTGGACATTCCAGTTGTGTTTGCCTGTCTGTTTGTTTGTTTGTATATGTAGTCCTTCAACACATTTCTTCATAATCTTTGTCTGGGTTTCTACTTCTCCTAAGGGAAGGTTACTTGGAGAGGACAATGAAATTCCCTTTAGACCCTTAACCCACATTTTCAATTTGCCTTCTAGATAATGTGTCAATTTACACTGCTGTCAAGATGCCAGTGAATGTCCATCTCACCTACCTTTTGCTAACATTGTATGGTAGTTACTAGGCCTGCTCACAAATATTTTCCTTCTCCCCCTTCCAGGCATAATGTCAATTGGTTACTTCCCTACTGCCTTAAAGTTAGAAGTGACTGTGTAACTTGGTTTGGTCACTGAAATGCAAGGGGGATTGACATATGTCATTTCTAGGTGGAAGTTTATCACTGTTTCCCCCCCCGTCACATCCAGAGATATTCTGGATGGTGAAGGCACTATCTGCCTAAGTTTCTGAAGGAGGAGATGCAGTGCAAAACTCCCAGCCAACCCTCACGGGATACTTGGAATGAATGAGACATAAATGTTTGTTTTTAAAAGGCACTAAAACTTAGGTTTTTTAAAATGGGGTTCATCATGAGAATTAAGCCTTAATGCCCTAAGGATCTGTTGTATATGATGAATTATTTTTCTCCTATTTATCTAAATAATACTAGTTATGCATTTTCCCCAAACCTTGTATATGCCTCTATAAATAAAACAATTCTTTCAGTTAATATCCTTAAATGTGGATCTGTTTCTTGCCAGAACCTCAACAGTTATAACAATTAACATTTACTATGCTCTTACTATGTACCAGGTATGGGTGCTTTACACCTCTTATTTATTACTTAATGTAATCTTTCTATGATTTTATTCCTGTTTTACAGAGAGTGAGATTAAAACTCAAGAAGCTTAAGTAATCTGCTTTTAAAAAGTAACCTTACTACATTAGTGGTCAATGGTGAAGTTAGTTTGAAACCATGTCTTTCTGACTCTAAGTTTTATAGTAGATTAACTCTGCTTCTCCATTCCCAACAGTCTACACTGGATATCAAGAGCATAGGTCATCGTAGATCTTTGTCAGACAGGCCTAGTCATGAGATAAATTTAGTTTTATTTTTTCTGGGTTTTAAAAATTAGAAACTTTCATAGAAATCTGTTTCTGACTTCTACTGACAAACCAGATCTGAAAGCAGTGAACCTAAATTGTGCAGAAACAGTTGTTTGGACCCAAATGGCAGCTTCCTCCTTTAGGTGCAGTATGAGACCTGCTGTCTCTAGAGTCCCACCACTCCCTTTTATCTTCTAACGAAATCACTGTGTTCATGCCGCTACCCATTCAGCCTCCAGAGTCATTGGGTTTGTGCATCCTGATCTTGACTCTCATTGTCGTACTGTGCAAAGAATGCCTCACTAGAAAGTAAGCTCTCGAAGGCAGGAATTGTCTGTTTTCCAACAGTTTCTCTAGGACCTGGAATAGTGCCTAGAGAATTCTAGATTTGCAATAAATATTTGTGAATGAATGAATGGTGTCTTTGTGTGGACCAGGTGTTTTGAGGCTGCAGCCGCAATCTAGTATGAGGCTCTCAGTAACAGCAGTGGTCAAGAAAATTCCTCTAATTGAGAAATATGTTCAGAGCCATCTCATACTAAATCTCTTTCTTTGTCTGACTTCATACCATGGAGATTCCAGCTCTTCTACTGGCTGAACTTGAGTTTGGACACAGATGCATTGAATGTTACAGACTCCATTTCCCTTCTCTTCCCTTTTCTGCCCAACTGGACTATTCTACCCTGTCATCCTGAGGCCCCTACAAGTATAAGCTCTTAGCATATCTGAATTACAGGTAATTTTCATTATCTTTCAAGAGCTCTTTCTTTCCACCCTCCTTTGTGAGATTCTACCATCCAAGAAAACTGCTTTACATTCAGAGCTCAAGATGCTTTGGGTAGGTTCTAGGCAAAGAAAGGATAGTTTAACCTGGATGAAAAGTGTTAAGAATAAATGGGCTTGAAAATCACTGGGCTGCTGCATTAGTGGCGATGGGATTTGTTGGATCCGGAGATAGGGACAGAGGAGATCTTTGGAAACTTTCTCTTCCTCTATCTACTTAGATCTTTGTGGAGCCCAAAAGAGGTGAATTTTATCTTCCTGCCTCGGCTGTGACTCCATCAGAGAGGATTCAGGTACACTGGGGCAGTGGATCCTCTATCCAACCTCTGTAGTGTGTCCCACACAAACCATTTACCTTGACTTGAAGTGGGAGTGTTCATTCCTCAGCAAGTGCTTGTGGAAATAAGTTTTCTCAGCATGTGCTGGCAGAAGTAAGTTTTGCTGCAATATAGTAGCAACTTTCTGTCCAGTGCAGTGCAGAGCCTTCCTTGGGAAGAAGGGAACTGCAGTCACTGGAGGTTCACAGGAGAATAGCAACCCTTCCCAAGCCCATGCTATGTGCTTGACAGAGAGCTAGCTGCTTATCTATTATTTCTTTTAATTTTTACCCTAGTTCATAAATGGAGAAGCAGAGGTTCAGAGAGTTTCAATGACTTGCCCAAAACAAAGCCACATAAACAATAAAAAGAAGAGTCAGAATTTAATCCCAGAAGTCCAAAATTGCTCACTCTTGGTATCTGCATTTGCCATAGAGAAGAAGGAAAGGCCATCTTGGAAGAAATGCAATGTGCATGTGTTAGACAAAAGTATGAAAGGATGGGATATTGAGGCAAGTGGGGAGACAAGATTGCAAATTGCACCAGGGGTACCTGTCATGGGGAGAGGGGCTTGTTTCCTTTTTTAAACAACTTTTATAATTCTTTGAGAAATATGAGAAACAAATATACAAGCTGTTCTTCTTGGATATTGCAGTAAAAAAAGCTGAAAGATTTTTAAAGATCCAGACAGTGAATAAGGAGCCCATGTTCACTTAACATTTTCACCACTTAATCCTTAAATCTTCCCTTGCCCGCCCACACTCTTGCAGCTAGGGCCAAAGAGGCCCTGGATCCTCTTACCCAGAAACTGGAGCTGCTTCTGTGGTGAGCCACAGCTCCCTGGGGCCTGGCCTCTGATGAGGGTTAGTGACGTCATCTTCAGCAGGAGTTTCAGATGGACAAGTCCCCAAGGACCTTACAATCAATATGTCTCCTGCCCCCGTCACCTTCCCAAACAGAAAATATGTTCATTCAATGAGTTTTATTTGCTTCTCTAATATCTCCGCTTGCCACCAAGCTTGACATCCCTTCTTACTCTCATCTACCCCCCAGCCCCAACCTATTTCATCAAAGCCCAGCTCCAGTATGGTGAACTTAAGAGCATTTCAGCAATAAAAATGCCTAAAGTTGGAACATATTCCCTTTGTCCTCTGTGGCTTCTTCAGTGACCAGGGAGGAGAGATGGGGCTCCAGAGTAAATCCTCCCTCCATACCTCTTTTTAAGGACAGGAGATGCTCTTTTACCTGTTTTAGATTTTGAGCCTCTGCATATAATTATTTTTGAACTGGGATTGAAAGAATTCAAAACCTACCTCCTTAAAGAACGTCTCTGCCGAGATGGTAGGGGTTCTTCAGAAGCTAATTGTTCCATATTTCTCAATCTTCCTTTCCCTCCTGTTTTTCCTTTTCTGGACATAGCTGTATGGGACCCATCTGGCAGGGCAAATGGGAGCCATCATGTGAGCTCATGGAAGGAGCATGAATAACTGTCACTTCCTGGCCCCACTTGCATTACTGAAAAGGTGGATGGAGGAGAATTATCATGCATCTCATTAAATCAATATTTTATTTCCTCCCTGCCCCCAGCTACTTTCCCAACTTTGATCTCTGTGCCTCAGGAGCAGAGCTGGACAGGTGACTTTCACAATGCAAATTAGGATGACTGGGCTCTCTGCCCAGTCTTTGATCTCCTACCTAAGGAGAAGGCTCATAGGGAATGCCATGTGCCCTGGTCCTTTCTCACCCACTGTAACCTTGGGTTAAGGTGGAGCCTGTGGAAGGACTTTCCTTTCATCATGTAGCAGATTAACATGGCTCATAACAGCAGTCATTAAACTATCTGAGTTATGATAATTTACACCATATGAGACACTGGAGGGGCTAGAGAGGGAAGGGCATCTTGTTGAAAAGATTTTATTTATTTTCTTATTTTTACTCAATTATAGGTTAAGAAGCTGAGTTTC
The DNA here is from genome assembly GCF_006229205.1 of Suricata suricatta. NCBI lineage: Eukaryota > Metazoa > Chordata > Mammalia > Carnivora > Herpestidae > Suricata > Suricata suricatta. Next base: position 90,803,624 of record NC_043705.1, read on the forward strand.
AAGCAAGTCCAAGGGCATTGGGAAATAATATATTTCCCCACCTATCTTATATTGAGGGCTGCTTTATTGAGTCTGATACAAGCTATATACCCTCCCCCATTCCCAAATGTTTGTAATTCTGATGGCCCATTTATAGTGTCTGCCTTGATGCTTAGCCATGAGTCTGGGGTAGAAGAGGGGCAGGACATGAAGACAGTGGGAATCCTGGAACCACCTTTCCCTAAGGGAAGTGCATGCTGATCAAGAAAGGGAGATAAAAGCAATTTTTAACCTTTTCAGTTTAGGGGCTTATGGGGAGAAGCAGAGAAGTAGAGGGAGGAGAGTGAAGGAGAGGCACTAAGAATTTGGTGATGAATTCTTGGGAGTTGGGGATTTGATACTCTCCTGCTTCACATTTCAGACTCTGAGTGCATCTATTTGCTCTCATTAACTTGAATAAATTTAGGTTTGTGAACAAAAACTCCCACATTATCTTTATATTCCTAATTACATTACAGAGTTGTGAAAACCCTGTTATTGCAAGTCTTTATCCATGGACTAGCTTCTGGAAACCTCTGTCCTCTACTATTACCAGATATTTGTTTCAGTCTCTTTCCAGTTGTAGTTTGTTTGTTTGATTGATTAGCTTTTTAGAGAGAGGAGATCTCCTCAAGTTACCTTAAATAAAAGAATGGTATTTTGAAGATAGATGTGGCTCCGCTAAGGGCTAGAAATCTTGGACACCATGGAAGTTCTGGGAACTGTGCTTCTCTCTGTTCATTTTCATCCTTTTCTGTGGACCTGCTCTGTTATCTGTTGCTGCCCAAGCCACTCTGAAACTTAGTGACTTAAAATAACAATCATCATTATCCTTCCTAGTTCTGTGAGCTGACTACACTATACAGTTATTTTGTGTAGTTGCAGTCAGATGGCAGCTGGAGATAGAGTGATCTAAAGGCTCAACTGGGCTGGACTTCCAAAATGTCTCGCTCACATGGCCTGCACTTGATTCTGGATGCTCTTTCTGGCAGTTCGACTGAGGCTGTTGACTGGAAGAACTACATGTGGCCTCCCTATGTGGCTTGGATTTCTCTTTGCATGGCATCTGGGTTTCTAAGAGAGAGCATCCCAAGAACCAGCATTCCAAGAGACCTAGGTAGAAGCTGCAAGGCTTCCTTGGTCTATCCTTGGAAACCATACTCTATCACTTTCACCATGTGTGACAGGTTGCAAGATTAGGCCAAATTCAAGGGGAAAAGACTACAACAAACATGAATATGAAGTTGGTATTGGGGTTGATTGGGAGGGTCATTTAAAAAATATTTTATTTATTTTGATACTGAGAGAGACAGAGCATGAGAGGGCGAGGGTCAGAGAGAGAGGGAGACACAGAATCCGAAGTAGACTCCAGGCTCTGAGCTAGCTGTCAGCACAGAGCCCGATGCGGGGCTCGAACCCACAAATGTGAGATCTGACCTGAGCCGAAGTTGGAGGCTTAACCGACTGAAACACCCAGGCGCCCCGGGAGGGTCATTTTTGAAGACCAATTACTATAGGACCATTTGTTTGGTTACCCATAGTTTCTGCTCCCTCTTAACTTTAGTTTGCGTGTAATCCCTCCCAACTGCTGCCCTGGCTTCTCTAGACTTTTTCCAAGACACTCTTTCAAGTTCCTATCCCTACTCTCACTGGTTTAATCACCTAGATCACAAATTCCAAATTTTTAAAAAATGGTTTTGTATTATGCTTTATTGGTCAGAATACATTTTTGTACATATGTTTTTTTTATTATTAAAGTATAGTTGACATACAATGTTATATAAATTTCAGGTGTGAAGCTGAACATAGTGATTTGATAATTCCAAACATTACTCAGTGCTTACCACAATGTATAGTCACCATTTGTCACCATACATTATTATAATATTGATTGTTTTCTCTAGACTGTACATTTCATCTTCATGACTTATTTATTTTGTAATTGGAAGTTTGTACCTATTAACCCTTTCACCTATTTCTCCCATCCCACCATACCCCATACATAAATTTATTACATCTTTCATATCCATTCATCTATTAGTGGGCACAGGTTGCTTCCATATCTTGGCTAATATAAATAATACTGTAATGGGGTGCCTGGGTTGCTCAGTTGGCTGAGTGTCCAGCTTTGGCTCAGGTCATAATCTCATGGTTCATGGGTTTGATACTTGTGTTGGCTCTGTGCTGGCAGCTTGGAACCTGGAGCCTGCTTCAGATTCTGTGTCTCCCTCTGTCTCTGTTCCTCCCTCCCTCAAAAATAAATAAACACTAAATAATGCTGCAGTAAATGTATGATTGCATATATCTTTTTGAATTAATGTTTTCATTTTGGGTGGAGTAAGTACCCCATAGTGGAATTACTGGATCATATGGTATTTCTATTTTTAGTTTTTTGAGGAAACTCCATACTGTTTTGCACAGTAATTTTACAAATTTACATTCCCAGCAATAGTGCATGAGGGAGCCCTTTTCTCCATATCCTCACCAACATTTGTTATTTCTTGTCTTTTTGATTCTAGCCTTTGTGATTAGGGTGGGGTGTTATCTCATTGTTTTTATTTTCATTTCCTTAATGATTTATGATATTGAAAAATTCCAAAATCTTGATGGAACAATCTGTCCAGAGCTTCCCTGGACAACCTATGGATTGCTTGTTTAATTCCTGTACTATCAATTATAGCCAGCTTTGTGTGGGGTCCAGTGGTACTAACATAGCAACCCGGGTTTGCTTTCTCATTAAGGTTATGGGTAGGGCAATTACTCTAGAAGACACATCTTATACAAATTGTTTTTGCTTCTCTCTTGCTCATAGGGTTTGATAATTAACTTTTAATAACTCTAAAGAGATCAAGAATCCAGAGAGGTCATTCCAGAGCCTCTGTCTTATGTCTGACATATAGTTTGCAGCTCTTGAATTCTGCCCTATAATTCTATTAGGATGACCTCTATAAATCCTGGCATTTAACCTTGGCCTTTGTTGTATCTTAATGCTTGAATAGAAGACGTGGTCATGAATTCTGGACCCCTCCTTTTAGAGATGAGGAAATAGTGACTTCAGATGCATATTGATTACAAATTTCCTTAGTACTTAAAAGCAGAGACAGATCAAACTCATTTCCCAAGACTCCAAATCTAACATTCCCAGTGTACCCTGATGCTTCCCTGGGAGGAACAAGCAACTCAGAGACCAGCAAAAGTAAATACACAGAGCAAAAATGATAGCAGGTGGGCCTATGTTGATGTCACCTAACCCCTTTCAGACAGAAAACACTACCCACTTTCCTCACAATAAGGTCTCTACTCCATGGTCAACTGCTGGCATCTGTAGGTCTAGCTGACCCTCACTCTTTTTTTTTTAATTTGATAGTTTATTGTCAAATTGGTTTCCAAATAACACCCAGTGCTTCTCCCCACAATTGCCCCCCACCATGACCATCACCCCCTTCTCTCCCTCCCTCTCCCCCTTCAGTCCATGGCTTGTTTTCAGTATTCAGTAGTCTCTCATGACTTGTGTCCCTCACTCTCCCCAGATCTCTTTCCCCCTCCCTCTCCCTATGGTCCTCTGTTAGGTTTCTCCTGTTAGATCTATGAGTGCAAACACATGGTATCTGTCCTTCTCTGCCTGACTTATTTCGCTTAGCATGATACCCTCAAGGTCCATCCACTTT
>NC_043705.1:90807409-90823383 GCF_006229205.1 Suricata suricatta
TTTCCATGTTTTGGCTATTGCTGGGTCATAAGGGAGTTCTATGGATAGTTTTTTGAGGAACCTCCATACTGTTTTCCAGAGTGACTGCACCAGTTTACATTGCCACCAACAGTGTAGGAGGGTGCCCCTCTCTCCATACCCTCGCCAGCATCTATAGTCTCTTGATTTGTTCATTTTAGGCACTCTGACGGGCTTGAGGTGTATACCACATCTTCTTGATCCATTTTTCAGGTGATGGATATTTAGGCTCTTTCCAGGATTTGGCTATTGTAGAAAGTGTCGCTATGAACATTGGGGTACATGTGCTCCTATGCATCAGTACTTCTGTATCCTTTGGGTAAATCCCTAGCAGTGCTATTGCTCTAGCTGACCCTCACTCTTAAGTTGGTATGCAAGTTTTGCTTAGCTCAATTCTCTACCACCCACCCCAGTGACAAGCATTGGCTCTGAATCTCCCATATTTACCCAGGCTTCTCAAAGAGAAAGAGGTCAGCATCTTGGCACATTTCTTTAAAGCCATTTTCACATGCTGCTATAAGCTCCCTGGGGATTTCAATAATATTCTGGGCTCAGTGACTTCAGCCTGTATAAACTCATGTAGTATTTACTTATATGGGATTTTTCAACCCCACTTTCCACTCTGGGCTGAAGAATTAGGCAAAATGCCTTGAATTTATCCTGGGAATCATAAAATGGATTCTGCAGAGCAGTATTGGTTAAAAAATAGTTCTCCATATGGAACATAGAAGAGTGCTAGAGAACAACCTTCCTTGAAGATTTTTAAGATAAAAGCAATAATGTTAATGGTTTAGGGATAAATTGGGTTACAGGAGGATCAAGATTTGTCAAGGTTCTTTCCAGGTGCAGCTCTTAGGAAGCAGTGTTTTTCTTAAATATGATAAAGAAGATACTACATTTACCAATTTGATATATTTTTAAGTTCTTGAGGCAGAGCTATGGCTTTAGAGTCTGTCAGCTTTAGAATCTACTTGGAAAAAATTGTGAATTCAACTGATCTACTGTTTTACCATTCCTTTAGGCACATTTTTATTCTCATATCATGGAAATCCTTTTCTCCTTTTTCCAGAGGAATTCCATTCCTTTACTCTATTATCAAAACTTGCTAAATTTCAAGGAAAACCTAGTGTATATTGAGTGATGATCATTATCTAATATATTAATTAATTTAAGAGAGGGACTTCTCTGGTATTTCTAAAACTATGTTTATGTGTTGACCCTGAACATCTCTGCCTGGTATGGTATCATGGAAACAGCCAGACAGACCTTGAGTGAATTTGAACAGTTATCACTTCTTAAGCCTCACTTTTCTCCTTTGTAAAACAATAGCTGTTAGGGTAAACTCTGTGAAATTGGCAGTTTAGTATCTCAACCTGATATTTCTCAGGGTTTTCATGAGTTTTAAATGAGATAATATATACAAAATGTGTAGCACATGACTGGTCACATGTCAGATCTTCCTCCAGTATTAATTCATTCCCCTCGCTTATTCAGTCTGTTCCAAAGCCATGACAATGGTATTACTCTTTCTTTCTAAAAATGAAAAACAGGATCCACCAATTCTCTATGGAAAGTCCTTTTATCTTTCACTTCTGTTTGTGGTTCACATGTTGAAACTTTGCTCATCTGAACAACAGAGAGCTACCAAACTGGTAGGATTTCCTTATACCCGGAATTTTCTTATAATAACTGATAGTGGCCTCTGCCCCTGCCCTCCCCCTGCTTTTTCCCCCCTTGAAAATATGCTTTGACCCAGAAACTGGTTATTTACAATACGTATGCTCCAGAAATCCCTTGTAATGAACCATACAAATCTATTTGTCCTGCTGCTACTATAATTGCCTATATCTTATTATAACCTAATATGTAACAGATTTTTTTGGCGAAGCCAGAAGCAACTGAGCATTCACTGAAAATGCAGGCGCTGAAGGTTGTTGAGGAGCCAGTGAACCCACTAATTGGATAAAGGGGGGATGGTGTGGAAACTTAATTAAACTGGCATTTGCTCTAGCTACTGAAAATATTAATCAGAAAATGAATTTCACAAAAAAAAGTAAAAGGCTGGGATGGGGAGCAACATGAAAAGTGCCATAGATGCCATTCTTTCTGGTATTGATGAGGAAATGATTCTTTTTTTCCATGAGGCGTGGGTCATCTGTCCACTGAGCTCTGCCTACAGCTTATTTGGGCAGAGATCACAAAGAAAGGCGCTTGGAAAGCTGTGAGTTGGGAGGAGGAGTGTGAGATTCTTGATTTGGGGACCAGATGCATCTCTTGGCAATCCTTGATACAAACATAAAGATAAAATATGTGTCTGGAAAAAAAAAGAAAAAGAAAGAAGAAAAAAGCCAATTTCCCCTTTTCTTCTAAAGAAACACTCCTCCCAACAAGAGATGAGCTGAACATCTGCATCCATTCAAGCAATAATGCTTAAACAATTGTCAAATTTGAGAGGGGTGGATGAGGATTTTGAATAAGGCGTTTAAATACATTCCATAACCCAGGAGCCATTGGGAAGACATTGCCCTCCCTAAGCTTGCAAACAAGAGTAGTGGAGGGCAAACACAGATGGGGACTCTTGTGTTTTGTTTAAGAGCTGCTCTCATAGGCTTGTTTAAGTGCTTTGAGTGGCCTGGACAGTTGTTCCCCTGGAGACCCTTGCCCCATCTCCAATGGGGACAGCTGGGCCCTACAGGAAACTGTGGGTTAATAGACTTAGCTAGAGAAGCAGAGGAAGATAATTCTTCACTGAGAAGGCCAAAGACCCCAGAGCGTTCTCCTCAGGCTTGGCCATTTGGACTTCAGCTTCTAAAAGAGACTTTCTGGGCAATAGATGCTTCAGCTCAAAGTTTATCCTTGCTCCAAGAAAACCTAGTCTATGAAAATAAGAATGTGCAAAAGCACAATGTTCTTGCTACTTTGTCATAGTTTCTTAAAAAAATTTTTTTTCATCAATTGGGAAAACTCTGATGACCAGGGCTGATCCGGGACAAAATGTGTGGCAATACCTTAGTATTAATTTTTGACTATTTCTTGTGAGTGACCTAGGCCTGAGAGCCATGGCTCTCAAATGAGCAACTGCTGAATGAGGCATACTTTTCTATAGCCTCTGATGTGCAGGTCCCCTGTCACCTCCTCTGCTCTTTCTTTGGCCATGTAGCACGAGAGCAGAGACAAAACAAGGAGGAGAGAGGATATTTTTCCTTGGCTTCTTTCAGTTCACCCAGAATAGTCCTTGTATTAGTTTCCTAGGGCTGCTGTAACAAAATACCACAAACTGGGTAGTTTAAAACAACAGAAATTAATTGTCTTACCATTCTGGGGGCCAAACGTCGAAAATTAAGGTGTTGACAGGGCCAGGCTCCCTCTGAAGCCCCAGAGGGGAAATCCTTCGTTGCCTCTTCCTAGCCTCTGGTGGTTCCTGGCAATCCTTGGCATTTCTTGGTTTGCCTCCATCTTCACATGACCATCTTCCTGCTGTGCTTGTTTCTGTCTCTGTAATGCTCTTCTTTCTCTCTTAAAGATACCAATCCCTGGAATAGGACCCACTGTAAGCGGTTATGACCTCATGTTAACTTGATTGCATCTACAAAACTATTTCCAATTAAAATAATAGTCACAGGTACTAGGAGTTGAGACTTTAAGCATATTTCTTTGGGTGGCACAATTCAATCTACCACAGTCTTTACTGAAAGAAATGGTATTATTAGTTATATTGTTTCACTTAGTGTTCACATGCCTATGTCAACCTGGAATTTAAATAAAGTCCATTTAAAATTTTTAAAAGATGAATGTTTGAGCTTTAATTTTTGTTCTCCAGGTGAATATATATTTCCAACTTGGTCAACTTGTACCAAAATTTAGCATGCAAAGTAATACCACAAATTTAGAATGTATCCTGCAATTCTTTAATATTTAAAAGTGTTTAAAGAATCATTCTACTGTACTATACTCAAACCTAATACAACATTGTATGTAATTATACTTGATTAAAAAATAAAAAATAAATACATACATAAAATTTGATGTAAAAAATCTATTTAAATATCAGTACATCGCTGCAAACTGTTGTTAATGCTTTGCAAGATTATGGATTTCTTGCATTTTGATGTTCAGATGTCCCTCTTCTAATGAAGTAATGGTGATTCTAAATGATATTCACTTAAAAATTTTATAATGTCATAACTCGGCAAACTAAAGTGTTGACAATCATGTCAATTGCTAAAATACTTCTGGCTATTTTGTGTTAAATTTATTTTATTTACTTTTTAAATTCCAATAAATGTATATACAGTGTTATATTATTTTCAGGTGTACAATATCAACAATTCTATACATTTCTCAGTGTTCATCATATTAAATGTACTCTTAATCTCTTTCATTTATTTCATCCATCCTCTACTCACCTCTGGCAACCACCAGTTTGTTTGTATATAAGGGTCTGTTTTTTTATTTGTCTCTTTTTTCTTTGCTTGTTTTATTCTTTAAGTCCCACATATGAGTGAAATCATATGATATTTTTCTTTCTCTGACTGACCTATTTCACTTAGCATTATACCCTCTAGATTCATTCATTTTGTTGCAAATTGCAAGATACAATTATTTTTATGGCTGAAAAATATTCCATTATATATATCTATATCTATATCTATATCTATATCTATATCTATATATATATATATACACACACACACACACACACCACGTCTTCTTTACCCATCCATACATTGATAGACCCTTGGATTGCTTCCATATCTTGGCTACCATAATGCTGCTATAAATACAGGGATGAATATATATTTTCAAATTAATGTTCTTGTTTTCTTTGGGGAAATACCTAGTAGTGGAGTTACTGGATCATATGGTAATTTTGTTTTTAACTTTGGTTCATTTTACAACCCAGTAAAATCCAAAAGTATGGGAATCACTATAATAGGAGATTTCTATTTTCATTCCTTATGATTAAATAGTTTGTTTATTAATGTTTTTTAGGTTTATTTATTTATTTTTTAAATTTATAATAGTTTATTGTCAAATTGGTTTCCATATAACACCCAGTGCTTCTCCTCACAAGTGCCCCCTTCCAAAACCATCACCCCCTTACCCCTCTCCCCCTCTCCATTCAGCTCTTGGTTCATTTTCAGTATTCAACAGTCTCTCATTATTTGTGTCCCTCACTCTCCCCAGGTCTCTTTCCCCCTCCCTCTCCCTATGGTCCTCTGTTAGGTTTCTCCTGTTAGATCTATGAGTGCAAACACATGGTATCTGTCCTTCTCTGCCTGACTTATTTCGCTTAGCATGACACCCTCAAGGTCCATCCACTTTCCTACAAAGGGCCAGATTTCATTCTTTCTCATTGCCATGTAGTACTCCATTGTATATATATACCACATCTTCTTGATCCATTCATCAGGTGATGGACATTTAGGCTCTTTCCATGATTTGGCTATTGTAGAAAGCACATTGGGGTACATGTGCTCCTATGCATCAGCACTTCTGGACAGCATAAAGTAATCTCTTAAATAGAGGCCATCACTAGTCCCTTAAAGCTTGGATTTTTGTCATTTTGTTGTCCAAAGATTAATTGTCTAAGGATGGGATGGTGTGGGAATTTAGAGATAAACCTAAGACTGACATATTGAATCAGAAATTGAGAATTGTTAAAATGTGGTTGACAATACATATGGAAAGTTAATTCTGGTTTATAAAAATTCTATGTATTCCTGGCTTTTCAGAGGCTCATCTTCTGTATCATATGTACTGTGTCATTTTCAAGTTGAAATGTTGCTGCCTGACTGTGTGGCAGTGATTCAGTATGTGTATAAAAACCAAAAGGCCACAAGCCTCCATCTAAGTGATCTAAACATCTCTTACTATTTATTAGTCATAAGATTGGAAGGGCCAGCATGGTTATAGTCTTGAATTGTCCAACAAATATGTAGGTCACAGGTAGGATAGCTAAACTAGTCATATAAAATGGATTTCTAGATTTTTTTTACTGTGAAAGCTAATTCATATGTACACACTTCAGCAGGAACACCTTCTCATCATGCAAAGGAGGTTTGGCAAGCATTAGACCCAATGATTAGACAAGACTGACTCTGGATATCATACTTAACCTTATCAGAGATCTTTAGAGCTCTCAAGAGAGGTTGATTAATTATTGACAGGCAGGATATGAAGAAATCCTGCTGGGTTATGGTTACCAAGTGACAGAAATCAAAGCTAAAGAATGACTTAAAGTCTGTCCTATGACCTAAAGAAAGAAAATGGATTCCAATTTCAGTGAGGGAGGGAGAGATAGGACAACTGGAAGAACTCCCTACCATAACCTTGAGAAGTTTTCAAGTGAAATGATGATATTATGTTCCCAGAGATCTTTTAGGTTTAGATGAAGTGACACATCTGAGATGGGTAGACAGGTTATCTCTTATGTGGTCAGAGGAGTATCTCTGAGCTGTAAACCACTATAAATATAGGGCTGGAAATTCTTTTTTCTGTCTTCTTCCATGGCCCCTGTTATGTGTTCCTGTGAATACAGGAAATGAGGACTTGGCTCTCTCCATCAGGACTCTCTCTTAAGCTATGATCATTGACAGAGTAAGTGCATTTAATGTGTAAACACATCCTCACTCATCTATACACAACCCAAGGTCAGTTTTAGCTTCAGTGAATGATCTTTTCAAGATTAGGTCATTCATAAATGACATAGGATTTTTTTTGGGACAGCCTAAACTGAGAAAAGCCCTTTGTATAAGGAAGTGGACTTACTCTGCTCTCCTTCCACAATTTTACCTAAGTCTAAAAGGGAGGAAACTGCATCCCTCTCCCCATCTCCACATACATATTTTATCCTTCCCAAAGAAGGGCTGCTAACTCAGTTGATTGAATAAAAGCATTCACTGGGCCACCTGATGTTAGTGGGTGAGTTAGCTGCATCAGGCCCTAGGTATGATCTTCCTTCTCTTTCTGCCTCTTTATGCTACTCACAGAGACCTTGCTCTTTTCAGACAGGTTGGTCATCCCCATACAGATTGTGGGGTTAATAAATCTGGGATCTGCTCTGCATACCTAGCTATATCTGTTAAAGGAGTAGGTAGACAAAGCCACATTTTCTAGCATTATCTACCAAAGTTTTATCATTATCAGCCAATGTTTTAAATTGAGGGAAAGAAAAGGAACGGAAGATAAGAAGGAAATGGCTTGCTAGTAGTTTTCTACATTTTACCCACAGCTTTGCATTATTTTCTTTGTAAAGAAACCTTATTCAAGGTGCCGTGGGGATCCTAACTGATAAAATAACCCTTGTATAAATGTCAGTGTTGGAAGATTGATTTTTGTATATTATATCAGTGATTGCTTTTCAAAGGAGATCTATCTTCAAATTTGACTTTCCTTAACATTAGTAGCTTCAGAATTCCTCACCTTTCTCCTAACTATTATCCTTGGATTACTAAATGGTAGACGTGTTATATTGTTTTAGAGAAGCCAGTTTTCAGTGCCCCACCCCTGACACATGACTTGGGAACCTCTTGGGGAAATAGATATAGAAGACAGAGAGGAATCAAGATTTTACTTTCATTGTCTATTGCCTACTCCCTTTCCACCTGAAATTAAGCTTATATGCCCACCCCTATGTATGGAGGAGAAGCCCTGCTCAGGTGAGTTTATATTCCATGGGCCTGTAGGAAAGCAGAGAACACTCATGTTCTGTGGGCAGGTGCCAGGGAGCCAACTCAGAAGGAGATGAGCATCTTCAAATTTTGCTGTTTTCCATTTCATGAGTCAAACCATTCCTTCATCCTTGGCAAGGGGCAGAGAGGGACTTAAAAGAGGGGAACCTGTCATCTTTCAAGTATTTTGGAACAATGAGAACCTTCTATTTTATGGAACAAGGTAAGAGGACTGGGAATACTATATCGAAATAGTCATTTGTGGGGGGGGATGGGTTAAATGGGTGATGGGCATTAAGGAGGGCACTTGTTGGAATGAGCACTGGTTGTTATAAGTAAGCGATTCATCAATACTCCTGAAATCAATGCTATACTATATGTTAACTAATTTGAATTAAAAAAAGGAAAAGACAAAGAAACAGCCTTCTAATATCAACACCTTCATCTGGGTTGACCATAGTTTGGCAATGGTGTGACTTTCCTGATGTTTTAAAATGAAAGTTTCCTCCCCAGTCTGGTCCCAGGGGAATGTATCCTGCCATGGGTTACTATAATACTTCTATTCCTCAGGCTCTTTTTGAATAAAATTAGTATTATCTTTCAGTAAAAATGAATTAATGAAGTGCTCTTTAATTCAATAAACTTCATTGAGTGCCTGTCATATGTTAAATTCTATACTAGATGGTGGTACCCTATCCTGAAGGTGTTCACAGATTAATGGGAAAAGTAGGTGCATAAATATAAAGTGACTATAACAAATGATAAGAATAATGGTAGCTCATACTTACTGAGTGTTGAATGTGTCAGATATTGATGTAAGCACATTATGTGTATTATATAACTTAATCCTCATACAAGCCTACAACATGCATACTTGTATCATCCCTATTTTACAGATGAGGAACCTGAAGTACAGATTTATTAAACAACTTGTTCATGGTGAAATGGCATAGTTAGAATTTGAACCCAAGCAGTTTGACTAATGATACAAATGTGCTATGTTAGAGGTAAACATGGGTAACTCAGGGTATGCAGAAGAAGGGTCCCTAACCAGGACCACAGAGGTTCAAGAGATTCTACCAGGGGACCTTAGGGGTCACAACTTGTTTCTACAACCTTTGGGTGCAGCAGAAGATTACCATGAAGAGGAGAGCTTTTCATTTATCCTAATGCAAGGTGCTGGGGAGTTGGAGTCTCCTCTAAGATCCACTTGGCTTTGTCTTCACATCTTTCCCTTCTAGAGATGGATTCAGGGACTGAGCCAGAGGAACCAAGCTCCCCTTTCTTCAGAACATCTCCAGGCACTAAGTCAATGTCTCTCTATCAGGAATCCAGAAATGGATCCTCTCTTTTTGCCATCCTTTGTTATATAGAACGGAGTTTCATGATCAAATCTGGCCACTTCCTGCCTAATGACAAACCTATGAGCATCTCTCTACTATAGTCAAATGTGACCTCTGTGTGATTAAATCATCTTATGCCCTTGTCAGAACTTGGACATGCAGAGCACTCTGGAGAGTGTCTTATTGTTCCAAGATGTTTTGAAGATGGGTTGGGAATCCTATGAGGAATTCCATTCAAATTCCCCCATGGACTGCAGAGTAAATGTTCTCTGTGCCGACACCCACAAAGTGACAGATGTGTTAGCAACTGTGTAAGTCTCTGTCTGCTCCCAACTCAGCTTCCTGTAATCCTTGCAGGCGAAGGCTGTTGTTTATCTCCAGGACACATTTTCTGTTCTCACACTTTCCCTTAACACTGAAGTGAAGAGAGTAGGATTCGGAGTCTAGGAGCCTAAGGCTTGAACCCCCTTTTCTCCATATATATTGACTGTCGGACCTTGTAAAACAACTCCATACAATTAGTGGGAGTGTCAGTGAGCAAGGTAGGCTGTGTTCAGTATTTTGTCAGCTTCCACTAAGCGATGGCTAGTATTATTACTGTTACTGTTTTAGATATTGAGTATTAAAAAATGAGTGTGCATAAATATCCAAAACTGAAGACACAAGCTTATCTTCTAGAAGCCTACCTTTCCCAGTCTCATTTTTTCATGGCTGTATGAGAGGTAGTCAGGGGCCAGGCTACCTGGGACCCAGGTAGAAATTGATGTTCTTGATGCCAGCTGTATATCCCAAGCATACTGCTTTTTATCTAGGAGTTTACCTAAATCATTCTTGGAGTTATTTGTAGTTATATACAAAAGCTAAAGAACATTCCTGTCTCCTTTGTAAAATAGCATTTCATCTGCCACTGATCTGACCCTTTGAGGTCTAGTTTTCTAGGACTGCATAAACCTATCTTTGTTTGCTCTATCCATGCCAAGTGTGATTTTATACACCTGTCTGGTTCTTTCCCCTAATAAAGAATTTCTTCACAAGTACAAATGCCCATTTAAAGAGGCATTCATGGGTTGTCTAGGTGGCTTAGTCGGTTAAGTGTCCAACATGGACTCAGGTCATGATCTCGCAGTTCGTAAGTTGGAGTCCTGTGTCAGGCTCTGTGCTGACACCTCATAGCTTGGATCCTGCTTTAGATTCTGTGTCTCCTTCTCTCCCTCTACCCCTCCTCTGCTTGCGTTCTCTCAAAAATAAATAAACATTAAAAAAATTTTAAGGAGCCATTCACACATCTCTCTTCTAATATCTTTGGTGTCCTATAAGATGCAGAAAGATTCTACAATTTTGTATTATTTTTCTTATGAATTTTAACTCCAGTCTTGACTGGGATGCCTACATCCCAAAGGACAGGATAATTTAGTGGCCAAACCTGTGCCTCACTGTGTAGGTTCCTTCAAGTACCAGTAGTAGGAATTCTCCGATCACACATCCTTATATGTAAATGGGGATGATAATAATAATTTCTCCTTTTAAGCCTTTTATAGGATTTAAATGAAACAAAGTAAAGAGCTTGGTACAGCAACTCACTCATAATAGTCCTCAATAAATGATATGTTAGGATTAGCAATACCAATTGGAATTGAGATTAGTATTAGGATTAATATTAGTACTCTGTGTCTTCACATATTCTATGCCTCTGTCTGATTGGCCCTTCCTCTGTGTTCTTTGTAGATACCAAATCATCCTTCAAACTCCAATTTAGATGCCATCTCTTCTAGGATACCTCCCCTGCTCTCCCAAGTAGAATTTATCCACCCACTAATACCTTTTAATCTTCCTCCATTGTAATACTGATCCCTCTAGATGGCATTCATGTATTAATGTGGATTCTTCTCCTGCTAGACTGCTTCCTGAGAGAGGGCACAGAGTCTAGGTCATGTCACAATGACCTGTCAGAAAATCTATTAGAACTGCTCCTTCTTAAATGCTTTATAATTTGAAAAGAATTGTAGAGGCTGCTCAGGAGATAAGCAGATGCAGAAGTGCACAGAGATCTGATGACACTAAGAAGATCAGACCCCTACAACCCAGCTGCATTGTACAAATTCCAGACAGTGTTTCTTTTCACAGGAGCTAGGCCAACTATGCCAGGTTTGGGATACAACAAGGAAGTTTCCAAAAGTTAACCAAGTCTCTGCCAGCCCTAAGAGACAGGAACTAGTGAGTGACTGCCTTGTTATGCTGTCAGATGCGGTGAAGACACCAGGGCACATGACAGAGTGTGGAATGGAGGCACATTACTCTTAAGCTGTTGGCATTGCTTTATTTATCTGCTTTGTAGGAAGGCGAGTTGGGTGCTTCGTGGCAGTCCCACTCCTCTTTTATTCATGAAGGCCTCCTTCTTGATATTTATTGCTGTGAGTCACTTCTCTGTGTGCCAGATGGAAGATGTAGAAGCTCAGGCTCCTGTGAAGAAACATGAAGTTTAGGGTGGGGGATCAGGCTGAGAGTGGGGGGATGGGAAGAGAGCTGGGATGGGGACATGCAGATTTGTTTTTAGATGGAATCACACTCCCAGTCTCCTCTCTCTAGTCCCACAGGGTTTGATCAATTCTCTAGAGATGGTTATTTGCATGTGTTTTCTTTCTTGCTCTTTGAGCCCATCTGCACATTGCAGAGACATTTAATCATTATGGGCTCATTCATTAAACTCATTAAGCTGTTGTTTAATGAGAACAATTCCGTGACTGTGAATCCTTCAGAGTTGACTCCAAGCAGCTATGATTTCCTGTCTGTGAAGAACTTGGGCACTCAGGTCTGAAATGGTTTTTCCTTAGACCTCATGTTCCAGAAATTAGACCTCTCTATTCCAGAGAGGGCTGGAGACACTGTGTCTCCTGGTTACTAGACACAGCACTGGTACCATATCTGTCCTTCTAAGTCAGGATGACCACATATATCTAGACCTGGAAGATTTTAGAATGTCAAAAGCCAGGGTCCTTTAGATTTATGACAGTTTAATCGCTTTTGTGAAGCTTGCTCCAATAGTTGGGCTGAACACGATTTCTTCCTTGGTTTGATTCTCTTTCTACCTGTCTCATATCACTGCTTATTTATTTCTTGTATTATAGGTAAAACTGTTGTTCTTTACTAGTTGATGACTACTTACAGACAGTTCCTGAAAGCACGGGTTTTCAGATCAGAGAGACTAGGGCTTTCTTAAGTTGATGGGTATCTGACCTTGGAAAACTCAGTTAAAATCCTTGAGCCTTGGTTTTCTATCTTCATTTAAAACTTCTTTCAAAACAGAGAAAAATTATAAAACATAAATGTACAGCTTAATGCATTTTTATGAAATGGATGCACTCAGGTCACACCATCAGGGCACAATATATAACTTTATCAGGACCTTAGGGGCTCTCTCTGTGCCCTTTTCCCATCACACTTCATCCTTCTCACTTAAATATAACTATAATTCTGGATTATACAGTGATAGCTTCTTTCTATTTCTTCCATTTTACCATGTAAATACTCTAAATACTGTAGCTTTTATTTTCAGGTTTGAATGTTGTTGAAATGGAAATCCATAGTATGTATTCTTTGTGCATGGCTTCTTTTTCTCGATGTCATGTTTGGATGATTCAGCCACCTTGTTATATGTCGCTGTAATTCACTTATGTTCGTTATTGTGTAGTGTTCCATTGCATGAATATACCACAGTTTATATAGCCATTCTACTTGTGGTGGACAGTGGGTTATCCTCAGTTTGGGGCCATAACAGGAAGTGCTGCTGTGAACTTTCTTGTCTTTGTCTTCTGGCATATATGTATGAATTCTGGAATTGCTAGTCGCAGGCATGGATTATCTTTAAATTTAGTAGAAAATGCTAAAAGTATTTCTAAAGTGTACCAAATTATAATTCTATCAGCAGTGTATGAGAATCCCATCACCTTCCATCCTCACCAATACTTGATATCATCTATCTTTTGAAGTTTCAGCTCTTAGACTTGGTATCTAATAATATTTCATTTGCTTTTTCTTGAATATTGATAGATTTTATACTTTTATTTATGCTTATGAATTATTTGGATTTTCTCCCTTCTGAAGGACCTTCAAGAGTCTCTGCCCCATTTTCATGTTTAAAAATTTTCCTTTCCTTGCCTATTTTTACGCTAGATTTTCTAGAAATATTTTATCAATTTATAAGAATTCTTTATCTTCTAGATATGAGCCCCTTTGGGGTTATATGTATTGCTACTATCTACTCACGCTCTGTAGCATGCCTTTTTATTTGCTTACTAGTACATTTTGAAGAAATGAAGATCTTAATTTGAATATGGTCAAATTTATCAACCTCATGCTTTTTATTTCATAGTTAGGAACTTTTGTCTCAAACAAGTCATAAAGATGATCTCTATTATAATCTAAATTATTTGTTTCCTTTTCATATTTAAGTCTGTAATCCATCTAGAATTGATTTTTTGTTTATGGTATTAAGATAGTAGTCAAATTTATTTTCCCCATATACATATGTAATTGTCCTTGAACTATTTATTAAAAAGACCATCCTTACCTTATTTCTCTACAATGACATTTTTAGGATAGGTCAAAATGTTGCTTTATTGTGTAGATCTGCTTCTATTGTGCATTGTTGACCTATTTGTCTAAACCAATACTAATAAATATTGTTTTAATTATTGTAACTTTATAATAAATCTTGATATCTAGTACAGCATTTCTCCCCCCGTTTTCCATGTTTAAATTGTTTTTGCTATTCTTATATGTTGGCATTTATATTTTGAAATCATATTGCAAAATTCCACAGAAAAGATTTTGGGATTTTTTTTGAAAGCAGAATCAATCTGGAGAGAATTGAACACTTTTGCAATAATGAGTCTTCTAATTTAGAAGCACAATATCTCTATTTAAGACATTTAAATTTTTTTCATTATGTTCTATTATACTCTATCAGGAAGTTTTTCACAGATTTTTGTTAGATTAATTCCTAGGAATCTGATATTTTTAATATATTGTGAATGGTTTCTTTTTATAAAATTTATTTTCAAACTGCCATTTGAACTTAGAAATGCAATTTGATTTTTGTATGTAGCACC
The DNA here is from genome assembly GCF_006229205.1 of Suricata suricatta. NCBI lineage: Eukaryota > Metazoa > Chordata > Mammalia > Carnivora > Herpestidae > Suricata > Suricata suricatta. The sequence continues at coordinate 90,821,552 of NC_043705.1, forward strand.
CTTGTTAATTTCACTTTGCTTAGTCATTTCATTTAGATTATTTTCCATATTTAACATTTTAATTGTTCCTTGTTTCTTCCTGCCCCTCACTTTCCTTTTGTCTTAAGAGCACCTGTTAGTGTTTCCTGTAGTGCAGATCCACTGGCAACAAATTCTGTCGCTTTTCATGGCCTGAAAATGACTGTATTTAATCTTTTTTTCCAGTTTGTTTGAATCAGAGTCCTAATAAATCTATTTACATGATAACTATTTAATAAGATCTTAGTTTTTTTTACCTATAGTTTCTCTTCATGTCTTCTTTTTATTGCATTTTAATTTTTGAAGCTGTCATGATTTATCCTGTAGAATTTCCCCATAAACTTAGTTTTGCTGATAGCATCCCGGGAGGGTGGCTCAACATGTCCCTCTCTGCCTCTGTTTCTCACAAATTGGTAGTTAATGGATTTATTGCATGCAGATTCATTTGGCAAGACTATTTAGATATGCTATTGAATTCTTTCATCAGGAGTCACATAATACTGGTTGCATTTTTTTTTCTGATGAGAGGGGTTATCCATCAAGTGTAACTATATTATGTCAATAACTCTCAGATTATGTTAGAAAACTCACTTTTGTTGTCTGAAGCCTTTCATCTAATCTTTCTTCCAAAAGTGCTAATGAGAATAATATTGTTGATGTTCATGGTTTGTTTGGGCCTTTATTCTTAAAATACAGTGTGAATGACACAATGATCAGCTCACATTTCCCTCCATAGGAATTTTAAGCATGTTACATCATTGTCCTCTGGCATAATGTATAGCTATTAAAAAAAATCAGATAGCTATATGATTTTGTTTCTTTATAAGTGACTTGGTAATTTTGTTTGGATAGCCAAAGGATATTTTCTATTTCTATAAAGTTCAATTGTTTTTTTTTTTCTAGAATATATTTGGTATTGGTTGTTCTGGTTTGATTTTCCCAGCCAAGTAATGTGTCCTTTCAATATGTACTTTCATCTCATTTCTTTTCAAAATTCACAAAGTTTTCTTAAATTATAGTTCAGTATTTTCTCCTTTGCTTTACTTTTTAGAAACTTCAACTATGCACTGAGATCTTTGCCTACCTTCTTTATCTTGTATTTTCTTTCAGTTACTTTTAGTCCCTCCATTTCAGTTTTTATTCTTTCCCTTTCACTTTCTATTTCTGTCATAATTTATTTTGTTTATTCCGATGTTCCTTGTAGTTTAATCTTAATTTCTGAAATACATTTGTTTTCCTTTTCTTTCTCTTTTTTTCTTGAATTCCATCACTTCATTTCTGAGTTTTTAAAATTTCTGATGTATACTATTTTTTTATATCTTCAACATTATTATTAATCTCTTTTAGCTTGGTTTGATATATAACTTTGTAATCTTTATGTGTGTTAGAATCTTTATCTTTATTTCTGGTGTAGTTTCGATGTCTTTAGGGATATTATTATGCTCCTCATATTCTTTTTTGTCATCAAATCTTCCAATGGGTAATGAACAGGGTCTTTCAGTTCTTTTTTTTTTTTTTTTTTTTTTTTTTTTAACACATCAAGTTAGTGTTATTGGACTTTCAGGAATGAGGGTGAATAGTTTTTCTAGCTTTGCTACTCAAGAATTTCTCCTTCTATCATTTTTGTGAAGTGTTAAAAAATATGGCATCATATTTTATGAGACCTCCTGGCATTTTTCCCTTTCTCCACTTTTATCTGACTCATCTCTTTTCTTTACTCTGACTGCCGTACTCAATTTTAACTCTTTTTCTAGTCCTTTTTCTACAGTGGAGGGTTTCATGCTGAAAGAAATCTTGAGTGGTTAGTTTTTTTT
>NC_043705.1:90823483-90833257 GCF_006229205.1 Suricata suricatta
TACATATTCTTGATCCATTGGGTGGTTAGTTTTGAGAATTTGTAGGGCCTTGGCTGCTTCAGCCATTCACACCTTCCTACAGATCCCTTGCCCTCAATTGTAAATTGCGATGTAAAAAATCCCTCCCAGTTTTGGCTTTAGTCTCAGTTTGGACTCTTACACTTTTCAGAGAATAACTGTCAAGGATTTTGTAGTTCTTATTTAGGACAATAAATGCCCTGTTGCTTCCCTCTGCTGCCTTTAATATACATGCTGACAGTATTCATGTCCAGTAGCTGCTGTCCAATGATTCATCTAAATCATGTATGTTTGGGTAGGTGGAGATACCTTAATCTCTATATCTGTTATAGATATTATTCTTGTTCTCTTAGTTTTTCAATCTTAGTTGCTCTGAATATTTTTTATGGGGTTATTCAGAGACTAAAAAACAACCATTGCCACCACTACAGCTATATTTCCAGAATTCTTCTCTCATCTTCATTATGGAAGAATATTTTTTGCTGTCAGTTGTTTTCTTGAAGCAAATAAAAGGCTGTCATTCCACTCTTTACTGGCTTTCCCTGTTGATGTGGAAAGTCAGCTGTCATTCTCATTTTACTCCTTTGAAGGCTAGCATTTCCCGTTAGCTACTTTAAAGAATATTTTCTTTAAAAAAATTTCAATATGATGTTTTTGGGTGTGGGTTTATTTTTATGTTATGCTTGGCCTTTACTAGGTTACCTTAAATCGGTAGATCAATATTTTTATCAATGTTGAACATTCCCAGTCATCACACCTTCTCCCATCGTCTCTTCTCCTTCCAGTTCTCCAGTTACGGGTACGTTAGACCTCCTCATTATATCCTCTGGGATCCTACTTTCTCTACTCTGTTTTTATATACATTTTTCTTCCTATGATACTTCCTGAATAATTTCTTTTGACCTCTCTTCTAGTTTACTTATTCTTTCTTTATATCTATTTAATAAATTACTGAATGCAATCATTGAGCTTCTTTTTAAATTCTAGACTTTCTAGTTATTTTCTAAATCTGCAAAGCTGGATTTAATAATTTCTAGTTCTTTGCTGAAAATATTAAGTTCAACTTTTATATAGGTGGGAATAGTAAGCTAACTGTTTTTTATAACTTATGCTTAGAATTCCCACTATTGGGAGCATTTGTCTATTTAAGTTATTTTTATTGGTTTTCTTTTATGTTGTCTGGTCTCCAATTGGCCTGGTTATCACTGTATACTGACTAATGTGTATGAAAATTAATTTTTAAAGATAATTTGATGACTATTATGTTTTTATCTTTGTCAACACAGGGTACTCATTTGCTTTTTCTAGATACCTGGGGTCACTAGCAACATAGGCTCATCCGAATCCAATTTCAGGGCTTGAAATTTTTCTTGCCATCCAGATGAATAAAACTATTGCATATGACTGTAATTTCTGCATTAGTTCTTCCAGGTTCTAGTCCTTAATTTAGCTGTTTTCTTAGGAACCCTAAGTTTGGCAAGCCTGGGATTTCAACTTTTATCTTCTTAAACCTGTATGATGCTAGAACAGTATTGCTCAGTCTCTTATCTACTTATACTGCATTAGTATGTATGTTAGTAATATTAGTAAATGTCCTCTGGGCTAAAGTGGAACCAAATGTAGTCTCCCTTTTTCTGGATGTTTGTTTTCCTCCATATCTTTGCTTAGTAATTCCACTCTCTAACTTGATTTTTCTTTAATGCTTTTAGAGGAAGATATTTTACATATTTCTTCTAGAATTTTAAAAATTGCCTTCAGCAAGAATATCAGCTTGAACTACTTAATCCACCATTACTCAAGACTTGATTTTTTTCAAGTGTATAAAAAGTTTATAAATACTGACCTTATGGTATTGCTGTGAGACCCAAATGATACATTGATATAATATTAAGCACACTTTTTCACACATAATGAACTCTCTTTTTAAAATAGCTATTATTGTCATTCCATTATTGGCAAGGACAATGTCTTACTAATTGTTACACCTTAGCAACAACTATTAAATCTCCCTGGTAGGAGGGAAAATAATCATATAATTGACAAATTATTGAAAATTTCAAAATGTGTGAATGGAAAGAAAATATTTTTCCAGTCCAACCTTAACTTTGTAGCTAAGATCATCAGAAAGAGATGGGCAGAAATCATTAAAGAATATTAGAATACATTCCTGCTTCTTCAACATTTCAACCAATTAGCTCCTGATAACAGAAGGGACATTGGTTAGTATTTTTTATCTTGTTTATGTTTTAATCAATATCTTGCTGGAAAAGAAGCTCCTTTGGCGCTCTGGTCTTCATTTACTTAACACTCTGTAAGATTACATGATAGGTAGGAGAGACAAGAAAACGCATTAATTTCTCAAAATAAGCAATGAACAAAAGGTCATGAAGCCAATAGGGTAATTTAATTTTCTCCTCTGATATATTTCTGCTGAAAGTTCCTCATTGGCAGGAGTGACTGCTGAGTTTAGTGACACTTGAAATGAGATAGTATCAGTTTGGAGATTCTGGTGCCTGTCCTTCCTTATCCAGGGATTCTAATGGCTTTTGGTTTCTTGGTCAAGAGAAATAAAAGGACACTGAATTCTCTTCACTGCTCCATCTTGCCCCATTTATGTGAGGCTAAGGCCTTTTTAAAGTACCAGACCTATCTCCCGCTCAGACCTGTTACTGAAAGCTATGCAATAATGACAGTAATAAAACTATTACCGTAATTACTGAATTACTAAGCACTTTAAATGGTTTTCTGTTTGTTTATTTTTAAAGTTTATTTATTTATTTTGAGGGAGAGAGAGTGAGCAGGGAAGGGGCAGAGAGAGAGAGGGAGAGAGAAAATCCCAAACAGCCTTCATGCTGTCAGTGAGGAGGGCTCAATCTGACACAGGTCTCAATCTCACAGACTGGGGGATCATGACCTGAACCAAAATCACAAGTCAGACACTTAACTGATTGAGCCACCCAGGCATCCCTCCTTTTTTTAAAGTTAGCACTTTACATGTTTTAACTCACTATAATCATCACAAGAACTCCAAACACTGAATGTTATTATTATATCCAGGAAGAAATGGAAGCACATAAAGTGTGATCATCCAAAATCACATATTGAGTAAGTTCTTAAACTTTCTGACTTTATATTTTATATCTGCAAAATGGTAAATAGTAATTTGTCTTGATAGGATGATTGGAAAAGGTAATTATGTAATATACCTGACTTGTGGTAGGTACTGAATATTGTTAGTTGCCTACATAGACAGAGACATGTCATAGAATTAAAGAATCCACTGAACTATTTTTTCCTTGGGTGGGTTATTCGGATCATTATAAAGTACCTCAGTGCCTAACACAGTGCCAGGTACATTACTCATACCCAATAAGTATTTGTTAAAATGTAAGCACATAAATATTAGAGGTGAAGAAGAACTTTAGAAGTCATCTAATCCAATCTGACTCATTAGGGAACTTCCGAGAGAAAAGGCAACTGATTCACCACTTTCATAAGCCAATTACTCAGTTGTTGAAAAATTCTTATTCTTAGAAAATTCTTTTTTTTATGTTAAGGCAAATGATCTATAAATTTAGGGTATTAGCTCTGATTCTGCCTTCCAGAAGTGCACAGAATAGATTTCTATTTTTAAAAATTTTTTTACATTTATTTATTTTTGAGAGACAGAGACAGAGCACAAGTGGGGGAGGGCCAGAGAGAAAGGGAGACACAGAATCCAAAGCAGGCTCCAGGCTCCAAGCTGTCTGCACAGAGCCCAATGCGGAGCTCAAACTCACAAACTGTGAGATCATGACCTTAGCCAAAGTCGGACTCCTAACTGGCTAAGCCACCCAGGCATCCCTGTTTGTTTGTTTTAAATTTTATATTATTTTTCCTGAGTCTTCCTTCAATTACTGCACTACAGTTCATAGATCCACTCAGTATCTTCCATTCCAGGCCAGATATGTCCAATAACTTCCATACTCCTCATATAAACCAGATGTCAATTCAGGACAGTCGGTCCTTTGAGATTTAAATAAAATTGGCTAAAGCCTTCTATTCCACATCCTGTGGGAAATCCAGGGCCCAACCCAAGGTTTCTGTGAACTCCAGGGAACTTATGTTCTTAAGGTAACCTCTGGCTTTGAGTTTCTAGTTCTATAGAATTGTCTTACTCATTTCTTTGTCTTGAATTTTCTCAACTCTCTACCCAATCATGATCCTGACATAAGCTCATCCTCTTGAACCCTTAAAACCACACACATGTCATACCTGGGTGCATGAGAGAATTTACTGATAGTGATGATAGAGAAATTTCCACTGTTAGATATGACTTGAAAATAAATAAATATTTGATGATACAGTTCTTTAAATCTCTTAATCATTATACCAATGAGAACTTATTATTTGCCCTCTTTTTCTTTGGATTATGTGTTTTAGCATATTGCCTTCATTCCCCTCTATTCATTCTTTCCCCATTTTCTACTCTTTTTTTCTAACGATATTCAAATTTCTGCTCATTACGTATGCAGGGCTCTCTCCTTCAAAGCAATGCCCACAAAATCTTCCACACCAAAGCTATTTATCAAAATATTTTCCTAAACAATAAGGGTATCTTCCTAAAAGAGTTCCTGCTTTATATCCCTTCTTCTGTCACTGGATGTGCTCATTAAACAAGCTTTACTTGTTAATATCTCTCCTAGAATAGAACTCCCAGATGGGACACAAGAGGTCTGAGAAAACACTTTAGTAATGTAAACACTGTACCTGATAGAGTTCCAGAATTTTGCCTAGATAAGACCTACATGTAATATAAATGCCAGACATGAATAACATGGTGTCTGTTATTTCTTCTCCCTCAAGGTATTTCAGCCAGCTAGAGATTTAATTTACATATGCACACACCAGTAGAATCCTTAGTTGTTACTCCAGCAAATATTCTGCAGTACGAACGGGATGCAGACACCCTAGGCACGTGACTCCCGTTCTGAGTGATGGACATGTTTTCTTATCTCTATGTATCTGGGGAAAGTTATAGTAATGTCACATGCATACTTTTAAATCTACATTTGATTGCTTATGGATGTCAAGATGTGACTTGGACTTTTTAAAGCATAAGAAAGCAATCAGAGAGATCCAGAATGATAATAACAACTTGGGAAAGCCCCAAATTTCGTCCACCAGTCGTCATTTCTGTAGACAGTTTTGGAGTTCCCTAGAAGGCTAAGTTGAAGTTGCATTCATAATTGATGGTTTGAAGGACAGAGGAACTTGGGACTCTTTCAGATCCAATTGTGTGTATTTCCTAAGTACTTACTTTGGGCCAGGTACTGTGCTAAATGCATAATATCTATTATCTCATTTCTTCCTCCCTAAAACCCTCGGCTGTAGGTAACTTTATTCTCCCCATTTTATAGATGAGGAGACTAAGGTATAGAGAAGTAAAACAGTGTACTCAAGGGGATCACAGCTAAGGAGCAGGCGAGTGAGCTGCCAACTCAGGCTAGCTTGAAAGCCAGTGTTCTTACCCCCTGCACTGTTCTCCCACCCCTCCCACCCTGAGAGGTGGGAGAAAAGAGATCAGGTAGAACATTTCTCTTTTTAATTTTAATTTTTATGCAGGGTGTCTCAACAGCCTCCTTTTGGGTCTTTGACATACCGTTATTGGCAAATTTAAACCAGGTAGCTAGTCGATTTTTTAAAGGGAGCCTGGAAGAGGAATTGCTTTTTTGTCTTTCCCTTGTGGGAGACAGAGCTGCAAAAGAAGTAATGGGAGAGTTCACTGAATTTTAAAGAGAAGAGAGCCATTTGGCTCAGAGCAGGCATGAAGAGGTTACCAGGGAGATGCAGGGGTGACAGCTATCAGAGATGAACTGGCCCTATCTTGGTCTCTGTAGAAATGTCAGTCCCTTTCAGAGAGGATTATTTTACATCTTTATTAAAGTGTCTCAGGAGATCAATCTTATTAAACAAAACCAATGGGTGAAAGCATGTAATTAAGCTAAGCAATTTTTGTTCTTAATGCCTTGAATACCTGTTTGTATGGGGGCTGAACATCAAATAGCTTCCTCAGGCAAAAGATGGTGGGAGCCATAGAGTTACAGTAGTTAGAATTCTCTGGACAATTAAGAGTCCTCATCTTTCCCCAGGAGCCGAGCTCACTTTCTAAAACATACACAGAAAACACATACATGAGGATGCTTACAGTCTGGAATGTCAGAATCAGAGAAACTTCTTGGGACATCACCCACTTCATTGATTTGCTTATTGATTCCTTTAATATTTAGTAAGGGCCTAATGTGTATCAGACACTAGGAACCCAAGAGTGAATAAGGCATATTCCTGGTCTCAAGGAATGTATAGTCTAGTAGGAAACACAGCAGGCTTCTTTTAGTATTTTGTAGGAATCCATTCTATGTTTCCTTCCTTTTCTTCTATTTTCACTTTATATTCTCACCTAGGTGATCTTGGCCATTCTCATGAAATCATACCACTTTTATGAAGATGATTCTCAAATATATATCACCTGTCCGTTTTTCTCTTTGGAATGTCACATCTATATACTTACCCATCTATATGTTTTTCAACTTAAATGAGTCATGTGAAACTTAAAGTTCACATGACCAAACTTAACTTTCAGTTGTCCTCCAAAATCCATCTCCAACCATCTGCCGTCTTGATAAATGGACCCGTAATCCACCTTGGGCTTCAAATCAGAAACCTGAGAGATACACTGAACTTTCTCTCTTCTCTTACCCTCTGTGTCCAATGGATACACAAGCCTTTTTCCTGCTCCTTTCAACAATTCTCTCATTAGATTATGACTCCTCATCCCTCTTAACCTTTATTACTCTAAACCTCTAATATCTTTCCCAGAGTGACTACAATAGCCTCCTAACCAGTTTCCTTGCTTCTGTTATCCATCTGCAACCTAATCTTCATACAGCAGCCAGAGTGGCCTTCTCAAAGTATAAATTGGACTATCTCTATTCTGCATAAATTAGCTCAATGTTCACAATAATTATAATATTCTACAAGGCCTCTCAGATATGGCTCTACCTACCCGCAACCGCTTCTTAGAAATCTCAGCCCTCACAGCCTAGTTTGGCTTGATAGTGGGTTACAGTGGGAGAGTATATGTGAGAGACTCTAAAGTCCTTATAACAATACTAACACATGCCCAATTCTGTACTAAATGGTTTACTTATAGAATCCTTTATCTCAATGAAGGCATTAATATACCCATTCTACAGATGAATAAATATAGATGTGATGTCACTCAGCTAGTAATTGGAAGAACCTGGACTCAACCCTAGGCCTCTCTCACTTGAAGGTGAACCCTATATCTAATTTATACCTGTTGTGCTGCTTAATGCTGTCTTAAATTGTACAGTATCATTAACTCTTTGAAATAAAATTTGAACCCAGAACTCTAAAGCCTGTGTTGTTTTGATGCTACTGGGATAGCTTTTCCTTTTCTACCAAGAAGCCTTCCATGGAGACCAGGAAGCCACCAGCATTGTGCTAGCGGTGCAGAAGAAATTTTCAATGTCCCTAGTAGTTACAGTCAACCCTGGTATCGTAAGCTCATGGAGAACTTTCATAAAATAATGATATGCAGGCCCTCTCTTCAGGAAGTGTGATCGGATTAGACTGTGGTAGAACATGTGCTCTGGGTGTATTTTTTAAATATGTCTAAGTGATTCTAACTTGTATCCAGGATTAAGAAGCTGTTCTAATTTGGTAGGAAGGTGCCTGGTTCAAGTTGAGATGATCCTCAGAGGCTGTTTCTCCTATTTTAAGCCCACTGGCTAGTTCAGGTGAGCAGGCATCTTCAGCGCCTGCTTGACTAGAGTCTGAGGGAGAGCCCACATCACTTCCTGGATGATACTCTTGGACAAGGGAACCCTTTGAGAGGCAAATATGATAAAGGGGGTTTCTAGAGCCTACTTGGTTACAGGGAATCATTTGAACAATAGTTTCAGATCTCCTCCAAAAATTAATTTCATGCTAAACAGCTTCTGAGGAAATGTAATCAATGTTTCTCTTCCTACCATCCTTCTGCTATTTCTTTAAATAGATGGGTGATTCCTGAAGGTTGAGGGCCCATTTATCCCTTGGGACAACTTTGAAAGCTTGGTTAAATTCTGCAGGGAGTTCGGGGGAAGGATGCAGAATTAAGGAGAAGGTGTGGGTAGAAGAAGCAGACATTAGTAAGCTCTCTCATTTTCCTATTCCACTGAACTGCCTCATGCAGATTTAAGATGATCCCTCAGCAAATTAAACTGGAAGTTAGAATATACTACTTTTCACCTTAAGGAGGAAGAATCATCATATTGTTTGCAGTCTGCAAATCTTACCCTGCAGTGCAAAGATTACCTTGACAATGGATACCTTCCTGTTTTTTATTATCATCACATCATCACAGAATACTATTAACAGAAGCAAAATAGTTGAAGTTTCATTCTACTCCCTTTATGACTAGAAGCCTGAACTCTGGAGCTTGATTTTTTAGCAGATTAGATTCTTTAGATTCTGAGAATGTGCCCTTTATTAATGGACTGTTTTAGGCAAATTACTTTGCCTCAGTTCCTCTACCTATAAAATGGGCAGTCTGTTTTATTTGGATTAAAGTAATATGTGTGGAGTACTTATAATTGTTCCTGACACTTAGTAAATACTATATAAATATTTTTCTTAAAATATTATAAAATATAGCCCACAACCACACAGATTAACTGCTAGTTTGTCAAACTCTGATGAGAAATCTAGGAGAATGTTTAGTCTTTGAGTTTAGTGGTATTTCCTATCCTATATATATTTTATTATAAGGTAGAGGGTAGATAAGACTTCTCTATGCTATTCTCATCATCTTTCAGCTCATCAAAAAGCCTGGGTTATTAGCTGCGGCCTCCTTGGAGGCTCCATGCACCATTGCTAATGTCAGTAGAGACACCTAACATCCCTTCTTGGGTACTATTTCATCTGTCTGCTCCTATGCTTTCTTAATCTTTTCAATTCCTTTGTTTCCCCCAAGTTCCACTCCTTAGATTCTGCCTAATCATCTACTCAGGCTGGCATAAGTTATCATTTATATACGTCTCTTGCTTCCAACACTGCTTAAAGGTTGGAGACTAGATCTGGAGAGTAGAGGTAGGAAGACAAGACGATGCCCTCACCATGGTTTGGTCACAGAATCAGTCTCTGCACGACAATCAGACCTTTCATTCTATCAATATTGCATGCTTGCTGGTGTGGTTTTTTTTTTATTCAGCAACATGCTAAAATTTTTCTCAGCCATTTATTTTCTTGGATTGTTATGTGTCCGCTTCCATGGGAAATCTATCTATCTCACTGTGAAATCATAAATAATAGCTGCCACTTATTGAGCACCTAAATGTGCCACACATAAACTATATTGACTCTGTGTATGCCAAGACCCCTCAAAAGTAGGCAAGTGTTATAATTCTAATTTAGAGTCAAGGGAACCAAGAATAGAGGGATTCCTTCATCTATATGATGCTGCTTTTCAAGAGCTTAAAATGGTGAATCACTTTAAGAACCACAGGCACCAAAATAATTAAAGACTGCTTTAACCACATTTTAACATTTATTCTTTGAAACTTCACAATGAAGCATTCATTATCTTTCCCATTTTTTAAATAGGAAAACCAAATTTGAGAAGATTTAAAGGGCATGCCCTAGGTGACACAGCTATTACAAAATTGGGACAAAAAGCCAGGTCTCCTGACATGAAATCCACATCCTGACCAC
>NC_043705.1:90833357-90848570 GCF_006229205.1 Suricata suricatta
GATTGGAGCCTGGTGTGCAGTAGATAATCATCATATATATTTTGAATAGATGAATGAAAAAGTGAAGTCTGTCTTTAGTGCCTTCTCCTCTCTTCCATTTACTCCCTGGATGGCTAATCTTAGTTAAACATTATGCTTCTCAGGTAGCTTCCTGTTCCCTATGCCCATTAAGAACTTAGCCATTTTGGGGGTTTCTGGGTGGTTTGGTCAGTTTAGTGTACAACTTCGGCTCAGGTCATGAAGTCACAGTTCATGGATTCAATCTCCACATTGCGCTCTGTGCTGACAGCTGAGAGCCTGAAGCCTGCTTTGGATTCTATGTCTCTGTATCTGTCCCTCCCCCACTCATGTTCTCTCTCTCTCTCAAAATAAATAAACATTTAAAAAATTTAAAAAAAGAAGTTAGCCATTTAAAAAATCTATTCTTTCTAGTTTATAAGAACATAAACCATAAGACCAGTTAACATGGAGTATGCACTATGCATTAGGTACTTATCGTATCCAGTACTTAGAGCAAATTTAGAGGTTTAGGATTATTATTTCCATTTACGGATGAAAAGACCTAAAAATTATATGACTTAGCTAGAAGGTGTGGGATCTGGTATTCTATCCCAAATTTATCTGACTCCTGAAGTTGAAGGCCATACGTGCTGACCTCTCCTGCCTCCACACAAACCTGACAGCGACTGCCAAGAGTTTATTTTTTTTGCTGACACTTGTGTTTTAATAAGGTCTTTCAATACTTTAGCCCAAAGTACTAAAGTGCAGTCCATGGGCCTCTGGGGTCCATAAGAACCTTTCAGGAGGTCTACAAAATAACAACTATTTTCATAATAATACTAAGTTGTTGTCAGCCATTTTCACAGAGCTAACATTTGCACTGATGGTAGAGAAGCAACTGTGGATATACCTGCTGCCTCTTTAGAACAAATCAAGGCAGGATACTTGAGTATTACTGCATTCTTCAACATCACACACACATGGGAAAGACAAAAAGGCAGCTTTCTTAAGAATATTTATGATGAAGCTGTATTTTTAATTTTATTAAAATCCCAACCCTTGAGTATACATATTTTTAATATTTCCTGTGACAAAATGGGAAGCACACATAAAACAATTTTGAGACATACCAAATTCTCAAGAAAAAGCACTTGTGAGATTTTTTTTGAGCTGTGAATTAAACCAGCCACTTTGCCATGGCACACCATCTTTTCTTGAAAAACTGACTGACAGACAAACTGGCAGATGTTTTCTCAAAACTGAACAAAGTGAGTCTGTCACTTCAAGGAAAATAACTGACAATATCTTATTTCAATGATAAAATTTGAGCTTTCAAGTGAAAATTAGAATTTAAAAACAATTTACCTGCCACCATGGGCTTGACAAGTTTCCAATACTTAAAGATTGTTCTGATAAGATCAGTGGTGATATAAAGAGAAGTGAGGTTTTTTATATTGTATAATGAAATGTATCAACATTTATCAGATCTGCGTAACTCAGTTGATCAATATTTGCCAAATGATTAATGAATAATATTATAAAACCATGCATCGGTAAAAGATCTATTTAAGGTTCAGGACAAATTAATGGATTTTAATGTAATAGAGTATGAAAAGTTCATTGTTACGGGATAAGATTCCATACTACAACTAACCTGTTTTGGTATGCTTAAAAAAAAAATCACAGTTATCTAAAAAAGCTGTTGAAATACTCCTCCCTTGCCTAATTACATACTGTGTGAGGTGGAATTTTCTTCATAATCTTCAACCCAGATAACATATCACAACATATTGAAAGCAGAAGCAGATCTTAGAATCCAGCTGCCTTCTATTAAGCCAGACATTAAAGAGATTTTCAAAAATGTAAAACAGTGACAGTCTTCTCAACCAAATATTTTTGTTTTGGAAAATATATTTATCTTTCAGAAAAATATTATGTTAACATCTGATAGTGTATTATTATTTTTTTTTAAAATTCAGGAAGTCTAAAATTTTTCTGTTTTAATTTCCAATATGATAAATATTGAGAGGTCTAACTCACATAAACAAAAGCTCTGTTGGAGCCTCAATTATTCTTTTAAGTTTATTTATTTATTTTGAGAGTTTGAGAGTTAGAGAGAGAGAGAGAGAAAGAGAGAGAGCAGGGTGAGGGGCAGAGAGAGGAAGAGAGAGAGAATCCCAAGCAAGCTCTGCACCCTTAGACTCAGGGCTCAAACTAACAATATTCTATTAACTGACAATAACTAACCATGAGATCATCACCTGAGTTGAAATCAAGACTCGGGATGCTTAACTGATTGAGCTACCCATGTGCCCCTATTATTTTTAAAAGTGAGATTTGATATCAAAATGTATGAGAACCACTGCTTTAACCCAAGGGAATAATGATTGGGTATTTCTGATCAGCCAGTGGGGTGGGCATTCAGTAAGAGGATTTTTTATCCTTTCTCTCTCAAAATGAAATGTACAATCTATGCATGTTCCTCTGAGAAACTTTGCTCCCAGGGAGCCCCAACTGGAGACTTGGGTTACATTACCATTTCACAGTGCCAGCTAAATCTGTGCTCAGGCAAAAGCTCAGCATGGCATGCATTTAATTCAGATCTTTTCATGGATCATGACCTTCAAACTATACGAGTAAGTGAGCGGAGGGAGTTTCTATGTGGTTCCACTGAGAGGGTATCTTTCACCCCTAATGTGAGTCTTAGTCTGAGAACATTTCTTGGCAGGTCCTAAGAGTCTGTGTCTAATTAATCACCTTTTCAGACACTCAAGTGGACAGCCCTTGGGGCAGGAAGGGAGAGGTCTGGGAGGCAGAGCAGAATAAACATCTTAATCCAAATCAAGACTGAGGCTAGCTGTTCAGGCTGTCTTGTGGCCACAGCTTGCAGGGCTACTGCCCACGGCTGCCTCTATTTTATTCTGCTTCCCCTTGAAAGTGCCTTCTTCTCTCTCCTTCCCATGCAAGCAGCCAGTCCAGTGCATGAATTTGTGGGCTGGACTCAAATTGCTAGCTGTGCTGGGAAACCCGCCTCCCTCTAATTCAGCCTTGACACAAATAGCTAGAAAGTTCACTTGCAAAGCCACAACTCCCACAGCAATTCACTGAGGGGTTCCCTTTTAGAGAGAGGACTTCTATTCCATCCAAGTCAACAGATACTTATCAAGCACCTATTTGGTACTCAGCACATCCTGTGAAGAATGAGTCCGAAAAACATATTTGACAGAATCATAGAAGCTCGGAGTTTCCAGGCTTCTCATCACAGCTCTACCCTCATACAGTGCCCACCAGCCTCTACTTGGACCACTTCAGTGATGAAGACCTGATTACCTCTTGAAGCATTTTTAGAGAGCTTTAATTAGTAGATAATTCTTTCTGCTTCTCTCGAAGAGGCAGCATAGCACAGTGGTTAAGTCACATAGACCTGGTCTTAATCTCATCTCAGTCACTTATGATCTGGAGCAAGTTGCTTTTTCTATCTATGCCTCCATGTCCTTATCTGTAAAAGGGAATAACAATACCCATCACAAGCCATTGTTGCATTAAAATAAACTGTTGTAAAATGTATTGCCCAGGTCCTGGCACAAGTTGAGTGTTTATTAAGCCAGTTCCATCATTTAGTTACCTTTGACCTTTAACAAATTTGGTAATTCAGGTTTTTGTTTGTTTGTTTGTAACTGAAATTATACCTACATCATAGCATTGTTAGGATTCATCCCTGATTGGGAACTTACTAGTTTTGGAGCCTTGGGCAAGTTATTTTAATTTTTTAAGCTTGAATTTTAAAAAATCTGTAAATAGAGGTAGCAGTGCTTGCTACTTTAAGGGGTTTTGTGAGAAATAAAGTATATAAGATACATACTAGCTTTGTATTCAGTAAAAGTTAAACTTTATTGTTCTTCACTTCCATCAACTTGCCTGAGAGATGTCTCCCTTGCATGGTCTTTGGTCCACTATTTGGATCTACACAAACTAAATCAAATCTTTATTCTAGTTGGATCTTTCATTATGTTTCCCACATGTTTTCTTTCCTCTGGTATAGACTTCCTCAGTATCTCCAAGGCATTTCTTTCATAAGATTTTCAGCTTTTCACTATCCTGGGAATGTTTCCCAGATGGCCTTTAGTTTGTCAAGGTTCTTTCCAAAATATGATGTTTAGATCTTTTTTTCCTTTAATTTTTAACATTTGTTTATTTCTGAGAGACAGAGACAGAGCATGAGCAGGGGAGGGGCAGAGAGAGAGGGAGACATAGAATCTTAAGCATGCCCCAAGCTCTGAGGTGTCAGCACACAGCCTGATGCAGGACTCGAACTCACAAACGTAAGATCATGACCTGAGCAAAGTCAGTTGCGCCTCTTATGTTTAGATTTAAATGTGAAATTGCAGGTGAAGACTGACCAGCCCAGAACACTTTGAGACTATCATCTTTATTGTATTTTAGTTTTTAAAATGGAGCCAAAGTTTAAGTGATACATTTGACATATTATTGATTCATATTGAGCTTGTAATCAACTTAAATCATAGAGTTGTTTTCATATTTGCTGCTGTTAAACCATGTCTCCCCAATCTGTACTAGTGACGTTTAATTTAAAAAAAACTTGGAGTGCTTTGCAAATTTATGTGTCATTCTTGCACAGGGGCCACATTAACCTTCTCTGCATTATTCAACTATCAGTATATGTGTTGTTGAAGTGAGCATGTTTAATTTTTTTAATCAAGTATAGGATTTTTTCTTGATTTCTGGTAAAGTTGGTTTCATTATTTTGACTCATTATTCTTGCCTATTTATCTTTAAATAAGTTTGGAATTTGATATCCAGTATATGGCCTACCTGTTGCATTCTCTGTTTACATATTTCATCAGCATTCCCTTTATTTAAGTTAATTAAACTGTCGAAGAAGATAGGACACTCCGGAGCTCTGTGGAGTGAAAGAGTGTACCCCATCCCCATCCCGATGAATTTTGATCAACATTATGGAGGTCTAGTCAATTAAATAGCTCTAAACTCTCCATACTATAATATCATTCAGTTCTTAGTTCTTTACCATTTCATATAATCCATGCTTAAGAAATAAGGAAATGGGGGCGCCTGGGTGGCTCAGTTGGGTAAGCCTCCGACTTTGGCTCAGGTCAGATCTCACGTTGTTGGGTCTAGCCCTGCATCAGGTTCTGTGCTGACAGCTAGCTCAGAGCCTGGAGCCTGCTTCCGGTTCTGTGTCTCCTTCTCTCTCTGCCCCTCCCTCTCTCATCCTCTTTCTCTCTCTGTATCAAAAATAAATAAAAAACATTTAAAAAATTAAAAAAAAAGAAAAAAAGAAATAAGGAAATGAAGTCATCTCCCTTCTCCATGGCATAGGGGAAAACATATAGCCAAGAACAGGGATTCATATCTTTGTTCTTTAACAGACTTGGGTGTCATGTGAAAAATTACTTAAACTTACCCTGGATGTCCTCATATGCAAAAGAAGATAACACTATTACATTTTTCACTGTTTACTGAGAAAATTAAGAATGGTAATAATTTAATAAATTCTCCATAAAATGAAGATATTGTTTATTTCAGTAACTGGATCGAGACACAGATTATCTTTTATTATAATTTTTTTGATTTTTTAAAGTTTTTTTAAGAGTTTATTGTCAAATTGGTTTCCATACAACACCCAGTGCTCTTCCCCACAAGTGCCCTCCTCCAACACCACCACCTCTTTCCCTTTTCCCCCTTCCCTTTCAACCCTCAGTTCGTTTTCATTATTCAGTAGTCTCTCAGGTTTTGCATCCCTCTCTCTCCCCAACTCTCTTTCCCTCTTTCCCTCCCCCTGGTCCTCCATTAGGTTTCTCCTGTTCTCCTGTTAGACCTAAGAGTGCAAACATATGGTATCTGTCCTTCTCTGCCTGACTTATTTCGCTTAGCATGACACCCTCAAGGTCCACCCACTTTGCTACAAATGGCCAGATTTAATTCTTTCTCATTGCCATGTAGTACTCCATTGTGTATATATACCACATCTTCTTGATCCACTCATCAGGTGATGGGCATTTAGGCTCTTTTCATGATTTGGCTATTGTTGACATTGCTGCTATGAACATTGTGGTACATGTGCCTCTATGCATCAGCAGATGAAGAAAAGAGGCTCAGAGAAGAAAGATATCACCAAGATTCAAACTCATATCTGTTTTGCTTAAAAATATATTATCTTTCCATAATGCTGAGAATTATCTGTTTAAAATGCTTTGTATTATAAAATCCCAGATTAATATGAATTGTTATAATTTAGTTTACCAGTTAGAAAGACAGTTAGGTTCATTTAACATAATTTATCCTTTGTGAATGCAATTAGCCTCTTGATGATTACAAATTCACCTTTTATATACTCACAAATCACCTTTCAATAATTATCGCTAGTTTTTTACTTTAGACAGAATAGGTTTATAAATTCTAGAATCATCCCTTCTTTCTTCAAAAAGCTCTGACTGTTTATCCTTCCATAGGTTTCTGGTACTTCTCACATTGAGGAATATGCTATGTTAGTGTGTGTGTGTGTATGCGTGTGTGTGTGTGTGTGTGTGTGTGTGTGTGTGTGTGTGTGTTTTCTACAAACTGCTTACATGTAACTGTGGAAAACTAGATAATAGGTAAAGAGTTACACAAAATGTAGTCAAGTATTAAAATGAATAACAGAGGGTCACCTGGGTGGCTCAGTGGTTAAGCATCAGACTTGATTTTGGCTTAGGTCATGATTTCATGGTTCAGTTCATGAGATCAAGTCCTGCATCAGACTCAGTGCAGGCAGTGTGGAGCCTGCTTCAGATTCTCTCCCTCTTCCCCTCCCCTGCTTGCATGTGTGCACGGTGTCTCCAAAAATAAAAATAAAATAAAATAAAATGAATAATAGAAATAGAGAATTGTCCTAGATAGTCAAGAAAGTAAACAATGTGAGCTGCAGGTATCAGCAAAGAAAGGACTATAGTTCTAGACTCCAAAAAATCAGTCCTTCATTTTTGAATTTTCTCTGATCAAGCAAGGAAGCATTGATTGTATTCCTTGGAGATCCCAGGAATCTGTTTACATTTTCCTGTGCTTTCTTGGGCTCCTGCTGTCTGCACTGGTACGCAGAAGCAGTGCTGACTGTCAGAGCTGTCTGGTTCACTCCTCTCAGCCTGTGGTCCATGAACTGCAATACACTGAGCCAAAAGAACCATCAGAAGAGTATCTGGGGAGGGGGGGGTATGTGTTGACTGAGAAGCAGGGGGTAGTTATTGTCCAGAATGTCTGAGAAAATGAAGCTGCAACAAGCCCAGAAACTTTTGCCCAAAATCTGTACGTTTGTAATTTATTTATATTATAAACATGTATCAAACATCTACTCTATACTGGGCATTGGGCTAAATGTTGGAGATAAAAAGTCATGCTGAATGTGTCCTCTAGGAAGTTTCTCACAGAAGATGAAAATTGAACTTCTTTGTTGCGTTTTGAAGAGACACTAGCTATTAGTTGGATGAAAATATTAACAGAGGTAAGGTATACCAGAGAGTGGAAACAGTCAGGGGAAGCAAGTAGAGAAGCATGAAATAACCTGACAAATCTGGGAAGCTAAAAATGCTTCTGGATGACTAGACAATATGTTGACTGTGAAGAAGTGATGGGAGCAAAGCTGGAGAAGTGGTCAGGAGCCAGATGATGAATAATTTTGGTTGCTAAGACAGAGAATTTGAAGTCTTATCCTAAAAGCTGTGGTGGCCCACTGAAGGAATTTAATCAACATAATGAAATAATTAAAACTATGCTTTAGGAAGATGGCTTTTATGAGAGGTATAGAGAGTAGATGGGAGAGGAACCATTTTGAAACCCAGAGAGTCCAGGTAGGATTCTATGGCACTAATCAGGTTGGGAACAATGACTACTGACTGGGGCAGTGGCCATTGGTGGGAATCAAGTAGAGGAAACAAAGCAAATGATTTTAAGGATGTAGAATTTGGGTCCTTGGTGTTAAGACGGATGACATGGGAATAATGGAGTGAAGAATCTAGGTCAATTTTCACATTTCTTAAATGGCTCAATGCATTGATTATGATTCCTTTTATTGAGATAGGGCATGAAGCAGGCAGATCAATTTTGGGGTGGTAAGTTCAGTCTTTGACATGTTAAGATTTGGGTCTACAGGATTTATAAGGAGATATTTCAATTGGAAGTTTTATATAAGAATCTGAAGCTCATTTAAAAGAAGGGAGGAGAGAAAAATTCATCATTATATAAAAATGGTGGTTTGAAGCCATGGGTTGACACGGAAGGAGGAGATACCAATAGCCATTATTTTGGAAGGTCTGTCCAAACACCCACTTCTTCTTGCCATTTGCAATGGATGTGGCTGGAGCTAGAGTGCATCATGCTAAGCAAAATAAGTCAGTCATAGAAAGACAAATACCACTGATTTCATTCATATGTGGAATTTAGGAAACAGAACATATGGGAGAGGAGGGAGAAGAGAAAGGGAAATAAACAAGGAGAGACTCTTAAAGATAGAGCACTGGGTGTTATATGGAAAACAATTTGACAATAAAATATTATGGAAAAACAAAGATAGAGAACAAACTGAGGGTTGATGGAGGGAGGTGAGTGGGGGATGGGTCAGATGTGTGATGGATAGTAAGGAGGGCACTTGTTATTGATGAGCCCTGGGTGTTGTATGTAATTGATGAATCACTGAATTCTACTCCTGAAATCAGTGTTGCACATATATTAACTAACTAGAATTTAAATACAATTTTGGAAGAAAAAAGAAAACAGAAACATACTCTTCTTCTCTAAAAACTCTCCCTCACCCATCCACAGGTGGACATATTTGAACTGTGTGACTTTGCCATACTGTCCTAATAGTCATAGCTGGTTGGTCCAAACTGTACTAATCAGAATATATCTGTCAGCCAGGGGATCTGGCATTGAAACATCCTTGCACAATATCTCTGCATGTTGTTTGGCTGTGGAAATATAAATTCAGGAGGTATGGGGTAACCATATTTGGCTATGAAAAAGCTAAACAAGTTAAGTTGAGAGGAATGGAGGCAAGCCTGGGGAGGTAATAGAGAGAAGTTCCATATTGCTTCATAGTATTTAAGACTCTGACAACCCTTCATGAAGCTTTTGTTCCTGGAAATACCCGAAAAATTCTTCTAATAAATTCCAGTCCACCCCCTCAAACACACTTTAGTCTTGTATGGAATGAAACTGTTACTTACAGAGGGAGAATTAGACTATAACTACTTTGAAAGCCTTAATGAAAGTATGAATCTAGGCAGTAAATAGTAATACTGCTAACAAAGCAAAAACTAAACAGTCAAATATTTTGTGTCCCTTAAGTAAAATTGGACAATATTACCTATGGTGAGTCACTGTAGGAAATCAACCTTGGGTCTGATCAATTCTCTAAATCTAACTAATATTTTACAAGAAATACAGGGTCAGAGGAACATGCTAACTATACTGTGGGGATAAAATTGGTAATATCTAGACAGTGGCAAGCATTACCAAATTATCTTTCTTTTTTCATGCAAAAAAGGAGTTGGGAAGAGGTGGAAAGGTTATCCAAAAAGTTAAATGAGAGTTAAGGGACATGTGAATGAATTTTAATATATAGACCTTATTTTGATCTTGAGTCAAATTTGTTAACTAAAGAAATTTGTTCACTGGACATTTTATGATATTAAGGAATTATTGCTTTTAAATATGATGATGATGATATGACTGTTTTTAAATAGTCTTGCACCCTTTTAGATACATACATAAATAGTAACAGATGAAAAATAAAATTTCTGGGATTTCCCTTAAAATTATTAGAATGTGGCAGAGCTAAGCAAGGCGTATCAATGAATCAAATTGGTCCTGGAGTAGATGATAATTGAAACTGAGGGTTCATTATATTATTCTCTCTACTTTTTATGTGTTTGAAATTTATAATAACATAATAAAATGTTGGTTGTTTTTTAAATAATAGCTTGCCATACCCAGGAATTGGCATCTGAATATCAATGTAATATACCATATCAATAAAGGATAAAACCCACATGATTATTTCAAGAGATGAGAAAAAGCATTTGACAGAATCAACACGCCTTCAAAAAAAAAAAAAAAAGAAAAGAAAAGAGAAAACACTTACCAAACTAGAAATATAAAGGGACTTTCTCAACCTGATAAAGATTGTCTACAAAAAAAACCCCAGTAAATATGACACTTCATTGTGAAAGACTCAATGCTTTTACTCTAAGATCAAGAACAAGACCAGGATGCCTGATCTTGCTATGTCTATTTAACATTCTACTAGAAGTTCTAGCCCACACAATTAGGCAAGAAAATTAAACAGACATTTAATTTAAGTTTTAAAAGAAGAAAATTTTAAGTTTAAAAAGACATTTAAGTTTTAAAGAAAGAAATAAAACGATCTCTAGTTATAGATGAGATGATCTTCTGTGCAGGAAATCCTAAAGAATCCACTAAAAAACTATTAGAATAATAAACAAATTCAGTAAAGTTTCAAGACATAAGATCAATATACAAAAATCAATTGCATCCCTATACATTAGCAATGAACAATCTGAAGATGAAATTAAGAAAACAATTGCATTTATATTAGTATCAAAAAGGATAAATAGAGGGGTGCCCAAGTGGTTCAGTCAGTTTAAGTGTCTGACTTCAGTTCAGGTGATGATCTCACAGTTTGTGAGTTCGAGCCCCACAGCGAGCTCTCTCCTGTCACACACAGCGACTTTGGATCCTCTGTCTCCATCTCTATGCCCCTCTCCTATTTGCTCACACTCTCTTTCTCTCAAAAGTAAATAAACATTTTAAAAAGAATAAATGGAATACAAAAAAAATACTTAACAATTGATCTAATAAAATACTACAAAACTTATAATCTAGGGGTCTCTGGGTGGTTCAATCAGCTAAGTGACCAACTTTGGCTCAGATCATGGTCTCAGAGTTCATAGGTTTGAGCTCTGTGTTGGGCTCTGTACTGACAGTGCTGAGCCTGGAGCTCGCTTCGGAGTCTGTCTCTCCCTTTTTCTCTGCCCCCCCTCCCTCTGTCTGTCTGTCTCTCTCTCAAAAAAAATAAGTAAACATTAAACAATTTTAAATAAAAAACTTATAATCTGAAAACCATAAAACATTGATGAAAGATACTAAAGAACTAAATAAATGGAAAGAAATGTCACATTCATGAATCAAAAGGTTTAATACTGTTAAGATAACAATATGTCCCTAAATGATTGACAGATTCAATGAAATTACTATTCAGATCCCAGTTTGCATCTTTCAGAAATTAACACGCTGGTTCTAAAATTCATATAGAAGTACAAGGGAATAAGCATGGCTAAAACAATTTTGAAAAATAACAATGTTGGGGGACTCGTGATTTCTGATTTAAAAATTTAGTGCAATGCTTAGTGAAATAAGTCAGAGAAAGGTAAATGTCTTATGATTTCATTTATATGTGGAATTTAAGAAATAAAACAGATGAATATAGGGGAAGGGAAGGAAAAATAAGATAAAAATAGAGAGGAAGGCAAACCATAAGAGACTCTTAAATACAGAGAACAAGCAGAGAGTTGCTGGAGGGGTGTTGGGTTGGTGGGATGGGCTAAATGGGTGATGGGCATTAAGGAGGACATTTTTTGGGATGAGTGAGCACTGGTTGTCATATATAAGGGATGGATCACTAAATTCTACTCCTGAAATCATTATTACAGTATATGCTAACTAATTTGGGATTAAATAAAATTTAAAAATTAAAGAAAACAGTACATATCTATGCTAATCAAAACCATGTCATACTGGCATATGGATAGACATATAACTCAATGGAATAGTATTAAAAGGCCTGAAATCAGACTCTCAGTTTCAAGAATGGAAAATGCTCCTTCCATTAAACAGTGATGACTGTAAGAACAGAGTGGTTGCTTTTTACCAGGAGAGAAAGAAATGTAGGCCAGTTGGCCCTACTTAATTTTGATGGCTTTAATATCTCGCTCACTAGAAAAAACTTAAAGTCTTGTCCATATGTAAAACAGTTCATGAAAATCAGAATACACAGAAAAAAAGGAGGAAAAGAAGACACTAATTACAACTACAATAATGATGACAGTTACAGCCAACATTTATGTAACATTTATTAAATGCTGCCCCTATTTTAAATATTTTAAATTTATTAAGTCATTTAGTACTCACAAAAATTTTAACTACCATTATTATTCTCATTATGTAGATGAGAAAACTGAAGCACTAAGAGTTTATATATCTTACCCACAATCAGAGAGTTGCAAGTGTTAAGACAGGGGTTCTCAACACTGATTGCACATAAGAATCATGTCAGGAACTTGTAAAACACTTAATGACTGACCCATACCTCAGACCAATTAAATCAGACCCTGGTGGGTTTTTAAATCTCCCAGATGATTTCAGTGTGCAGCCAAGGCTAAGAACCACTGTATTAAGGCCCAGTTCTTACCCAATCACAGAGTAAGAGGCCTACTCAGCTAATATTATAGCATCCTCTGAGTTTAATGACAGTGAGTTTTCAGAAGGTGGTTCCCGGAGCAGTGCATGAACATTGAAATGCAAGTGAATTGAAAATTGTCATGTCTCCGTCAAGATCTTAGATCTGTGTTTTAACTGTCCTACAAAGTAATTCTGATGTACTTTCAGCTTTGGGAACCAGTAATATAAGGATTAGGGCAAGTTTCTCCTCCTCTCTTGTATCATGGCCTAGGAGACCAGAAATCTGCATTTAATGAGAGTTTCATCTGTAGATATTTAGCCACTGATAAGCGTTTTGTCAATAAAGTCCTCAGATTTCAGTTGTGAAATGAGGGGAAATACACAATTTCTGAGATATTCTGTAAGATTAAAACTCTGCATTCAGATAATTCTTCCCTAGGTTTCAGAAGTGATTTTCTGAAGATTTTCCTAACCCATAAACAAACACATTCTGATTTCCAGAAATTCATAGCATAGTGAATAAGAGCATGGCTTCCTGGCTCTATTTAGATTTTAATGCCATTTCCACTTCTTCCTATCTGATCTTAGAAAAGTTTTTAAATCTATAAGCCTCAGTCTTTATTATAAAATTGGATTTTTAATCATACATACTTCTTAGGCTTATAGCAATAGGGTTAAAAAAAGTGCTTATAGAACACTTAACCTCAACTCAGGCACACAGTGAGCTCTAAGTAAATGAAAGCTTTATTTATAATTATTTTTTCACACTGGATATTGCACAAAATTTGAATTTTAATATTTCCCCCATTTCCAGGCATACTTCAGATGCAGTCTGAAATGAGAAAGCTTTGGAAATAAAGAGAGAAAGTAACTATAGGGGACATGAGGCTATGAGCAGAGATTACATAACAAGAATGAAATCCTTGGATCATGTAGTCTTATAGCTGCAAGGGACCTTAACTGTCTTCAAGATCAACCTCTCATCCCTGTGGATCTGGGGAAAGAGGCCATGTTGGAGTAGAGTCTTGGCCTCATAGGGGCAGCAATTTATGAAGCATTAATGGGTGGCATCCTATTAATGGAAGTGACTGGGATTGGGTTCCTCCAGAAGCCTTCAACCTACAAATAGACTACTATTAATTCAAAGTGAAAAGAAAAGCCAACGTAGGAGATAGAAGATTTTGGATAGAGGAAGTCCCACATTATCTTAACCATCAAACCAGATGTTAAGTGTCCTCTGGGCTCACCAGAATGGCTCCTGGAAGTAATGCATCTTGCATACTGACAGGTGTTTCACCTATCAGAAAGTTCTGTGTCAGACACCAACAAGATTTACCCCTTGAGCTATAAAATTTTCCATTTCTTCCTGGTGCTAAATACTAATTTTTAAACAAATACATGAAATGAAGGTCAAGGATAGGAGAGGTTGAAGAATGGAATTAAGGTTGAGAGAGTTACACAGGACTGAGAAGGGCACTGGAAGGTATTCTTGGCTATGGTAAAGCAGAATTGGGTGCTGATACCTGAAGCCAGAGGCATAGGAAGGAATTGCCAGGTGTAGAAAACAGATATGGGGGCACCTGGGTGACTCAGTCAGTTAAGCGTTTGGCTTTGGCTCAGATCATGATCTCATGTTTTGGTTCGTGGGTTCAAGCCCTGCCTCGGGCTCTGTGCTGACAGCTAGCTCAGAACCTGGAGCCTGCTTCAGTTTCTGTGTGTGTCTCTCTCTCTGACCCTCCCCTGCTCATGCTGTCTCTCTCTGTCTCTCAAAAATAAATTTAAAAAACATTAAAAAAATTAAAAAAAAAAAGAAAAGAAAACAGATATGGGAGAGTGTTGTGGACAAACTGTACCCTCTTAACAATCATGTATTTCTGATCCCTTGTCTGTGATGGTCTGCTACTTTCTGAGAAGCAGAGGAGGATTGAAAGTAAAGGACCCTGAATCACTATAGCAATGTAGTTCTTTTGGGAAGTAGCCTATAATAATTTTTCTAGAGCTGCTTAAACAAAATTCAGAGGCTAGAAGTCCAAAACCAAGGCATTAGCAGGATTGGTACCTTTTAAGGTCTGTGAGGGAGAATTTTTTTCATGCCTTTCCTAGCTTCTAGTGGCCTCAGGCATTCCTTGGCTTGCAGATGGTATTCTCCCTGGACTTAACATTTCCTCATTCTGTATACGTCTGTCTCCATGTCCAAGTTTCCCCTTTTAAAAGGACACAGTCATATTGGATTATGGCCCACCCTATAATGACCTTATCTTAATTTGATCATCTGCAAAGACCTGTGATTTCTAAATAAGGTCACATCCACAGTTACTAGGGGTTAGGACTTCAATACCTTTTGGGAGGAACACAGTTCAAACCATAACATAACCCATGCTCTGCTCCCATCTTCTGGTTAGCATGAGGCCTACAGAAACTTTCCTTGGTTACTGTATTTCTTTTTTCTTTTTTTTTTCTTGCTTTTATTTTAGTTTATTAAGTTTTTTTCCCATAATATTTTATTGTCAAATTGTTTTCCATAAAACACCCAGTGCTCTTCCCCTTAAGTGCCCTCCACCATCACCACCACCTCTTTTCCCCCCTCCCCCTTCCCCTTCAACCCTCAGTTCATTCTCAGCATTCAATAGTCTCTCAAGTTTTGCATCCCTCTCTCTCCCCAACTCTCTCTCCCTCCTCCGCTCCCCCTGGTTCTCCATTAGGTCTCTCCTGTTTTCCTGCTAG
>NC_043705.1:90848670-90877517 GCF_006229205.1 Suricata suricatta
GCAAGAAGGCAAAAAGTAAGGGAGAAAGGAGAAAGGAATATAAGGAGTAAAATTTAAAGGAATTGAGTAAAGAAAAAGGAAAAAAAAGGTAATAATGACAAAGAAATAAGCATGAAACTAGTGAAGAAAAAAAAATTTTGTTATATATTAGAAGAACAAACAACCAAAAAAAAAACAAAACGAAAAAAAAAACGGGAAAGAAAAAAAAAAAAAAAAGCAAGCAGCAGCTCCCCCTGGTGGATAGGCTTGGTTTGATTTGGTAAGTCTTGGAGTCTGTTCTCAGAGGCTCGGCCCCTGCCTGAGGCGAAATGAGCAGCAGGAGGTGAAGTGCGCACCTTCACAGACTCAATTGCGGAGTCCCCACCCCCAGTCAGGATCGCGATTGCAATGGGGGAAAGGAAAAAAACAAAAAGCAAAAAACCGAGTCTCTCTTAGTTTCCGATAGCTTTGCTCAAGCTGCTGTGCACTGCTGGAAATGAGCTGGGAGCTCCTACCGTCTAAGCAGGCGCCCGGGCCTCCACCTGCCACCGACTCTTTGTTGAGGGTCCTATCGGTGTGCGCCCTATTTTTTCCCTGTGGGGACCCGGGATTCGCGTAGTCCATGCAGGGGGCGAGGTGTGCCGTGGAAATGCGGTCCGTGGTCCCGTTCCCAAAACCAAGTTCGAATTGCTCGCGCCTGGCGCAGTCACCGCTCTGGCCGCTTCCCGCTGGGGAGGGCGCCTCCCCAGCGCAGCCGCTTCTCACAGCCGCAGACGCCTCTGATTCCCCGTCGAGATGACTTAGGGGTGGAAGCTATTCCTTCTCTTGAACCACCCCGGTTCGGGATTCTGGCTACCCAGCAGTTATCTATGGAGTGGGTTTCTGTCTCCAAGTGCAGCCAAGCGTTCTATACCTCTTCCCCAGAGACAGTTCTAGGAGCGTGTTCCGACTCTGTCTCTTCCCTTTGTCTCTCGGGCGCTGCGCGCTTGCGCCACATTGGGCTGGGGATCTTACCTCCCCTGCCCGTCCTGGGCTGGCCCGTTTTCGGATCTCCCCCGTTCGCCCCCACTCACTCAGATATCCTTGAGGTTCTATTCCTTCTGGAGTTCGTATTTTCTCCTTCCGCTCTCGCAGATGAACGTAATATCCTTCTCAGTTCGAAAAATGGTGCGGACGGAGTTTACAGAGCTCCCTTCCTCTCCGCCTGGTTACTGTATTTCTTGAGTCTTCAGTTTTCTACCTCTAATTCAGGACTGCATGTTTTCCAGGCACATTCCCTACTGTCTTCTACCTGGAAAAGTGGTGGAGGTCCTGTACCTCTCTGAAAGGCACTCTGTCTAGCAGAGAAAAGCCTCAAGGTCATGTTCCTAGAGCTGTTGACAGGCAGCTGGTACACAGAGAAAATGCAGATCTGGGAGGAACCTCAGTGGTTATGTGGGCCATATTATAGAAAAGTGGAGTGGAACCCAAAAAGTCATTCTTGTTCAGGTGTTTGGCAGAACTGGTTACAAACTCAGTTTCCTCATTTGAAGGGCAATACTCTTTACTTTTGACCAACTCAGTATTGTGTTAGGAATTGTGTCAAAGGAAGTAAAATATTTTACTAGTTTAATAGTTAAAGATGTGCATTATTTCACATTTTTAAGATCTTTGGATAGAGATGCTATTAATAATCAATGGTAAGTCTAATTGTCAGCATTTTCTCTTTATTAGTGGAATACAACAGTAAACACATATTATTTGGGTATCTTAAATCCAATAAAATATAGTTTAAGAAATAACCCTAACATTCATGATGTCTCCCCTCTAGTTAGGAAAATAGTATTTTGTCATTTGATGTCACAATAAGCATTATTAAGACAGACTATAACTGAGAAGTTCATACTATCAACTTTGGCTATAGAAGGCAAAAAAAAAATTTATAAACAATTCAAAATGCATCATGTCCCTAAGCACTCCCTTTTTAAACCCTTCCAATGACTTCTTCTTGCTCTTAGGATGAAGATAAAACTCCGTATGTGACCACGAGACTTGGTATGTCCTGACACTTCCTAAGTTCCTGTCTTGCACCACTCTTCTTTCTGCACTCTCTCCACAGTAGTTCTCTCTTTAAAAAAAAAATTATTTATTATTTTTGTTTGTTTGTTTTAGTCCATCTTATTTCCATGCATTCCCCCCCCCCCCACTCTCCACACAGGAATTTTCCCTTGCCATTTTCTCTTCTTGGAGTGTCTTCCTTCTATCCTTCAACCAGATAACTCTTAATCCCTCTTCTAATTTCTTTAAAAGAGTCGCTTCTTTGGAAAAACTTTCTCTAATTCTCTGACTAAGTCATATTGGTTCCTTATATGCTCTCAAAACAACACATATCATTTTCTTTGTTACTCTTGCCATGGATACATACAATTACATATTAATTTGATCATTTGAGTAAGACTTCTCCTAAGACTTAAAGCTCCTTGGGGATGGATTCTTGTCTGTTTTTCTCATCAGTGTGTCCTAGGACTTAGCATAAAGCCTGGTACATAGATGACGCTAATACATATGTATTGATGAATGGATGATGAATGTGTACATGTTCATAGAAGATATCATGGTAGCTTTGTGATTTGACCTTCATCTTGAAAATGGTGGGCAGTCAACATAGAGAATATTACAATCATTGGGTCACACAAACATGAAGTTAAATCTCAATTCTGCCTTGCATGTAATCATTGAGATCATTAAATTAAATCATATATAAAACACCTGTACAGTGTCTAGAATGCAGATAACACTTAATAAATCACAGCCTTTATTTTTGTTATTACATGTTTATGTCTAAGAAGCTCTTTGGGGGGTAGGGGTCATGCCCAATTTTTGCACATTTGTAGTACGTTCTGCATGCCCGTGTCCATAAACATCCATAACTGAACACATGGCATTATGGTTAAGGAAATGTTTCTGGGGGCAGGTACAGGAATGATTGAATTTGCCTTGTGTCTAGGTCCATGTCTAAATAGTAACTGTAAAAGTTGCCTTTATGTTTCTCAAGAAATTGCTTATGAGTGGTAGGAAATCCTTCAGAATTGTGGGGAACTATCTAATCTCTCTCAGTGTAAATGTTCCTCATGCAGCATGTGTGATTCAGCAGCATTTTCAGGTTTGTCACCAGTACATGGCTTTAAAAGGGAATGGAATCCCTAAATCAAGTCATGGGAAAGGGGCTTATTAATGCCACTGGCTTATGAATTTCCACTGTAGCCACCAGGGCTGTTCATAAGCTCTTGGCTCTTAGCTACTTCATCTGGCTGTCATTTTTGGCTGCAAGTCTCATAATATAAAAAGTTTGACCCAATGAGTTTAAGAATAAATTTCTCTTCTCTCATTAAGCCTAGATTTTGAGAAGTCTTTTAAATCCATTTTTCAACATAGAAACATTTTCATCTATTTTTACCTTTGATCATTGCTTTTAGTTCCATTTTATAACACCATTTGTCTGTGTATTGAATCTCTGTTTTCTTATATCTAATTCTCTCTAAATGTTTTTATAGTTGTGTGTGTGTGTGTGTGTGTATGAATTAACTTTTTACTTTGAGATCATTGTAGAGTCGCATGTGGGTGTAAGAAATAATATATAAAGATCCCATATATCCTTTGCTCAGTTTTCTCCCAGGGTAATATCTTTCAAAAATATAATATAGCATCACAGACAGGATATTGACATTTCTAAAACCTACCAATATCACCTAGATTTCCCCAGTTTTACTTGTACTCATTCGTGTGTGTATGTGTGCATGTGCATACTTAGTTATACGCAATTTTGTTACATGAGAGGTACCCATTTTCCACCTCCACAGTCAGGACACAGAATAGTTCCATCACTACAAAGATCCCTGATGTTGCCTTTTATAATGAAACCCAACCCCTTCTTGCCCCACTCTCACTTTGTTTTTTTCTCTATATGACGTTTATATTTGTCTACCACATTACTGGTTGGATTTTCTGCAGTATCAATCCTCCTCTTCACTGCTTCTAGTATAAATGTTAATTACACAGACATACCCTTTTTCCTCATAGTCCTTTTAAAAAATCTTATTCATATCCCCTGCTTTGTTATTCCCTCTTCTCTTTGTAGCTATTTTCACATGAGCATAAAATTGGGTAGGAGCCTGGGGAGTCATTTAATCCAGGGAGGCAAATTCTTGGAAAATATGCTGACATATACTTCTATACTTCATATACTGCAAGCTTATGGCTTACAGTTCTCCAAGGCAAATACAAGTAATCAATTGGATATGGCGTACAAAAGGAAATCTGTTTGCCATTCATGGTCTTTTCCAATCTTTCATTTCACAAATGAAGAAACTAAGGACAAATATAAGAAAGTCTGTAATAGAGTGTACAGATAAGATTGGGAAGTAGATCCATATCTGAAAATGATGAAATGGAAAACCAATGCCATTTGCATTCTTATAGTTCCAAGTCTTTGCTTGGCCTCAAGGATGTTGTGCATCTAGGCTGGATGTATGGTACTTCTGGATGACAAAGAGCTCTCAGGAAGGATCTGCTGATAAAGCTGTTTTTCAAAAGTGTTCTCTGCCTGAAGAATTTCCTGCCTAAATAAGGCAAAAGAAGGATGGACTATGGATCCCACCTCTAGTTATATTTATGTTGTTTGAGACTTTTCTCCCTACTTCAGCTAGTCAAAGAGTTTTAAAAGCAAGTGGGATTCAACCCAGCTGTATGTTGCTAACAATGTGAAATAGCACTGGTAAGAATGGATGTTGAAGGATAATTTTCAATCTTAAACACAAAGGGTAGGCCCATATATTATAGACCTCACTCCAGAAGAGAGGCAGTATTATTTCCTGGTTAGGACCATACATACAGGGTCCAACTTCTGAGGTTTGAAGCCAAGCTCCAACACCTATTAGCTGGTGACTTTTAACTTACTTTTTTTTTTTTTTTTGCCTCAGCTTCTTCATTTGTAAAAGGAGGATTATAATATCAGTACTTACTTTACAGTGATGTTGAGAAGATTACATAGGTCAACATATACAAAGCACTTGGAAGGGTTCCTGACATATAGTAAGTTATATATACATGTTTGCAATGGTTATTTTCGCCACGTCCAGACTCAATATATGTAATGATCTTATGAAGTATATATTGCTTTTCCCATGAAAGAAATAAAACTGAGGAAGTTACATAATAAATAACAATTTTGAATAAAGAAGAGAAAGCTAATATTTCCAACTTGGAGAAGTCATGGAGTGCTTTAGAAGAATAAGCAAATGAGGGGTGCATGGGTGATTCAGTCAGCTAAATGTCTGTACAACTTCAGCTCAGGTCATGATCTCACAGTTCATGGGTTCAAGCCTCATGTCGGGCTCTGTGCTGACAGCTCAGATTCTGGAGCCTGCTTCAGATTCTGTGTCTCCATCTCTCTCTGCCCCTTCCTCACTCATGCTCTATCTCTGTCTCAGAAACAGATAAACATTAAAAAATAAAAAGAATAAGAATAGGCAGATGAGTACATACAGAAGGAAGGAGACTATTAAAACAGGAATAGATGGAGAAAATAACAAAACGTCATATCCTGGTGTCAGGTTTCCTGGAGGAGGGTACCAGACGCATAAAACCTAGAGCAGCAATGCCATTTCATTCCTTACCTATTTATTGGGCATCAGTTATATATACACCATGATGCAATTATGATGAGGAACATAAGACAATGAAGAAACCAAGCCCCAGCCTCAAATATAAGTCCTATGTGTTCTTCCAGGAGAGAAGAAGTGGAGGTAGAGATTGGTCATTTTCATGCCCTTTTATTATATTATTCTCTAATAAATTTCTCAGCATTGAGCAGGAGAAATTTTCCAGAGAGTTAATACTTTGAGGTCCTTTCCTATTACTGAAAATATAAGAGTTTGTCCTCTAGACGATGGCTTCAGAATAGGGGTTTCAAAGTCAAATCCTACAGGGGCCAAAAGGGACAATAAACCAATGAAGCATTCTGAGTATAAGTGCAGGAGCATCAGAATGTAAAAGTTGGGGTGTAGACCATGGAAACCTTGGGAGCCTATATAAAGGGAATACGTTTTTGAATAGCTTATCGCCAGATCTTTTACATTTTTTAGAGAATCCAGAAATATATACTATAACATGAAAACTCTTTATTTTTAAATACTGCATCAAATATTGTAAACAAAATAGGTGTACCAAACAAAATGTGTTTGAATATCATTTTTTAGCCTTTGGCAACCAGCTGGAGTTTAAACAAGCAATGACGTACAGTGGATGCTGTTGTCTTTCCAGCTCTCTGAGAAAACCCAAAGTTCCTGCTCCAAAGCCTTCTCCCCTAGATACCCTCTACTGTATCCTCTCACACCCACTGGGTCCCCAGACAATAAGCTGGACAACTTAAACCAAGAGTCTTACTGCCAAGGTATTGCTGCTGAGATTTTCAAGTCCTGGTTTAGAGCGAGTCATCTCAGATTCAATTAATGGAGAATTCCTCTGGGTTTGTCACCATTGGTGGAGGGGGGAAATGACTCAAACAGTGGGGAATGCAGTGCCTAATGGGTCCAGCATGTGAGGGCTTTTGAGATTGCTGGGTATGGTGCTCATGGTGCCCAAAGGGAGCACAGAGGAGGGCTAGAGGTTACAACATGCTCTCAGCTAAACTCACTGTTGGCTCTTTTGGACTAAAAAGAATTTGAGATATTTGCATCTGACCTCAAACAATGTAGGTTCAGCATTTCAAGGAGATGTATTATTATAAGCTCTCAGTTTCCTTCCCCAGTCTTATTTCCTTCTGCCTGCCCAAACTGCACTTTGCACCCTGGTATCACCAAACTATTTGCAGTTCTCCCAACTCCCTTTTCTCGCTTCTGTACCTTTGTAAATGCTATTTTGTCGTCTTGGATACCTTTGGCTTTATGTTTATATATCGCCTTTATTTCACTTTGCCTTGTGCATGGACAAGAGTTTCTAGAACTGTATTGAATTGAGATACTACATAGCCCTGAAGAGACCACATTGTGACCTGTCTCAATCCTGTGGGCTGTACTTAAAGCATCATTGACTCAGGCTCGGCCATCCAAGCCCTTCTGAGTTATCTGTGGGCATAATTGGGACGAATGGAGCAGAGAAAGTAGAAATGCATAGATAACTGAAAAACCAGTAGTTTCACCTTACTGCTATCATTTGCTTACATTCAGTAAACATTCACTGAAAAAATACTTTATCAGGCACTGACAAATGGGGATACAGCAGCCAGAAAGATGAATCTGCTCTTCTAAAGCTTATATTATATGTGGTAGGGGAGAAGTGAATCAGTAAATATAAACACTAGAATACCAGATAACATTTAATTCACTGAGAAAATCACAGAGAATAATCTGATAGAGCTAGAATAGTTGGTGTGGGGTTTCAGATAGAGTAGCAGTGTTAGTCTTTCTAGGAAAGCATTTTTTTTTTTTATGCTACATGATGAAGACTCACCAATGGTAAGACATAAGGGAAGTAAGAGCATTCTCATGGAAGAAAGAATGACTGTAAATGCTCAGAGCTTGGAATGAACTTGGTGTGTTCCACAAAGAAAAGGGCAAGAGTGGCTGGAGCTGTATTAGAGAGGGCAAGAAATAATTCTAAAATGTAGTCAGGTGCCAGAGGATGAACAGTCCTGTGAACTATTGTGAGTGTGGTAGCAAACAGTAGAGGGCTTTATGCCACTGTCTCTCATATTATGACTTTCCTTCAGTTGGTATGGATTGCCTCATGACAGGAGGAGAGACAATAGTACAGAATAACTGAGGCTGAGATTCAGCACTGAATGACCATTTACTTATGGACCCAATTTTAGACCAAAAGGCCTTTTATTGTTAGTATGGAGAAAAAGGCCTTGGCAGTGATATTAGGAACTTGTGGACTCAATGAGGTGCAGTATTGTTGAAATGATTGGATATGGACAATGTCCTTTCTGATGCATACAGGTATCTTTGTGGGCCTATATTCCTCCTTTGCATATAAAATCTAGTAGTACGCGGGGCGCCTGAGTGGCTCAGTCAGTTAAGTAGCCGACTTCAGCTCAGGTTATGATCTCACAGTTTGTGGGTTCGAGCCCTGCATCAGGCTCTGTGCTGACAGCTCAGAGCCTGGAGCCTCCTTCAGATTCTGTGTCTCCCTCTCTCTTTGACCCTCCCCCACTCACATTCTATGTTTCTCTCTCTCAAAAATAAATAAAAATGTTTAAAAATAAAATAAAATAAAATCTAGTAGTACACTGGTTTCTAAACTTTAACATACATATGAAACACTCACAGATCATGTTAAATTGCAGGTTTTGATTTGATAGGCTTGGGGTGCTGCATTCCCCCCTTTTAGCTCTTTAATGAGTAAGTTTATTATTGTCTTTATCTGAAAAATCTTTATAGAAAACTGTGGTTTGGTTTATTAGCTCTCAGCAGCCCACTCCCAAGCTCTAAGGAAGCTTGCCTTCTGAACTACCCAAGCTTTCTTCTGGGCAAGAGACATTTGAGGGGACAGTTTCACCTCTTCTTTTTAACTTATTTCTTAGACTTCTTATAGACTGGATTCTCTCATAGAGTAGTATGAGCTTTCTTAAACATCTTCTCCACCATGTATGGAGTTACATTGTTCTTTTTTGTAATGAGAGAATTGTTTCTTGTAACCATCTTTATCTTCTTCCTTTAGGTAATGCATATAATCTGCAACTTTCTGACCCAGAATGTGCTTCCAATGTACTTTTGCATTGAATTCCTTGCTTTCTGAATCAGAACCAGGAAATTATTTGGTACTGTGAGGGATAGACAAGCCTCCATTCACAGCTCCCTTGAGGGCTCTATAAACTTTATTTCCAGTAGTATTTCTGGCAAGCCCTGCATCCAAATAGCAGGTGAAGGCACCAGATTGACCAACAGTGCTTTCTACATTGTATTCATCTCCAGTCACCTCTATTTGGCCTTCATAGATGTTGTCCATACCAAACCTGGTGAGAAGACTGCAGGCCAGCAGCAGGCCAGTACAATATGCTGCAACATAATTTGTCAGGCTAACCTTCACACTTTGGGAGCTCAAGAGCAAAGCTACACAAACTATCATATCTCCTTCTGTACAGGCATATGCAGTCTGACAAATGATATATCCATTGGTTATATGAACTATCATCCTGTATTTAGGTGTGTTATACTTATTTTTATTCTAAATTATCAAGTGTTTTCAAGCATAGTAATCATTTTACCCTCTTGTTTTCTAAATTTCACTTGGTATCTCTTGAAATAAGCCTTCTTCTTGACGATGTTTAACAAACCCCATCATATGGAACAAACCAGCCAGTGTCCATGGCTCACCACAGACCAGCTGGGGTGCTGCATTTTCAATAATCTCCCAGGTGATGCTGAGGTGTCATGTCATCAGATCATGCAGTATGAGGACTACATATTGAGAATCCCCTTTGACCAGGATGCAATCAGATTCCTTTACCTGTTTTCAGTTTATCTGTTCAGATTCAATATACTTGGTTCCAGGGCTGGAGTGATCTTGTATAAAGGGAGATAGAAGAAGAAATGGGATATTATACAATTTGACATCATATATAGGCCCATGGGATCCTGAATTAAGTAGTGAGGCCAGATGGACCATGTCAAATCAAAGTCCTATCCATGTTAAATGGTCATTCTAGATGCCTTCCTAAAGCACCAGGGCCATTTGTTACAGAATCTCCTAGAAGACAGAAGGCAATTTGAAACAAAACCTGAGCCCTGAGCATCCAGGACTGGACAGTGGGGTTAGCTGACCATGACCGAATGGCACCCCACTTCTCTTTCCTAGAAACACCAGGCTCCCCTAGCCTGTTCCTTGAAGGAAAGCTCTCTTTGCATTGCTTCAAAGTCTTGAACAGGATATTAGCCACTTCCTTCTCTATAATTCATCCTTCCACTTTGCCATCTGGAATATTTATCTTTTACAAGTGCCTAAGTTGTTAGAGTTTGAGGCATTTGAATCTTAAATTTGGTAATTTATTGTTTTTAATGCTTTCTTCCCCAAATTCAGATTATGTGTTTTGAAACAGAATCCAGCCAGGATTTCTGTTTCCTAGTTAGACATCTGGGTTAGTGTGCCCTTTCCAGGTCTTCTCTGGGTTTATTTTTCAGCTTCCCACTAGTGACTATCAAGGGTTTCTTCAGTTCACTCCTCCCACTGCATGCATTAGTTTTTTGCATCTCATCATTGCCTTGAATGCCTTGGACAAAGCCCTTGTGATGGAACAAAGACAGAGTTACTGGGGACCAGTAGGCTAATAATTTCAATTGCAACACAAAGCTCTTGGTGTGCCTAAAGCATCTTCCTACTGATACTCAAAATCCTACCTTTAAAAATCCTTTGGGTTATGGGTCATATAAATAGTAGGTAGAAATAAGTACAAGGTAAACAATGAGACTTGGGAAGAAAGGGACCTCACAATTGTTGAATATTTATTGTGTGTCAAATGCTGAACTGATAGAATAAGTAAAATAATTCCTACTCTGCAGATGAAGAAACCAAGACTCCACATAATTCTCCCAAGGAATTCTGATTACAGAGTGATGGGGTCAAGACATGAATAAGACCTAACTCAAAGCCCATGTGTTTGTCATCAGGTTAGTATTGAAGAGTTAGTTGAGGGGCAGGACACAAGGCAGAGGATGTAAACCAGATTCTGGGGTCTAGTTAAGGTTGGAATTGAGCACAATCAAGCCAGGAGGCAAAATGGGCACAGAATTTCCAGAACAAGGTACCAGCTACTAGATATAAACTTCATATTGAACTAACCTTGGCATTATTTCAAGATTTTATGAGCTTCTTATTTATGGCAAGAATTGTACTTCCAGTTTGGTTAGCTTGAAGCTTGTAAGTAAAAGTGAATTGGCAGTAATCTGCTTTATGGAAATTTTGAGTAGGAGTGGGACAAGATTAGTTGATCCCTGGAATTTTTTCCATGATTCTCTTTGAAGAGGTGCTTTTAGGTAACAATAACTCGGTGGTTCTCAACCCATGGAAGCTTTAGTCCAACACTTGGGCCCTATCCAAGACCAACTGCTGGGTTTCTAGCTGTGGGACCCTGGCATTTTTGCTCTCTGAAGATATCCAGGACTAATGAGAAGCCAGGGTTAAAACCACAGTCCCAGGATAAATGAGTTTGCTATTTTTCCTTGCTCTGAAAAGGACGAGTCTAAAACACAAGCACACTTCTAGGAGGCAGAAGAGAATAGGGAAAGTTTTCTGGTGCTGAACGCTAGAAAACTGAACTTCTGTAATTTAGAAGGAGAAAAAGGCAAATTTTAACCATTTTACAATTTTGTCAAAAGACCAACTACCCAGAAATTTCCTTCATCTTGTGTTTTGATGAGTCCAGCTTTCAATGTTTAAACTTCATGGAGTCAAAGTCAGGAGTAGGTTTAGTTCTGACACCCACCTGAAAAGCTCAGTTTTAAAATTCCTTATGCCACATACAGGGTCTCCTATTTGTCTAAAGTACTTACAGCTAGGGGAAAGCTGCTTCATTGATTTTTAGACCCAGAAAATCTAAGAGCCACAGTGGTTATTTGTCCTGACCAAGGTTGCTTATTAAGTCATCAGGGAGCCAGAGCTAAATCTCTGCCCTCCTAAAGATGTCTTCCTTAAGCGGAGTACCATTTTAGATGCTCCCAGAGGGGCACCTGGGTGGCTCAGTCATTTAAGCATCCAACTTTTGATTTCGGCTCAGGTCATGATCTCATAGTCATGAAATCTAGACCTGTGTTGGACTTCATGCTGGGCATGGAGCCTGCTTGAAACTCTCTCTCTCCCTCTGCTTCTCTTTCTTTCTCTCTCTCTCAATAAAAAAAAAATACAAAGATTCTTCTGGAATGTGATGAGAAATACAATCATTTCTACAAAATTAATAGGGGATGCTGAGGGAAACAGTCTGTGTGCCCAGCTAAATCCAGCCTCGTAACAGTGGCCTGAGGATCCATGGGGCATCATGGTTACAGTTACACCTTTTTAGCAAGTCTCTATCTTTTTGGAATAGCTATAAGACCCCAAGATGAACTATGTCCCACTAAATCAGAAATGAGCTGTAGAAGCAAGATGATCCCAGCTAGTATTTACTTTCTCTTGATTTGTCCTGAGTCTATTTCTGGGGATTTATTATGACCCAGAAGAAAATAAATGAACCAGATTCATGATATCTAAATGAGCTTTTTACCTAAGAAAATGTATGACCAAGGGAGAAAACATAAAAATCCCATAGAGTTGAAGTAGACTTTTATAGATCATCTAAGTCAGTGTATCCGCCGGGATTGGGCAAGAAATGAAAATGTTTTCCCCATCTCACATGAGTTCATCTTATTGGTAGGAGGTAATCCAAATGCAAAACCCTAGCTGCAGGAAGTCTGAGAAATACATTTTTTGTCCCTAACCACTCTAAATAGAAGGATGGTAAAAGGAAGTTTTAGAGAACCAATCCAAGTATTGGGCAAAAACATCAGTTTTCAAGCAATAAACCATAGAATATTGAGATGTAGCTACATGTTACTTTTTTAAAAAAGAGATTTTGTTCTCAAATGAATTTGAGCTATGTGTGGCAAAACAAAGTTGAATATGATTCTTTACTGAAATATGTCTCAGGGTCTTTAAATTTTTTTTAATGTTTTATTTATTTTTGATACAGAGAGAGACAGAGCATGAGAGGGGGAGGGGCAGAGAGAGAAGGAGACACAGAACTGGAAGCAGGCTCCAGCCCAGAGCCTGATACGGGACTTGAACCCATGAACGTGAGATCTGACCTGAGCCGAAGCCGGAGGCTTAACCGACTGAGCCACCCAGGCGCCCCTGTCTCAGGGTCTTTAATATCCACTCACACAGCCCAGGTCTTCATATTTTGGGAAACATGAATTAGATAAACAATGGCTTATCTAAGCCCATTTTGCAGATGAGGAAACTGGAGTCCAGAGATATTAAATAATATCCCTGAAATTGAAAAGCAGTGGTTGGCAAAGCCTGGGCAGAATCTATGCCTCTTAACCAGCCAAGAGTGTTCTTTCTGCTAGAAGAGAATGAGAAGGAGGTTAAGGGTGGCAGGCAGGCTAGAAAGAAGAAAGAGGAAACTGATGGGAAGGTGAGAAGGGCTAGAAATCTAGAGGAAGGCTATGCATCAATGTCTCCCCCAGTTACTGAGTAAAAAGTACAAACACTCTGCATGTGTCCTGACCCAGATGCAGAATGAATTCATTAAAGAAGGTCAGAGCCCTGAACCGACATCTCATCCCTTCCCATATGTGCCTGGAATATGTTGATGCTTTGGCCTCGATTAGTAACAGGGAAAACTGGTTCTGTGGAACATGGCATCTTTATAAATAGAACCAGAGGCCAGTGGTTTCTAAACAGTCAGGAGACACTCTGTCTTCTGGTGTCAGCTATTTATTTGTATTTCTGTTTCATAAAATGCACCTTCTTTGGTTCTAGGCTTTGCCCCATTATATGTCTGCTCTCCTACCCCAGATGTGCTACCCAGATTCCTGGCCTCTTGAGTCAAACTCCGGGAACAGGGCCAGTGGGCACTTTCTCCTCTGGTCCCTGCCAAGGTTGTCACTGTGGTGAGGATGTTTGCGTTTGATAGTAATCCCTCCTTTAGATGGTGCACTTAGGGGAAAGAAGAAAAAGGAAAATCTCTCTCTCAGCTGCTATGCCTCAGTGGTCACATCTCTTTCTTTCAACCAATGTGCACACTTGTTAATTCTTTTTAACAAAACTTTAGGTGGGTCAGTTCTCTGGTTTGTCACTCACAAGAAGTAGATAGTAATTCTGAAATGAGGCTGGGCAATCTGGTGATTTTATAGTGCAGTCTCTCCTCTACTCATGTCTTCCTTCCTTCCTTCCTTCCTTCCTTCCTTCCTTCCTTCCTTCCTTCCTTCCTTCCTTCCTTCCTTCCTTCCTTTCTTTCTTTCTTTCCTTCTTTCTTTCTTTCTTTCTTTCTTTCTTTCTTTCTTTCTTTCTTTCTTTCTTTCTTTCTTTCTTTCTTTCTTTCTTTCTTTCTTTCTTTCTTTCTTCAGCAGTCTTTTCTTCAGGTAATAGACACAAACCTAGCCTCAATCAGCAAGGGGGAAAAAGGATTTAGGGTTCTCCAGTGATATAGCACTTCCTTTTCTGATAGACTTGATTTTACATGAACCATTCTGGAAATGGGCAACTCAGTACTCTGTGAAGCAACTTATACTGTAGATAGCTATGTATCTCCATTTAGTCAATACATATTTTGCCATAAGTGATAAAAGAGCCAATTAAAACTGGCTTAAACCACACATAGCCCCCAGAAAAGGTAATTTAATGATCACCCAAAGAACAGTTAAGGAATAGACCTACTTCTTGTAGTGCTGGATCCAGGAGCTAAAACAGTGTTACAGGATCCAGTTTCTCTCTTTCCACCTCTCAGTCCTGCTTCCTATATGGACCTCACCCTCAGCAGACTTCTCTTAACCAAGATACCCCAGATGCCCCAGACTGAGAAAGAGAAGTTCTATCCTCTGACTGCTCAAGCAGGTCTGAGTTAAGTCTCACTGTACCAAATTCAACAATGTCCAGTCTCCTGAACCAGTCACTAGGCAGGGCTGTTCATTATTTGATTGCCACGGTTAGCGTCATGGGCCCAATTCTGGAGCCAGGGGTGAGGTGCTATTACCAGGAAGGAAGGCAATAGTTGCTTATCAGGAGGAAATACTCTCAGTTACACTCTGTTTATTCATCATTCATTCATTCATTCATTCATTTTGCAGAACTAAATTGAGGGCTTGTTTTGTGCTGGAAACTAGGGATAAAATCCTCACTAACTACTCCTTATTTGTCATGATGCAGCTGGAGAATCATCAATTATATGAGGAATTCCTTAACTGTCACCCTTTCTGATGCTCCTTTTTTTCTCAGTAAATGCCTCCACTATAGCACACACCATTCAGAACTATATTGATGTCTCCTCATCTTTCTCCCTAATTTACGTGGGCTCCTGGAGGATAGGCATTGCATCTTATTCATCTTGGACTTCCCAGATACCAACAGCAGGCACAAAGCACTCAATAAACCTTTGATGAATACATATCTGAGTGTTGAGTTATTTGTTTAATCACGAACTAATACATATGGTCCCAGTACTTGGGGATTTTGCAAACTCTCAGGGGAAAATAAATCCATACATAACTAACCAGAACACAGTGTGATCAGTGAGACAATAGCTATATGAGCAAAGGGCTGGGAAGCACAATGGAAGACAGAATGGAATTATTGAAAATTTTTAAGGTATCCTTTGGTATTACAAATTTAAATCTATCTCCT
This sequence comes from Suricata suricatta, assembly GCF_006229205.1. Taxonomy (NCBI): domain Eukaryota; kingdom Metazoa; phylum Chordata; class Mammalia; order Carnivora; family Herpestidae; genus Suricata; species Suricata suricatta. The sequence goes on from NC_043705.1 coordinate 90,864,004, forward strand.
ATAATGTCTCCCTGCATTTTCTTAGTTCTTCATTCTTGAATAGCTCCAAAAATGTCTACTTATTTTTCTAGCACCTGGGACAATTCCTGACAACACATAAGGCACGTAATGAATATTTCTGGAAGAATTAATTGCATCTTTTCAGTTACATAACAATATCAGTTGTGTGAAGGTAGATATCTTATCCTACTCTTGGATATTCTCTGATAATGGCTATATCATTCATTGTAAGCAAAATTACTTTCTTTTTGGTAATCCCCTGTGTTGGTATGTCTGCAACCCCAAAGTCAAACTGAAACTTGGTTGTTTGAAACCTGAATTACATTTTTTTTTAGGTAAAATATGGTCAGTGGTGCTTTCTTTACAAGCTAGTACACATTAGCTGATTTGGTGGATATTGGTACTTGTCTGGGACTCAGGAGTCAGAAACCTCTAAATAGTCTAAACCCTCATTTGAAATGTGAGTTGGGTTTTGAGCAGAACTGTGTCAAATCAGTCTTGGCCTCCCTTACTTGATGGTATTCCTCTTCCTTCCTTCCTCTACTGTCCTATTCGTCCATCTGCTACACTAGGGCTTCCATAGCTATGGTGGCCTTAAAAATGCACCACTCATAATCTTGCTGTATCATAGGGATCATAATTAATAAGTAGCCCTAGATGCTGTGTTCCAAATCCATACCATCTGCGCTAAGCTCTGCTTCCCTTGGGCTGCTCTCAGCCAGTGATTGAGCACAAGAGGGGTACTAGGGAAGGCCTATACCTGTGAGATGCTAGATAAGTGGGTTCTAGGACTCTCCATCAGCCTAGCCAAAAATTTCCTAGTGCTGTGCTACAGTCTAAGACTGCCAGCCCAACTGTCTGTCCTTCTTTCCCTTTTGCCTGCCCTGTACTATGGTCTGACAGCTCTCCTTGCCTTCTCCAACTTTACTTCTATTTCTCTCGCAGACATTTTCCAGTAGATCTTTTGCATGTCTAAGCCCATCTTGGCTTCTGCTTCTTGCAGGATGAGGTGTAACACATTTGTCACCTTGAGACTAAAGGCAGGAATCATGCAGCAGGGAGACTTCTTCAACCCCAACAACTAATGAGCATTTCCTTGCTTGGAGCACAGAAGAGAGTGGTTGGCCAGTGCATCAAGGAAGTATTAATTTGAACAAGAGGGGTTGGGTCTACTAGTGGAGCTGGAGAAGATATGAGACACTCTTACAGATGCAGTTAGCACCCAATCTTCCTCAAAGCCCTAAGGTCAAATACATGGTTTGTTCTTCCCCATTTCCTGACTTATATTTCAGACTGTTTTTTGTTTTTACCTTTTTAAAGTTACTTTGAAGATGCACTTTGATCTGATTTAGATGGAAATAAATAGGAGTAGAAAGAAAAGGTTTTCAGCGCAATTTTTCTGCCCCTTCATCTTCCAGCACTATGTATGCATCCAGGTCAGACTGAGACGTTGGACATGTCAGGTGAGTAACTTTGGTCCTTTTTACACAATTTTGTCTGTTCTTTACATGTCTATTCAACATTTACTAGGAATGGTAAAAATAATAAAAGTAAATGCCTTATATGTTCGAGATAAAGGTATATTTTCCATGTACATATTACATGTGATTTTCTGAACTAGACAGTTGCTTGAGAGGCATATTAAGCTCATTAAATGTAGACATTCTAATAAATCATCCCCAGGAAAGAGCACATATAGCATCATGAGTTTTTCAGTTTCGGAATTTAAGCAGGCTGGACTGTTTGTTACAGGGAACTCTCAGAGGGCCAATCTCAAAGTTAATGGTGAGACCTTGTACACACCAGGTAAATTTCATGCACTTGCCATAAAAAAAAATATCAGCAGAGAGGCTGGCGGCAATAGAGAGTGTTTAATTGTAGCCAAATCCATGTATTTCTTATAAGTTTTGTCTGCAGTCATGTATGGAGACATGAGTTAACTGGATTCCTACTCTAGTTTTATTCCAGTAACATTTCAGTTGCCCCTATTGACTGGTGCTCTGGACAGCTGCCCGGTGGCTCACCCATGAATCTGGCCTGTATCATCCTAAGCCTGGTGTACAGAATGAACTCAGCCTGAAATACCATATCATTTCTATGAAATGTTCCCTGGAGAGACTGAGTGCCATCTGGGCAGAGGAAGACTGGGGAGGGGTGGAGATAGAGGAAGGGAATGTGGTTTTGGTCATGTACCTGGAAGGGTAAAGTACAGCTGTGGTAGAAATTCACAGGTTTTTCTCCCCATTTGAGAGGGAAAGTCTTCAGAGAAATAAGAGAGGGGGCAGTTTTCAGTTTTGCCATTCTTACCACACTCAGAACTTTTGGCAAAGTATGGAGACTTTTTTGGAGTCCTCACAACTGGTGGGTAAGTGCTACTGGCATGTAGTGGGTAGAGGCCAGAGATGCTACTAAACAATCCTATAATGTTATGGAACAGTCGCACAACAAAGAATTTTCTGTTCCAAAATGTGAGTAGTGCTGAGCTTGAGAACGCTTGCTAGACCCAGGATTAGCTCTAGTCCCAGGCTAGGATAACTTATGGGGGTTTTCTTTCCTTTCTATGGTAAAAGGTTTTTGCAAGGTTCACATCTTCCTTTGCTTCAACTTTGGCTTTCCTTCTTCTCATATGAATCCTGCAGCCTCTAGAGTCTGTTCCAGACCCTCACCCATTACTTATGGAGAACATGCATGGGCAGAAGCTGGGAGGGAGGGGAAGGCAGAGAGCTTTGATCTCAGGTACTCCCTATCTTCACTGGCTGGGCCTCTCATTTGTACCCTGAGGCATTCACAGGAAGGAAAGGCCTTATAGACTAACAAGGAGACTGGGCTCAAGAATTAGTGGGGTCCAGGTTCGTGCAGAGGAGGGAAAGCTTCCAGGAAAGAGACTCCTTATTAACAGTTATGTGGGAGAGGGGATGTGTGTGATATGCTTATGTTCCATTTGTCTAAAAATATTGTTTCCATGAAGTCAGAAACATAACCCAGTATTCTGACTATCCATAAATGCATAACAAATCACCTATAAATTAGCAACTTAAAGTACTTTATTAGTATCTCTCACAGTTCTTGAGTTGGCTGGGCTCACCCAGGTGGTTCCTGCTTGGACAACTTACATTCGGTCATAGTCAGATGGTGGTCAAAGGCTATAGTCATCTGAAGGCTCGACTGGCATGGGTGTCCAAGACAGCTCACTCGTATGGGTGCATTTATTGTTGGCTTTTGGCTTAGAACTCAACTGAAGTTGCACCTGGAACATCTACATGTGGCTTTTCCATGTGGCTTGGGCTTCTTACAGCAGAGAGCTGGCTTCTAAGAGGGACCATATGGAAAAGCAAGCTGCAAATCTTTTTGTGACCTAGCCTCAGAAATCCCAGATTTGAGATGGTTAAAATAAAATCACTGAGGCCAGCTCAGATTCATGAAGAGAGAAATTAGACAACTTCATGTGAATAGCGTACATGTGAATGTATACACTGGGATTGATTGTTGCCATCTTTGACTGTTTACCACCTCCTATTCTTTGATGCCTCAAACTCTCCCTCCCAACTCCAATGCCCCAAACAAGAGGACCTGGCATTATGCTGTGCCAACTAGGTGAGAGCCAGTATGGAGTAGTGGCTAAGATCATAGATGTTTAGAAGCAGGGAGACCTGGGTTTGAGTATGTGATTTTCTACTTAACATCTGTGGATCTTGGGTGATTTGTCTAACCTGTCTGAGTCTCATTTGGCTCATTTTTTAAAAGGGTGTTAATATATATGTACCTCCCTTCTTTGTACCTGGTTGGAGGCTGAGAAGGATGTTGGTCTCAAAGGATTCCTTTGGCTTTCTGGCTTCTGTTTAGGTTCAGCGAATGAAGGATCCAGCAGGAGACTGGAGAACCTAAGGCAGGAGGGCTTGAAATATTTAATCCCACTGGAATGCTGCAGTTCTGTCATTATCTGTGACATTTCATGACCACAGCTTCTGCAGAGCAGCTCACTTTCCTGGCTCCAGCTCTCACTGTTCCTCCCCTTGTCCCTTCAGGCCTAGAGGTAAAAACAGCTTCTCAGTGTTGCTTTTCTTAGGTGCCTCAACATCCTTCCTCTGCTCCTTTAACTTCTCCCATTCCAATAAAAAGAATTCCTTTTGTAAACTATCCCAACATTTAACCTCAAGTATTATTCAAGGAAACCAGCAGTTTCCTTCTGAGGCTTTAAGGGCCACATCCACCGATGACTTCCTATTGGTCTCAGGGTGGAGCTCAAGCTCGTCTTCACAAGGCACCCACAGCCCTGACAGACCTAGAGTGTGTCTGCCTCTACAGCCCCACTGTGCTCTTTGTCCCCGTCTTTGTATCTGGCGCCCGACCCTAACTCAGTTCTTAAAATGTTCATTCCCACCTCTCAGCCTTTGAATGTGCCTTTATGTCTTCCTGGAAGTCCTATCCTCATTATTCCTCTTCCCTTGCAGAATTAACTACTTATCCTCAGCTTAAATGTTGCATTCTTACAAAAATCTCCATAAATTGCTAGATTGGGCATTCTATTATTTTTTCACATTTCCTTCATACTTGTATCACAATTGTTGCATTTGTTTGATCCGTTTATCTCTCCTTCTAGACTATAAGAGGGAAGGAATTGAACTCACAGAAACAGAAAGTAGAAAAGTAGTTGCCAGGGGCTGGGAAGTGGAAGAAATAGGGAGAGCTGGTAAAAGGCTACATATTTCAGCTATAAGATGAATAAAGTCTGAAGATCTAATGTACAACATGGTTACCTTATTTGATAACATTATATTGTAGAGTTGAAGTTTGCTAAGAAGGTAGAACCTGAATGTTCTTACTAAAAAAAAAAAAAGAAAGGATAAATATGTGAGGTGATGGATGTATTAACTAACTCACTTGGGGGAATCCTTTAACAATGTGTGTGTGTATCAAATCATCACACTGTACACTTTAAATATCTTATGATTTTATTTATCAGTTATACCTCAGTCAAGCTTGGTGGGGGGTGGGGCGACAGAGGCAAGGAGCAGGCATCACATCAATTTTGGCTCACTTTTATATCCTCAACATGTAGCATGGTACCCTAGTACATTGCAGAGATTTGTAATCAATATGTATAATCCAAAATCTCAAGTCTTATCACTGAAGATTAGAAAAAAATGAGTTGGTGCTTTCAAGGTCATTTTAAGAAATTAGACACTGTGTTGAGGACTTGAGTCACCAGATTGCATATAACTTAAATTGCCCCTCTGCACCTTCAATTCCTTTTGGATATTTTTAGAAACCATGTGTCCAAACAAAGCTCTGCAAGGAAAATTTATACCCCTACCACCACCACGTGTGTGGTATGCAGCAGAGCAGAAAAACAATCAGAAATGTACTTGATGAAGAAGAAAAGAGCAGAATGTGAGTCCCTAGGCAAAGCATCTTGGAGAAGCCAGCCCAACAGCTGCTTGCATTAAAAATGATTGCTTTATATTTATGGCGGATAGGCAACAATAAGCAGTTTATAGCCTATAATCTAACACAAATGACTTGAGAAAATAGTCTTAATAGATAGTTTAGTTGAGTGTCCCATGGCGTAAGGAAGCCCAGCAGGGAACACTCAGAATTGGCTTTCATTGATCTGACAAATCCTCACCAACTGGCTGCATGTTAAACCATTTCTCTGCACAATTTTATATTTTCCCACTTAAGGAAACTCTACAGAAGACCTATCAAACTCCGGGGGCACAGACTCTACTAGATAATCAGCCTCCAGAGTTCCCACTGGCTTCTTAGAAACCAAACCCACCTCCCTGGGCTGTATCAAACCAGGGAAAATGAAGCGTGACCTTGTAAAATATCAGTCCCTGGCTATTTTCCCCCCTAATTGTGGGGATGTTATCACGGCAGAAGAAAAATATCATTTTCCGTACTCCATTCTGGAAAACGATATCCATCTGTGGGAATGCTGAGCAGGCATGATTGCTGTGGACAGGCATGGTATCAGACTGACAGGCTAAGTGGGAGTTTGGTTTCCATAAGGGGTCAGCTGAAAGAAAGGAAGTCAGTTCTGGGGGAATTCGAGTTCTCAGTGCCCTTTCTTCTGGTCCTCTGACCAGTGCCTTGGGCCTCCTTGCTGTTCAGTGATGCCCACGTGAGTTTAGAACACTATCTTATATCATTGGTTCCTACATCGGACACATGTATTCCCAACTGGACTGCACGCTCCTTAAGGTTAGGTGTGCCTCAGACCTCTTTGTCTCTCCTGGACCTCATTAAGACAATCCTTTCTACTAGAAGGCATCTACTTTCTGCTGGAAAATAGTAGTTACATCTACGAGAAAGAATGTAGCCTCCTACTTTTAACCACAGGTAATATTTTGTATTGCACCAATCTGATCTGACCTATATTCCCATCTCTCTTTCCCTTTAATAGTTAGGAATTTAAGATCCAGTGCTAGGCAATTAGGGGCCAGCGTTCCAGCTTTCTCACAGTGGTGTTGTCTGTGGGGAGTTATTTAACCTCTCAGAGCTTCAGTATTCTTACATGTAAAATGTGGATAAAAATGATACTTATCTCACAGCGATGTTATAAAGACTGAACATGATGTGTACAGTGTGTTAATGTCATTTGTACAGTGCATGCACATAGTTAGCACTCAGTCAATGTTAGCTTCTTGCTGTAGTCTGAATGCTTATGTACCTCTAAAATTCAGTTGGTGAAATCCTAGTGGCTAGTGTGATGGTATTAGGAGTTAGGACCTTTGGGAGGTGATAGGGTCTTAAGGGTAAAGCCTTCATGAATGGGGTTAATACTGTTATAAAAGAGACTCCACAGAGCTCCCTTGCCCCTCCAATGTGTGAGAACACAGGGAGAATGTGATAGCTATGAACCAGGAAGAAGAGAGACCTCACAAGAGTGTGACCATGCAAGTGCTTTGCTCTTGGGCTTCCCAGCCTCCAAAACTGTGGGAAGTAAATTTTCTGTTTATAATCTGCCCATTCTGTATTATTTTGTTATAGCAGCCCAATGAACTGAGACAGTTTTTCTCTCTCTTTCCTTCTTTTTCTATTTTTTATGAGGGCAATCTCATATTGGCCTAAAAATACTTACAGAATGTTTTAAAAAAAAGTACATGTTTTCTACTGGAGATGATTGTCCTAATGAGGTCCAAGAAAGAGTTCTGAGACATGGATCTTACCTTGAGGAGCTTGTAGTCCAATTAGTGATAAATGTGTACAATACAGGAAACAACAATATAAGACAGTGAGCTCTGAGTTCACAGCAAAAAGAGCAAATGCTTTGAGAACAGAAAGAATGAGCTCCGCGAGCTTGAGAAATTTTACCAGAGAAGTAGTGTCTTCAAGTTCTCAGAAAAATTAACAGGAGGATAAACACTCTGGATAGAAAAATGACATCAATAAAAATCTTTAGGTAAGAAATAGAATAGTAAGTTCAAAGGATAACAAAGAAACCATATGACTGAATGGTCCTACATATGTTTGGCCAGTAGTGAAATAATATGGCTAGAGAAAGTCTTTGCTCCATTAACCATAGCCCCCCATGGGTATTTTTACACATGAACTTGGACTGTTCAAAGTCACAGGACAAACGTATCTTTTTTTGGAGCGTCAACTTACTTAAAAATTAAATTTCAAATGCATCATGTTTTCATTAAAATAAATCCAGATATAATGTGGAGTAGATTAAAAAATTCACATAGAATTTAGGATAAATAATGAGAATTTATAAGTGCTTTGCATTTTATTTTATTTTTAATATAATTTATTGTCAAATTGGTTTCCATAGAACACCCAGTGTGCTCATTCCAACAAGTGCCCTCCTCCATGCCCAACATCCACTTTCCCCTCTCCCCTGCCCCCATCAACCCTTGGTTTTTTCTCAGTATTTAAGAGTTTCTTATGGTTTGTCTCTCTCCCTCTCTGTAACTTTTTCCCCCCATCCACTTCCCCATGGCCCTCTGTTATGTCTCTCAAGATCCACATATGAGTGAAAACATATAGTATCTGTCTTTCTCTGACTTCTTTTACTTAGCATAATACCCTTCAATTCCATCCATGTTGCTGCAAATGCCCAGATTTCATTATTTCTCATTGCCAAGTAGTATTCCACTGTATATATAAACCACATCTTCTTTATCTGTTCATTAGTTGATGGAAATTTAGGGTCTTTCCATAATTTGGCTATTGTGGAAAGTGCGGCTATAAACATTGGGGTACCTGTGCCCCTATGCATCAGAACTCCCATATCCTAGCAGTGCTATTGCTGGGTCATAGAGTAGTTCTCTTGTTAATTTTTTAAGGAAACTCCACACTGTTTTCAAAAGTGGCTGCACCAGTTTGCATTCCCAGTCAAGAGGATTCCCATTTCTCCATATCCTTGCCAGCATCTATAGTTTCCTTATTTGTTCATTTTAGGCTCTCAGGCTGGCATGAGGTGGTATCTCAGTGTGGTTTTGATTTGTATTTCCCTGATGATGAGTGACTTTGAGCATCTTTCCATGAGTCTGTTGGCCATCTGGATGTCCTCTTTGGAAAAGTGTCTATTCACGTCCTCTGCCCATTTCCTCAGTGGATTATTTGTTTTTTGGGTGTGAAGTTTGGTGAGTTCCTTATAGATTTTGGATACTAGCCCTTTACCTGTTATGTCATTTGCAACTATCTTTTCCCATTCCATTGGTTACCTATTAGTTTTGTTGATTGTTTTCTTTGCAGTCCAGAAGCTTTTTATTTTGAAGAAGTCCCAGGAGTTCATTTTTGCTTTTAATTCCCTTGACTTTGGAGATGTGTCGAGTAATAAATTGCTGTGGCTGAGGTCAAAGAAGTTGTTTCCTGCTTTCTCCTCTAGGGTTTTGATGGTTTCTTGTCTCACATTCAGGTCCTTCATCCATTTTGGGTTTATTTTTGTATATAGTGCAAGAAAGTGGTCTATTTTCATTCTTCTGCATGTTGCTGTCCAGTTCTCCCAGCACCATTTCTTAGAGACTGTCTTTTTTTCCTTTGGATACTCTTTCCTGTTTGTCAAAGATTAGTTGGCCGTACATCTGTGGGTCCAACTCTGGGTTCTCTATTATGTTCCATTGGTCTGTGTGTCTGTTTTGTGTCAATACCATGCTGTCTAGATGATGGCAGCTTTGTAGTAGAGGCAAAAGTCTGGGATTGTGATGCCTCCCATTTTGGTTTTCTTCTTCAATATTACTTTGTATTTTATTTTAATTTTAATGCTTATTATTTTTGGGAGAGAGACAGAGAGACAGAGAGCAAGCAGGGGATGGGGAGAGAGAGAGGGAGACACAAAATCTGAAGTAGGCCCCAGGCTCTGAGCTGTCAGCACAGAGCTAGATGCAGGGCTCAAACTCACAAGCTGGGAGATCATGACCTGAGCCAAATTCAGACACTCAACAGACTGAGCCACCCACATGCCCCCAAAATGCTTTACATTTTAGTAAGTGTCTGAGAACTATGTCACAGATCTTATGGATCTCTTATGGAGTCTTATGGAGACTCTTCATGAGAGTACTTGGTAGTCAAAATTTGCACTTCACAACTAAACTAGTAATAGACATTGGATTGGACAAAAATGGGGTATATTTTGGCAGAGGAAAAAAGAATGGTGACATGTTAGATACCAAATAATTTTTCCTAATTTTGTATACAGAGAGAATGAGGTTTTAAGAGAAGGTAGTTTTTGGGGTGCACAGGTAAGGCTCTCCAACCAAGAGATAGCTCATATGTGGGGAGACTCTAATATAATTTGTTTCTCTGCTTCTGAGATACTGTCTCAAAATCAAACCTTACAAGTTGCAGTCGAAACCTTGTACAATTGTTTTGATAGCTGGTAAATTTTCAATGTGAAATGTAAAGTTTCCCATTCAAGGATCCTAATCTAGACACCATTTATGGTCTGTAAAAGGCATGTAGGAAATATTTCTCTGGCAGCTTGTCAGTTATTGCTGAAATTGTGACATTTTAGATCTCCAGTCTTCTTAGCTCTCATTCTAATAGTGTTAGGTGAAGTGGCTTCTGTAGGTCTAGGGTAACCAGTGCACTCTGAATCCTACTGACAGTCAAGAGTCCTAAAGACATAAGTCAGTAAGGAAAATCAATCCAGCTTCAAGAGCCATGTCTACATTGGTCCCAGAGGAACATGAAAATGTCACCTACTCCTATGGTGTCCATACCATACTGTTGCAAGGTGGAGCAGTGTAAACAACACATTTTAGCATATAGACCTCAGAAATCTCAACCAACTAAGATTTTCTTCAGACTCTAAGGAAGGTATCCAAACCACAAACTAGAAGAAAATGCTTATAATTCACAGAGCTGATAAAGAATTATATCCAGAAATTACAAAACTTCTTCATAAATCAATAAAGGAAAGATTAAATCAAAATAGAAAAATGGATAATTCACAGAAGAAATCTGAAAAGCCATAATTGTGGGAAGAAAAGCTCTATTTCATAGTAATCTTGTAACTACAAATGAAAACCATAATGAGAGAATATTTTGTATCAGATAGAAAAAAACTAAAAGGTCTAATAAAACCAAGTTTTCACTTGGATATTGAAAAGTCATGATTAGGGCACCTGGATGGCTCAGTCAGTTGAGCATCTGGCCTCACCTCAGGTCATGATCTCATGGTTCGTGGGTTTAAGCCCCACATCGGGTTCTGTGCTGACAGCTTGGAACCTGGAGCCTGCTTCAGATTCTGTGTCTCCCTCTCTCTGCCCCTTCCCTGCTCTCACTGTGTCTGTCTGTCTGTCTGTCTCTTTCTCTCCCTCTCTCTCTCAAAAATAAATATTAAAATAAAAAGAAAAGTCAAGAACATATTCTCTATCAAAATGTTTATGACCATAAATTACCACAACTGCTTAGGACAGTAGTTTGTCAATATTTAATAAAGTTAAAGATATCCAAATCCTGTGACCCAATAATTGCATAACAAGTATATAAACCAAATACACTTCCAGAAATGTGTACAAAGCATATTCATGCAGCAGTAATTTATAATCGTGAAGAACTAGAAACAACCTATATTTACAATAATAGAAAAATAATTAAATGTTGAGGTTTTGAGGGTTTTTTTGTAATGGAATACTACATATCAATTAAAATGAATGAGCCTGATTTGTATTTATCAGCATATGTAAATCTTCAAAATATGTTTTCAAGGAAGAAAACAAGTTGCAGTAAATAGCCACAATATGATGCCATTGGTATAAACTTTAAACTACAGATCAATATTGTACACTAGTCTTAAACACCCAAAGTATAAATACATGAATGGAAAAGATATAAGCCATCTTCAAATATGAATCACCTCTGGGGAAGAGAGTTGGTAAGGGGTAAGAAAAAAGTTTTGACTGAATGCTCTGTGACTCAGAGAAGTTAGAAATTTCCCATGATAAATTATACCCCAGACTTGGTGCTTGGACAAGTATGAGTCTAAATTTACACAACTGGATGACACAAAAATCTCCACCTGAGAAATTGTTAAAAAAAAAAAAAAGCAGCATTGGACTGATGAATCCCTGAAGCACATGGTGGAAACACTTCCACAACTTGGGCACACATGATTGACTACCATAGTTATGCACACATAAATCCCTACTGATAATCAGCTCACAAACAAAAATTATAAAATACACAATCTATAATGTAGTCCATCATGAGAGAGAGTCAACAGACACCACTAACTGGAGAAGGAGCCTCCCATGAAGCTGATATTACAGAACATTCCTAAAGAAACTAAATAATAATAAGTTCCTATCCATATTGAAGTGTGCCTTCACAATATCTGCCCAGTGCCATTTTAGAATGGCTACAGATCAATGACTGCTCTGCATCTCCCTTTTTCCCATTTCTGAATGTATGTGTTCACTTAAATTATCCTGCTGGTGTTCTAACACTGTGTTGGGGAGAAGGACAGATATTTGTCTTTTTGGTGTATCAACCTTAAGGCAAAGAGAAACCATGTACAGATTTGATTGAGTTTGGATGAAATGACTGGATAGACCTTTGGGGAGCTTCTGTTGTGGGAGAGAAGGGCTTGACGGTGTTCTACAACTGTAAAGAAGGGAGGAAAAGAGTATTCAGTGATTAAAACGTGGAAACATTTGCTGCTCACCAAATATTCATGTGTTCCCTAACAATTTTCAGGCCACTTATGGTGTGTCAGGACCATGTGACTATTTCTAAGCCATGGAGTGTAAGTGGAAGTGACATGGCTTACTTCCGGACTGACGCATAGAAGAGAAGGCATAAGATCTTCTGCCCTTCCTTTTCATTCCTCAATGACAGTGGCAGCTCCATCTTGAAGTAGTTTAGCCACTAGATGGAAACAGCTGGATTGCCAGATCACTGCTTGGAAGGAGCTGCAGACTTTCCATGAGAGAAAAATAAACTTTCATGTGTCAAGCCAAAACTCATATTGCGTGTGACTCTTATACATAAATGTGCACACACACACACACACACACACACACACACACAGTGCTCATTGAAGAAAAGATCACTACAAAAATGAAAACTACACTGGGAAGCAATCCATTGTGAGGAGAACTGCAGATATAACAAAATGGGAATTAATGCCCCAGAAGTCTGAAATAATGGACCTATATAATAGAGACTATATTAAAAAGTACATTGTGAATATCTGAAGTGCCATTTACAGTGGTACAGGTACTACTGGGAATTTTTTTTAACCATGTGAAAACAAAATCAACAGGCCTTTTAAAAAGGAAAAGTACTACATTTGAAATTGAAAAGTCAGTAGAAGATACACACATATGTTTACTCATTTTTATGACAAAGGTGAAACTGAAATGTAGTAGGAAATGAAGTTTCTTTTAACTAATTTAATTTTTCATCAATTGGATACCTATATGAGGAAATATTTTGATTTATACCTTGCATTATAAAAAAATCCAGATGTATTATACATCTAACTATAAAAATAAAGTTTCTACATGAAAACATAGGAAATATTTTTAGGCAAAGATTTCTTGAGTAGAATAACCATAAAATACTAATAATAAAAGACAGTTGAACTGTGTTAGAAGTAAGAAATTCTGTTTGTCAAAAGATAGAAAAGGCAAGCCATAGTGTGGGAGAAGATATTTACTGTACATACATCTGATAAAAGATTGCTATCCATAATATCAAAGGAACTCCCACATTTAGGCTCTTTCTATGTTTTGGCTATTGTTGACAGTACTGCTATGAACATTGGGGTACATGTGCTCCTATGCATCAGCACTTCTGTATCCCTTGGGTAAATCCCTAGCAGTTGCTATTGCTGGGTCATAAGGGAGTTCTATCGATAGTTTTTTTTTGAGGAACCTTCACACTGTTTTCCAGAGTGTCTGCACCAGCTTACATTGCCATCAACAGTGTAGGAGGGTGCCCGTCTCTCCACACCCTTGCCAGCATCTATAGTCTCTTGATTTGTTCATTTTAGCCAACCTGACTGGCATGAGGTGGTATCTCAGTGTGGTTTGGATTTGTGTTTCCCTGATGATGAG